>NW_020897700.1:14060058-14384773 GCF_003984885.1 Neopelma chrysocephalum | reverse complement strand
CCCGCCCCGGCAGGGACACCCGCCCCGGCAGGGACACCCGCCCCGGCGGGGCCGCCCCCACAGCTGCAGGGTTGGTGTCGGCCCTGCACGCACCTCCTTTCTCCCCTGCGCTCACACACGGAGAAGCCCTTCTGCTTTCATCTTACGCTTGCCGGTTTTAAACTCCATTTTACATGTGGATAACCAGACAACGTCCGTCTTAGGCACTAGTACGCTTTGCACCAAGCCCCTGTACTCGTTGCCAGAATTTATGTGGGGCACGAAGTAGCTGCTGCACATTGACCTGGACCTCTAAAAGCACAAAACACAAATCAGAGCATAATGCCACAAAACAAGGGCCACTGTAATTGAGGTCCTCTCTACCAGCTATTTCAAATTCCTCTTGGGTTTGGATTTGAGGCAAGATTTACAGAGGAACTTGAGTGCTAACCATTAACCACATTGGTGCCCGAATCTGTGGCCTCTTACATTTCTGCCAAGAGTCACACATGAAAGAGCAATGCTGCTCAAATGTCCAGCAGCATTTCATATTGTTGCCTATACTGCTTGTTGCCTATACTACACATTACATGGTTTTTGTGTAAGGCCTGGGACAAAGCAACTGGAGAACTGGCTGCAGTTATCGTCAGTCCCATTTTAAACAAAAACTTGTTGGTTGGAGCACTCAGCTAAAAGAAAAACTGCTTTGAAGTCTTCTGTCTTACTGGGAACGTTGTCACTAACATCGGTTTTTCATCATCGAACAAGCTTGTCATAACCATCAATCTGGTTTCAGTTTATGGCAACAAGAACAAAAAATTAAAGTGAGCCACAGAGATATGACACTATAGCCAGATGATTACTATCCAGAAATTTAAGACCTTGGGGATTAAGCATCAGTTGAAATAAACATTCAAGAAACTATTTTACTTTTCAACTGATGTATTAAAGATGACCTCCCTAGCTTAAGCAAATCTCGTGATGGGGACATGTATATGGGATACAGGAATCATGGGCTTAGAACAAAATCAAGCCAGGGAGAGCTTAAGAGGTTTCCTTCTTTCCAGGCCGAATGATAACTGGGTGACAAGTCACACAGTCAACACACTGCCATGCATTTCTTTCTGTAAAAAAGGAGGTGTAACTGGACTAGGTGCATCATTCTAGGTAAGCTCTCCTTTAGGCCATAGAGGAACATTATCATCAGGGCTCCTCATTATTTTCCACCTTGCCTGGGCAGCTCAGCACTGAGGTTGCTGACTTTTTTTGTTTCTATCAAGCCTGAATTGCCCCTTTATTCAGATGTGCTCTTGTGATTTGCACTAGGGAAAAAACAGGTCTAGTTCCTAATATTATTTGTATATACATCTTCTATATACACACATATACAATATATAAGTGAAATAACTAATAAGTTTTATGTTACAATTCCCAGAAGTCTTTGATATGGCCTCAGCCTTCTAGGTAAGTGATACAAGGCTATGATAAACTGCAATATTTGTTCTTGTGTGGTAACAGTAAACTTTTATCATGCCAACATGAAGTGTACAATTTAGATGTACCTTTTCAAAAAATTTAGGGAAAACTTCTTCCTCTTAAGAAGCTTGTTCCTGGTACCTCCATGAAAAATATAAAAACTCTGTGAAAACTCTAAAAAAAACCCCCAAAACCAAAACCCACACCAAAAAAGCCAGAACAAAACAAAGCCATTGGAACTTCATCAAATTACCTGTTTTTTCATATCTTCCTGTCTAAACAGGTTTCCCCACTCCAACTAGTAGTATTTCACGTGTCAGCGTGAGGCCCATGTTTAAGTTAGCACAGTCACTGAACTGCTGCTGCTCCTAGTGAGAAGTCAGGCACACCATGAAAGAAACAGAGAGAAGCTTGTGTTATTGCTGCTTCATCTGTTGCTAAAATGGAACGTTTCACTTCCAGTGCTGCCCTGCAGCACCTGACACATTAAAAGAAAACAAACCCAACATTACCCACTCCTGTAAAAGTACCTTCAAGAAACATCTGTCACACATTCAGCCTCTGCCCACAACTCCGGTCTGATCACAGACACTGGCCACTCCTGCTGTGTATCAGAAGACTTTGGACCAAAGAGTTGGAAACTAGGATCTCAGCATGTCTTGAAATCTCTTAATTCCTCCATGCATCTGACTCCTCATGTAAGGGCTGCACTGCCACAGAATGTATCAATGTTTAGCTCATACATTCCAAGCCAGTGAGGACTGGGAATAAAGAAGAAATAAACAGCTCAGCCATCCAGGGAGTAAATTCATCGCTTTCTGTCTAAGCACCTCTTAGACAGACAGTTTTTCAAATCTGCAAAGGGCATCACATAGAGCAGTCAGCATCTCCCAGCAAGGCAATCTGGAAAGCAGTCAAAGCTGACACCACCACAGAAGGACATGTCACTCCCAGCAGTCTCCACTCACAGTTTTGTACAGAAAGGATAACATTTGTGTATTGCATATTTTGTAAGCGTTAAGAATATCCACTGGAAGTCTAGTACAATAACATTCAGGAGTTTGCAGAAGTATTTGAATACCCCTGAGTAAATAACACTTTTCCTGTTCTCTTAGAGGCAATTTATATTTAATTATATCTAATATACTCAACTGTGAAAAGAAGTAGTCTCTACTTAAAAGTAGCTAAAAGCCATTTATAAAAGTCTATTCAAGGCCTTGCATAATTTGTTTTTATTTCATGTATGAACAGAGTCTTAACTTCCCCATTCTGCCCTTCGTAGTCTCATCCATATTCCCATTCACTAGGTATTTATATAAACTGCAAAGTAAGATCCATGACCAATCATTTCAAGAATTAATTTGTCCCGTAAAAGTCTGTTTAGCTGGTAGTGCAATTGCTGGTGAAAAAAGAGTATTTTTGAGAAGTATTCGTCAGCAAAGGTAACTGGGTTCTAGCTCCAAAACATACAGAAAACTGCTCGTAACATTAAGACTGAGAGAAAAGGTTTGTCTAACAAGCTAAAATTTCCTTCCTGTTACAATGGAGCAAGGGTTGAGGTTTTCCTGCCTTTATTAAGGCAAATTATTTGAATCTCCACAAATGGTATGGGCAAATTCAGTGTTGCCCACTTTGGTCCTGTGAAGCAGTCTTCTGAAAATTTACTGCATCTACTCATATTTACATTCAGTATACTGTATGTACTGTATCTTGAAGTTTGCTTTGCTGAGGAATGGAAGGAGATGGGATGTTGGGAGAAGATGACAAGGAGAAAGGGGGAGAGATGTAAATTGGGGGAGGGGGGAGAAGGCAGGTAAAGATGGAATCATTTGACCTAGTGATTTGGACTGAATTCGTTAGGGTAAGAAAATTCAGCTAAAGGACATTAATGCAGGAATAGAAGAACATACTTAGTAAGCAACAAGAGTTGGTCCTTCATTTCCCTTCTCATGAGAAGCTCTAAGGACTTATACAAGTAAAGTCTTTGTTTCATAAACACATTAATTAGCCCCCAGGAAATAGCAGACCTGAGACACATGGAAGTGAAATATTTAAGGGATTCCTCCAAATATCTACCTTGACATTCATAAGATTTATGAGGAGTCCAAGAGCTGTTTAAAGCAGGAAACTGAAGGCATATCCACAAGCATTAACCTATTTTATAGCCTAACCTATTTTAGCATACATTCATTATGTGACTATGAATATGTTTTCAAGGTTAGCCCTAATGAGGCACAAATTTACTGAGTACAGGAATACCAGCTTAATGGAGCACATCTACTTGCTGACACAAAGCAGCAAGTCAAGGGACCGTGTACTCATCCCTCCATAATTGCAAATACCTGTGATCCTAAACATAAGGACTTATACTGGCAAAACTTCAACTGATATTTGCCAGCAATGAGTGTAGAACACAGTCCATAATAAATAGGGATAGTGACAATCTCTGAGATTTCATAGACTGTTCACCTCCTTTATCTTCACCAGTATTATAGGAATTGTCAAACCCAATATTCTTTACAGCTGTTACCATTTTGCAGCCTGAATCACGTACAGTAATACTTGGAGAGTTTTCAAGGAACTCTCAACGTTTCAATTTTCTCTATCAGATTGTCCTAAATAAATCTAGTTTCATATCACATCTCCTTGTGAAGATACTTTCTGTCATTTAATCTCGCTCACGTACTTAACTGAGCTGCTGAAGACTTTATCTTCTTGTGACATACCGAAGCTCTTACTGTTGTATGTCCTTCCAATAAAGCAGTCAATCATAATAATAGCCAATCAGCTGGCTTAATGAGGTAAGGATTAAGTTATTAAAGATGAAAAGAGGAATTTTCAGATGATTGCTTACACCATTTTTTAAATTTATCTATCACAGTGAATAATTTCTTTCAATAATTACTAGAAGAGTTTAGCATCCTTGGAAAAAATTAGCTATTGTTTACACCAGAGTGTGTGTAATGTTTGATTCTATACAATGCCTACCTTATTTCAACAGTTGGGGTTTTTCAATCACAGTTTATGACAAGATTCTGCCAGAAGTCAAACATTTTTTGAGCTCCTCATAAGATGTCTGGTACCCACTCCTGCCTGACCACATACAGATAACAGTGTGGCTTGCAGAAACCCAGGACTGCACAAGCTATTATCTGTAAACTCCAGAAGGGCATTTTGTTATGAATCCTATACATGAACTTTATAGAAAACACAATGAAATATTTATTGCAAAGGGAGAAAAAAAGAGCAATTTAGATCAGTCTAGAAGGTGTGTATTTTACCATCCTATGACTACACTGCTATACTATTAAACTTCAAAAGTGATGAACAACAATTCTGATACAAAGCTAAGCAAAACAGGCTGATACAGCTGTAGAGCACTACAGGAGCCTGTTTTGATTTCTTTTTTCCAAAACAGTAAAAATTCCTATATATATTTTAAGTACACTTTTTTTTGTTTTATCCTCACTTGCCTAAATCTTCTCTATAAGGTTATATACCTTTTCTATACTGAATATACAGAATATACTGTATTCTGCACATTGCAGTGGTAGATTATCACCAGCCTGCTGGAGAGAAGCTCTCCTTTCTGTCACAGTTCAGCCTCTCTTTATCCAGTTTCTACACATCCTGTTCTTTTTTCTTGACTAAAGAAACACTCCCCATACCAGTTGTTTCAATGGATGTAAAATTAATATACCATTGTTGGATTGTTTGTTTTGTTGGTTAGGGAACTATAAATTTGCCAAAAATGTCAGTTCTGAAGAGCACTGAAAAAAAAATCAGGAATGAAGTACACTTGTCCATGTTTGAAAGTTTTTTAAAAGAAAAAAAGAGGTTCAGAGAGTTATTTAACACTGAATGTTCTGATAAGGTTCAAGCTAGTACTTACCTCCTAATTTTCACAGTTTAGCTACTGAAACAGAGAAGATGGATATGTGCAGACCATGCATTTATCAAGGATCCTGCTTTTTTCCCCACACCAGATAGCTGGTTTCTACTCCAAGTTGACTGCAGCACACGGATCATTAGATGTGACTTTTTAAGCTGTACCTATAGGTCCAACCAATATTAACTAGAATAGTAGAGTCCATTGCTTTTATGTCTTTTCCTTCTGCCTGGATATTAGTTTCACAGTTTTTTCTCTTCCTAGTAGACAAAAGAAGGAAGAATGCTTCTCTCGTTCTACCTAACAGGAAGTAGAGTCATCTTTGTTGTCTCCAGCCATAGCCTTCTCCATAATACTGCCCACAGACTGGAGATTTTCCTACAAAATTGCCTGAATCTGGGCTTCAGTGACTATCACTGCATAATACTACACTTCATCATGCATTTCCACTCAGGTCATAATTATTTGAGTCAGCCTATACAAGTGGGTAACATCTCTGCAGAGTGTGCAGTGTTTACATAGCACAATTCATTTCTGTTTACTTCATTGAATCATTGTTGAATTTGAGGATGCCTTTCATAAACAATTATTCTGCTCTAATAGTAACAAGTAACACATTTGCCTTACAGACACCTCAGCAAAGCACTCCTGTCAACATGAATTTTCTGTTATGTGCTTTAAAATGTTTGGAAAAAAATATGGTATGCCATCTGGCTCCCAAACACTCATTAAATCCACTGGAATATGAATTTTTAAGGAAGCTAACGTCACATGGTGCCCGCCACTTCAAAAAAGAAAAAGAGAAAGAGAGGAAGGACGAGAGGAAGGAAGGAAGGAAGAGATGAAGGAAGGAAGGAAGGAGGGAAGGAAGGAAGGAAGGATACAAACAAGAAAAAAAGGAAGTGGATACATTTTGTTTATAATTTAATTTCCTACAACTAAGAGCAGCTCAGCCATTTCAGAGAATAAATACAGATGACAGCTCCTGTTCCCAGGAGTTTATGGTCAAAGATTATTTTCTGAGTGAAATGAAGAAGGGAAAAAATCTAGCAGGGGAATGGAATGCTAAAGCCATAGAATATTTAGGTTTCTCAGGGGAAAGATGTCCCCATGAACTGAGATTCAGAGGGCATGCTCCAAGTTTCTTTTAAGACTTGCCAAACCACTTAGTTTTTCCCCTCCAAATGTCAGTCCTCCCATCTTTAATTGAGGCTAATGACTGTCAGTTTCCCATATTGACACAGACCTAGGGAAAAATCTCCTACTTCATAGTTGCTGTCATCTTCTGTGGGAACACTTTTAGATCCTAATGTAGAAAGAGGACTGCACCTACAAAAACTGAATGACCAGACAGATACAGGATTTAAATCCCATTTGGAAAGGGTTGTCTTGTATTAGGGGAGAGAAGCTCAATTAATTTTTTTAATGGGAAACTTAAAACTACATAGATTAGGGAAGGTTAAGAGAGTTTCCAAAAAGACACAAGCATTTAATTTAAAAAAACAAAACCAAACCAGGTTTGACATTAACTCTGTATTTCCTGTAATTTTTCAAATAAATTAACTAAAATTTACTAAAAACAGTAGACTTTCATTTGCTGGAATATGTGAGTGCTTTGCAAAAACAGGGTTTTTTTGTGGCACTATACATTTATGCCCAAAAGTTGTTAAATATATGTAAATAAACAATCTGATAAATACATGTTAAGCAATTCTACTTGTGACACATTGGTCCATTGCCCAATGACAATTATGGAAGAGAAAAGAACAAGCTGCAATCCAGCAGAAAATAGCCCAGGGAGTGAAGGGAAGGAGCACAACAGATAATCAAATGGGATAAGAAAGAAAAAACTAGTAAGGCCTCATCCAGAAGACAGCAGGACACCATCTACTGAATAACATGTGGACTAATGGTGGGTAAATTTTCTCCATTGTAAGAACTGGGCAACGTTGTGCTGACTGACTTTATCCAGTCTCTCTTCATTTTCTCAACTCAATGCATATCTATATTTAGTAGCAGTACTCTGCAAAATGTTTTATAACTCATTTTGGCTGTAAAGCTGCATCCAGTTGCAAAGTTCTTTGTAGCTTTAACTGTTTCTTTGAATTCACAGAACTGATCTGTGAGCTGAGGGATTTTGTCAGCCATGGATTCCTGAGTTAGGGATCAAGCTTTTAGAGCAGTAAAAGCTAATATTTTCAGGATATTTTTAATTTGCATCCTACAGGCATAAATTCTGTGAAACTATGAGGAAATTAGTCTTGCTTTCTTTTTCATACTTTTCCGAGATATAATCAAAATCATCTTAGAGATTCAGGCCTGATTGGATGGGGCTTTGAGAAACCTGGTCTAATGGAGGGTATCCGTGCCCATGGCAGGGGGTTGGAACTAGATAGTCTTTAAGGTCCTTTTGAAACTAAACTCTTCTATGATTCTATGTCTCACAAACCTACCAAGCAGATGGTCCTCTTCGTTGTTTAAAATAACAAGACCCTTTGTTACACTAATTGGTTGCTTCATACAGTTTTTGCTGCCAGTTAGATTATAAATGTCCAGTCATATGTTCTCCCATTACCCAAATAAAGTTCCTCAAAACCTGAACAAGACATCCTACACCTTACCTGCACATCAGGAGAGTGCCTGCATGAGTAGCACTGATTGAGAATGTTTCTAACGGGGACAAAAGATTCTCACTCCAAGCTGAAAATCTTCTTTTTTTTTTTTAGCTCAGTTTCCTTTCAAACCTCTCTGAATGAAAGTTAGACTCTTTTACCATCACCAGAGTTTTTATAGCTCCTATGTTTCATAACAGCTAGGAAGACAGTGACACCCAAACCACCCCATCCCAGCCTCACCTTTGAAATGTTTACGGAGTTTTTGTCAAACTAGTTTATTCTCTTTCTGTATTCTACATGAAGCTATGTGTTTTTATCCCAAATATAAAAGAAAGATCTCTCATGGATATTTCCAGATCCCTGCTTTATTTTGAAGAAACAAATGAGCTCTTTCTATTTTCCCCACCCATAGATTTGTGAGCATAGAATAATCCTGAATCTCCAAGATTTTTATAGATCAGTATGTCCCCACCTTTGATTCTCATTGACTGGTAATCTGTCCTTCACTAAAGTGCAGATAACACCACTGACTTGTCTCAAGAACCATCCAGTTATTGATCTTTGCAGCATGGACATTTTCAGTAACACTCCAGCATTTGGTAAACACTTTTCTTCACAAAGCTAGACAGAGTAGAAGAGTAAGTACTGCAATTCCCATTTAGTTTGATCAGGTAAAAATTGCTTCTATTTGCTTTGTTTGGGTTTTCTTGCATTTTTAAATTTTTTTTAATCCAATGGAACAGCATCTCAAACTAGAAAATAGAAAACACTCTTGAGATCTCCAAAGTGCTGTACTTTCCCCTCTTATATGCAAGTGTTACAGCATTCGAGAAATCAATTTCAGGCTTGAAATGTAAATTTTATTTATTTTTGTTGAATTTGAAAAAGTATAAATAACTTATCTTCGTAACTACATTGAGGTTTGTTTTTTTGTCCTAGAACCACACCACATCTTTATTCCAGGATGCTTCAGAGAGAAAAAACCACTAGCATTCAGCAAAATGCCTCATCACACGTTTCAGATCATGTTTAAATCCATTCCTGTATGAAAAGTTTTTGTTTGCCTTTTTTTGTTTAGTAAGATTCCAATGCACTCAATCCTTTATAAAATGAAGACCTAGGAGGTTAAATGGTGCATATGAAAAAGGCAGAGAAGGAGGTGGTTGGGCATAACATCAGACTACATTATAATTAGCCACTAGACATGCTAGTTCTAGCTATAAAAAAGTAATTTAGAGTTACAAGCAAGACATTACATTCATGCCTTAGGGACCTCGTTTATATTTGGAATCACTATTTCAGCATCTAATATCTCTTCCAAAAGCATTCTACTGTGTTACTAAATATAGCAGAAAGACAACATAATCCAGCTATAAGCTTTTGTAGTTGTCCATAGTGCTTTTAGTTACAAAAACATGGGCTTTCCATTCATGTCTTTTCCAATGCCAGACACAAATACGCTTTTAATAACAAACATTAATCAGATGTTGACCAGAATCTAGTATTTGCCTTTGAAAAAACCCAATATTTTCTTAAAAATGCTGCTTTTGACAGGATTGTAATAGAGAAAACATCCAGATAGATACATGACAGATCTTCAGACACACACAAACAACTAGAAGGAGTTCCAGCCTCTGATAGCATTATCTGATGATGAAGTCCTAAAATACATGTTTGCTAACTTGTCTCCAAACTAGCTCCTGTTCTTGACAGAAGATACTTCTTGTACTGGTGGATTTAGCCATTACTCAATAAAAACAGGGCTGTCAGCTAATTAAACCACAGTTGCACAAGTGTGCTCTATTGCTGTCAGCTATGAGAGTGTGACACTTCATAGTCAAAACCAAACCTCTTACATTGATTTCCAAAAGCACTCAGAGAGCAGACGGATAAAATTCCCACATCATCTTATTCATCAGTAACATGCTTACACGAAGTGTACAGAACAAATGTTTGCCAACATAGATACATCAGAGCACAAGACACATGCTACTGATTGACCACTTTCCACCAGCATGACCTCTGAAGAGACATGACTGCTCTGGGAGCAGCTTGGTTTTGCTGTCTGAGGCTGATCTGTAGCTCTGACAGCAGTTCCTGCCATCAGCCCAGACTGTGCCTTCACTTGGGGGCTCTGACAACACAGCTGTCACCACAGAGCCCCCACAGACATGTAACTAATCTAAATTCTGATGTGGTCCTCATCTCTTGGAAATCCAAACACTTGGTCACATCCAGTAGCAAACCTCACCAACCTACTGAGGGGGAGGAGTGTTAGCATCATTTACTTAGGGATAGCATAGTGTAAAAAAACCCCCCGAAATGGCTGTGGTTGGACCAGACAATGTTCTCTATAATTACAGTGCTGTTTCTCCTCCCACCTGTTCCCCATGGCACATTCACTGCTGACATGTCAATCTTTACAAAGAGAACTGCATAACTTTCCCAGACTCAGAAACTGATGCTCAAGCCTCCTGATCCTGTGCTGTGCAGAACAGTTGCGAAACATCACCCACAGAATTTTATATTTTAGTAGTTAATTTTTCTTGGATCATCTAAGTGTTCACTAACACTGCCAAATCAGAGAAACCAAATTACAAGAGTGCTGTCGTGTTTTGCCGTTAGGGCCAAAGTTTATCTGCATTTAACACATCATTGGTTAATGTGGGTTATCACAGAGTATTCTAGGAATGATAAAGAACAAATGAGAAATACTGTCTGCCATTTTCTTGAGCGCAGCTATAGCAGACCTCCAAATAGCAATATGGTGGTGGCATGTACAACTGGACCACATAAAATTTGACCACGAACCAGTCTCTGGACCTTCTGACAGAATTCAAAGGCCATCTCATTCTTGCTCTCTTTTTTCTATTTACTGGAGACATTCTCAACAGAAACTCTCTATCTTTCTGAGAATTATATCCGTTTTAAGGAATATGCATTAGGTGCAAATAATCAAGAATACCGAATGCCTAGGCAGGACGAGATACCCTGTTTTTAAGTTTTAAAACATTTATCTCTTTGCTTGTGTTCTTATCCTCCATGAAAACACTGATCTTTACAAAGCCCAGTATTTATTTTTAAAAACTACTAAACTTCATCCTTGTAAAAAGCTACATTGTGTATCAGAGATCTTAAATTATTGCATGCAAAGAATTTCAGTGATATGCAGGGGAAAACAGTTACTTGTGTACTATAAACTTAGAAGTTGGATAGGGGCATACAATAAAGCTTTGATAAGGAGCAAGAAAATAAGCAGATTTCCCCGATCTGTGTGTATTCAAAAGACACACTAAGACTGCCTACCATAGGAGTGGAGAAAAATTCTTTGAACTGTAAACTTTTTAGAACTAGCATTCTTCAGCTTATTCAGAAGTTCAACCAGCTGAAATAAGAAATTTGACCTAGGGCACGTCCCTTGTTGTGGAGAACAAAGTCGATGACCACTTTAAAGTTAATTCTGCTGCTGACTCATCTTCTATCGCAAGCATCCGCAGATACACCATGAGAAAATACAGCAGCAACTAACCACAAAAGATTTTGGGGGTAGCAGCTGTTAGCAAACCAAAGCCTACTGTGCAATTGTAGATCTGGAAATTTATAGGTTTGATTGAAAAGTGAACAAGTCTTCTGTGCTTTTTACAGTGCTGCTAAAGCAGCATCATCTTTGATCTAGTGCCTCAGCTGTACCACTGGGACAAACATTTTTTGAGAGAAGGATAACATAGCCTGAATAGCTCTGTATTTTCCAAGTATGAAAATCATCCAGCTCAGTTTCTTTCAGATATATTCATTCCTCTAGGGCAGATGAGATATTTTCTTTCACTATTTAACAGTAGGGGGCATATTCAGTGTATGCCAGCAAAGTTTAATGAAATCAATGAAGTAGCACTGATTTGCAGTAATTGAAAGTCCGACCATGTGTTCTAATGCCAAAGAATCTGGATATTTCTAAGGGCTTATATTGCTTTCCTTTCTGGGAAGGAGGGGATGGGAAAGGAGGGGTTGGGGGGGGTCGGGAATCAAAATCCACTTGCTTTGTGGAATGGGGTTCCATCTAAGGTAGCAGACACAAAAAAACACCTATACAGATATTTAAAAATCCTGACATTTTTCTTTCTGCCTTTGTAATTAAAATGTACTTTTTCTTGATGTGCCAGCCAAATTTCCACTCTTTACACTCCTATACAGGCTTTTCTCACCACTCTAAAATGAGAATGCAGCTAGGGTTTAGACACATCCTGTGAGTTGGTTTTGTTCTAAATGACTACTAGCTGCAAACATCAGAAGGCATTAGGGCCATGTAACCTGAACCATAATGTGGGCAGTAGAGTTTACTGCACAGTGCAGTCAAGTGCTATTCATTTACATATGCTAAGAGGAATTTTTAAAAGCTAGTTATAACTATGATTAATTGAAATCTGGGGCTAATGTTGCTGTGTCTAAACAGTCTTTACTCCACTGAATAGGAACAGTAGAGAAGCTAAGAACTGATTTTACCACTTTTCAGCAAAATAATACAGCTGACAGGAAAGAGTATAGTAAAAAGAACACATAAATAGTACTTTCTGACATCTGCTAATATTATGTTGAGTGTAACCACTATGATTTGATAGGCACGCATGAAATGCTCATTGTGTAACATTTTGACTGGCTTTTGCACATTGCAGATTGGATCTAGCAAATTCATTTTGGTTTGTTCCTTGTATCAGGCTGATTGTGAACAAAGTGCTCTTCATCTGTTAAAATGCATCAGCTAAGTCTCTCATCCACAGAAATCAGGCTCTAGGAGACTTCTCTGTGGGAGGAGTTTAGATGTTGATGATCACATTTGGAGGCAAGTCTAATCCATCAGAATCTATCTTCAAATTCACAAAAAACAGTCAGATTTACTTTCAAAGCAAATTTTCATCACATACCTCAAAAGCACAGGAATCGTCAGTTTGGCAAATGAGGAAATTGAGACTCAAAAAGGTGAGACCTCAAGTTTTCAAGAGCAGGTGCTAACTTCAAGATTCTCAATAAATTTTTCTCCTAGAAGGTAAGAGCTTTTTGGATGACACTGTGGAAGAAGAATGCATTGCACCTTGGGAAATGGTATGCATTTCCCAAGAGATTCAGTCCTCTAATGTTAGTTACTGCATAAACTATGTAGAAAGTGGATGCTACCACTACCCCTGTTCATTAATGCAAACCTGCAACTCCTGTTGTGGTCTTTTATTTATGTGTATCACACAGTATTCAGTGTGATAGATACAGATATATTCTCAAAGCACAGACATCATCTCAAGCCTTTCAGGTAGTTCAGAACTACAGATGCCTAGTTTTGGATTTCAAATGCATTTTGACATGAGAACAGAGGTGCAGCTCAGGCCTACCACAACAGCAGTTGTTCTAGACACGAGCAGAAAACAAATGGGTAAAGACAAGGGCTGCATCTTTGGTCTTAAGACATCCAAGTTCTTCTTAGATCCTTTCACAGAGCTTGACTCTAGTAACTGAGGTAGGATCACAAATAAGTTAGCTAAGATTCAGGTCCCATATACAGGTCTTCCAAATCCTTTTCTCTTTCCAATTTTCCCCCCATCTAATGTCCATGTTCTCACCATTCATCATCCCCATTCTCGGCTCTTTTGTTTCTATATACAAATATTGCAAGTACGCCATTAAGTCATTCAAAAGAATTATGACACTGGTTTTGTTCAAGTCAAACTTCAAATCTGCTTAAGATTTACCATTATTAACCAAATGCAGGGAACGAGCACCTAAGCATGATTTGAGAAGTATACTTATGGCAGATGCATGATAGGAATCCAAAGAAGACCGGTGTATTGGCTTGTCCTACAGAAACCTGTGGCATCACTATTGTGCATACACATGAAAGACTATACTGTAGAAGTTTTAGTAATGCCAAACACTTTTTAACTAGACAAGTGGATTCTTGTATTTCATTGAAGTCAATATACACCTTTAAACATATTTGAATCTACTGGAAAGAACAAGCCAGTTAAAATATTTTGCCAGCCCTCTGAAAAAATCCAGAATGTACATAAGGCATATTTTTAAGCCTATGCAAAACTATCATAATTGTCATTACTGCTATAAGGCAGAGGTAATGAAATGAAGGTGAAGAGGATTTCAGGCACTTTTGGCAAGCCAAATGTTAAACATGTATTAGAATTACTCAATAATTACAATACAAAAAACCCCACCCCAAAACCAACCCAAAGAAATAGTCTTACTTCTACTGCACAGTCATGATGTTTGTGTGTACTTTTCTCCTATGGATGCACTGATATTAGACCACAATTCTGAAAAGAAATACATAAATTTATATAATTTATTTTATATAATCTGCATTCTGCATTTCTACAAATCATGTTACCTTCTTACCATTCCCATTCCCCCTTAATTAAGGAAAGTTAGACTTGATGCTCCTTTCACAGACCACTTAATGCTGCATCATTCACTGCTAGCAGAATTTAGCAGTCTTAACTGAGTTTATCACAGTAGCTAAAAAATTTACGAAATCTTAACACATTTGCAAACACTTTTAGGATTAACTTTCCACGATTTTCCCAGCAGCTATGTGTACATAGCAGACATGTAGCCACATGCAAATCAGGAAGATCCTCTAGTTAGCCAGTTACTGTGTGACTGCTGTGCACAGCAAACTTCTTCAGGGCAAACGAGTCTTTGCCACCCTACACTTTTGCTCTCAGTTGGAAGTTCAGGCAGATGCTTCACCCTCAGGGCTGGGGACTCTCTCTCAATATATACACAGTAGGTCCATTACACCAGACTTCATTCTCGAGAGAAAGCAGTCTATGACTTGTGCACCTGATATACTGTGATGAGACTGAAGTCCATCATGAACAGACTGAGATGGATTTACCTACCTCTTCTGAAGTTACTTGCAGAAAAATGGAGATGGGAAAAGATCAGTCAGATTCTCAGTTCTCTCTACAATTTTTGCATTATATTCATCATTCCAACCTTCTTATGGAATCTGAAGACTTTTTCTCTCTGAGCAGAAATACCCTCCTGGGAATTCCAAAATTAAGTTCTGGTAATTTTATTGTCAAATTCTTTACAAGTAATTTATGTTTAATGTTTGCATACACTATTTGATGTAGCTGTTTGCTAAGAAAATATTTATTAGGATTGGAAGTTTAACATAGTAAATCAAACACTTAACATTCACTGGACTTCAAACATAGATATAAAATACCTTACAAAATTTGTTATGAATTACACAAAGCAAATGCACAGCGTTTGTCTGTTTCTACACTGAATTAATCCCAAGCCAAAACCAAAAAATAACCCCTAAAAGATCACAAAAAAAGGCATGATAAACTGCATTTTTGTCATTGTTGCACTGCTATGTAATAAGCCCTTTTTACAAATGTTCACTCAATGTTAAAAAAATCAATTAAAATGTATTCCATCTAACAAAACTATTGGATTAAAATCTGATTTTTAACTGACTTTACACCATGAAATTCTATTAATAGAGGTAAATTAGTCACTTACTTTAAAATATGGAGTGTAGAGATAGAAAAAAATTAACCTTTAGTAGTCTTTAATACAAAATGCACTAAATTTTCCAAAATAAGATTACGACACACTAGTGCCAATTTATGCTGACAAAAGCTGATATCAGCTTCTTTCTAACTAAAATTCATTTCACAATACCTTTATATATTACATGAATATTCAAGTAAACTATTTAAAAATCTTTAAAAATGCAAAAAATGAATTATACAGTGTTTCAGAGAGACGGTTAATTTGGGAATGCTGTCATGTCCAACTAAATATATTTATAGATATATTTTTTCTTGTTTTTAAGACCATCATGATACTACCTGATATTAACATTTTATATTTTTCAATGTATAACTTCAAAAAAATTATAAGGATTTAACATATCAATGTGTACTTTTTCATCACTGTTTCTGTGTGTACTGTGTGACACTGAATCACCTTACTGGCTTCCCTTTGTAAAGTGCTGAGTAACAGCCAAATTACATCAGATTTAAATGGATTTAAATGGAGATGATGGTGCTCAGTGTCTTACCAAAAGAAATCACCATTAAACTGCTATAATCAAACAATAAAATAATAAAAAAAAGTACAGCTGAGTAGCGCATGTGTTCACCAGTGTCAAATCTCTAACAAAACCCTGAAAGACAAACAATGTATTTCTTGCAGGCTGCATTCTTTATATCCATCAGCTGCAAGGATATTACAATATTTGATTAATGATTCAAACACTGGACACCTTCTCTGGTTGAAGGCGAGTTCCTCACTAGTTTTGGTCAAGTGGCTTTTGGGAAACTTTCAGAGCAAAATAACCCAGCAACAGGAAATTGGAATGGAAAATGCCAACCATGCACAGTTACATTACTGCAGGAATTGAGTAACACATGCAAGACAAAGAAAAAGTCAGAACATACCAAAGTAGCAATGGTTAAGAAGTTAGTAAAGTTTTCACAGTGTTTCATACAGCCTTTTACTTTAACACAAGTGCATCACTTACCACCACTATTGCTCAGACATTTTAAAACATCTCTTGGCCATGCAGATCAGTTTGAGAAGAAAAAAGCAAATTACACGTCTTAGGCATTTTTTAGACATTAAGTACAACTTATAATTTTATTTTTATATTCAGTCTTATCAAACAGATGTTTTCAAGTTATATTCATTCTAAGTGTTGGGCTTTAACATTCCTTCCAATTTTGTTGGATCCTGAGCGCTAAATGCCCAAAGAACTGGCCAAATATACAAAGCTAAGCTTTGTTCAAATCGCCAAGTTATTACATAAAGAGAAGGTATAGAGAATTTCTTGTTAGTACTCCTAAATGTCTTTCTTCCTAACCTTGAGATGATCCTAACCTTGAGATGGTTTTATTCAGTTGTTCGCATGCATCTCTGCCTCCTGGAAACATTACTCTACTAGGGTGATTTATGAAGAAGTAAAACTAGACTCAGGAACACCACTGACTTTTTTTTTTCTCTGTCCAAAAAAAGAAAATACACATTTTTTTCCCCATTTGGCAAATTCTATTTGACGCCACATCACCACCACTCAACATTAACTCATACAACAGAGACTTACTCCACTGTCAGACACAGTAGGGGAAAAATGTCCAGAGGAAAAACGGGAGGCTCTTTATCAGATATAATTGCTTGCTCTTAAGGAGAGAATCCAGCTTCCCCTTGGTTATTCTTTCATAAATTAATAATTTGTTAAAATCATAGTCACAAGAATTTTAGCTATTACACAAAATTCAAGTTTAAAAAAAACCCAAGAATAAATTAGTTACAGCCTTGTAAACAATTGTTCATTTATGTAACATACTTGGGGGAAAAAAATTCCTCTATATAATAAATCAGACAGTACAAGGCACACATCACACTTAAGAATTCAAAGTGATAAAACCAGCAGATGCCTTCATCTTCTTTTTTCGCTGGTGTAATTGTGCTATAGACACTGTAAAAATATGTAGATTTTTGTTTACATTACAGTCATTTGAAAATATTTCATGACTGTGCTTTTTCTGGCAAAATATTTGTGCTATTTTACAGTACAGTATGATTTGAAGCTCTTGGAATGAATCTTCTCAAATGTTCTCTACAAAGCTGCCAGGGAAAAGGCCAGTCTTTCCATTTCGTTGCAGAGTGCCTTTGAACCAGCCATCCTCACGTTTTTTGTGTACAAAAACAATGTCACCTTCCTTAAGTTCAAGTTCTGCTTCACTCTGAGGAGGATAGGATACCACAACCCTGTACCTGTGTAATTAGAAAAAAACCCACAGTTTAGGTTCTTTTTTTTTCGCCTTTTTTTTTTAAACCAATGCTTTTAAAAGCCTGTTAAAGCTCTTGAAAACAGAAAACTGCCTAGAACTCTTTCCAGAGTACGTAATAACTATGTCTTGAACAGATAATAAAAATAGCAACATAACAAATTTAAGTCAAAATGCATACATATCCTATCAATTTTTTTTCGCCAAGATCCCTATAAAAATCCAGACAATGGTTAAACAACAGGAGAAAACTGTAATTATTTTTTTCAATATAAATTTGTCAGCATGATTCAACAATAATCAAAGCTTTCACAGCAGTAACTAAGCATAATTTTACAACTGTATGTTTAATATGATATTACCCCAGGAATGGCTCTTCAGGAAAGGCACAGAACTAAAAGCAGGAACAAAACCTATTAATTTGCATTGCTGTTTTAAATTATTTTCATTTTTCTTAGAAACTTTTCAGGATAGAACATGCCATCTTATTTGGACACAGCTTTACAATTTGTGTACTACTATATTAAAAATAAACATTTTTAAAAGTGTTCAATTCAACAATTTTCTTAAGCACCTGACACAAAGAAAAGTATATTTTTCGAGTTTGTCACAGTAAAATCACTTTTCAAATATGAGTGCAGTAAAAAGAGGCTACATTCTTCTCTCTCTATTTTTAAACATGCATAACACCACTCAGTCTCTTCTACTGTGGTTTCAGTTCGCATCAACCTAAA
This sequence comes from Neopelma chrysocephalum, assembly GCF_003984885.1. Lineage (NCBI taxonomy): Eukaryota > Metazoa > Chordata > Aves > Passeriformes > Pipridae > Neopelma > Neopelma chrysocephalum. The sequence goes on along the minus strand of NW_020897700.1, from coordinate 14,366,274 downwards.
ATTTAGGTGTTGCGGCTCTGCAGACAATCATGTTAGCTTCTTGATCAATTTTTATGACAGATATTATAACTCAATTCTTAGTAATACAATCAATAATGTCTGCATGATCAAATCAAATAGAATCAATGGCTGACTAAAATTCAAAAGCTTCTAAAGTTAAGAGTGTTAAAGGCAGTGCTAGGAAATCTGCTGGGAAAAATAGAATTTTCCATTAAAATCAGAACATTTTGCACTCATGAAGATTACTTCATAGATTATGATAACTATTATCTTAATAAGCTTAAAATAATTTATTATGTTAATAGATTAAAATAAATTAACATTCTGACGAAAAGACAAAAGAACAAGATATAGTCTAGTAAAGGATGGAATACCAATTCCAGCTCATTATACCCATAATAAGATACCGCAGAGAAAGATACTGTGTTGTAGTAGTACATTTTGCTTAAGAACATATAAAACAAAAATGAAGTCTGTCCAGATAGTTAAAAGTATTCAGAAAAGAGTAGCAACACTTTATAAATAATTAAAGTGTCTTGGGAAATCTACGTATAGCAAATCATATTTGGACCTAATCAGTTGTCAAATGTTATTTACTAGTGACTTATAAACTAGGACTGTTTCAGTCATGGCAATCCCCAGATTTTAGAGGACTGGAATTATTAGATTCATGGTTCATAAAAGCTACCAAGCCAATTACAAGATTTATTAGTGTGCAGCTTCAGAATGCTTCACATCCAACCTAGGCCTGCACTAACCTCTGCTGTGGGCAACTTGGGTTTTAATGCTGACTCAGGAAATAAGAACCAAATATTTTTAATAGACTGCAAGTTTTACTGAGACTGTAAACTACTTGAGTTAAAACAATAGTCTTTACTCAGGCAGGACAAAGACAAAATAGTGAAGGATACAGAACTGCAATAAAGCTGTGAAAAACTTCTACTGTTGTTAATAAGTAGGTTGCTTCCAGGCTGAAAATTAACCAGCACACTACATAGCACTAATTTTATCCAAAAGAGAGCCTGTTTAAAAAATGAGTTTAAAGAAAGAATAACTGCCTGCCTTACACTGCACTCTGTCGAATGCTGCCCTGTAAACATTTGACTCGAAACATGCTTGGTTTTATTTTCTAATTCTGTCAGTAACCTCTGTGCTCCCCTGAATTGATAGACTAATCTGTTCTGCTGCTGCTGCTCGCTGAGTGTTAAAACAAACAGCTTTGCAAAAACCCATCTTCTCTTTGCCCTCTCTAGAGGATCACCAGCTAGCGCAGAAATACTGTTGTCCTGAGCTTTCCATACGGTGTTGAGCAACCTCAACGCTGCAGTAATTTGGTACTTCTCATCAAATTTTAGCTTCCGACTGTTTTGATATCAATCTTGTAATCTAGTGTCTAAAACAGAGCACAGCACTCCTGGTTTTAAAATGCTATTTTACTATATTTTTCAATGTTTCATGAGAAGAAACTCATTTGGCTTTGCACATGTTCCTCTCCAAATTTTATGCCATATTTTACAAACTCTATTTGCCGAAAGAGGGGTGATCAGATCCAGACCCATCGCACATTCACACAGCTGTCTATCTAGATCACCCTGAATCAGCTGTGGAACAAAAACTTTTTCCATTATTTATTTCATCATCAACAACATACTGCCAAAACTACCAATTTCATGCAAAGTAAAAAGCTTATGCTTTATCTCAAAAGTTCATTGCAAGGTCCCTGGAGAAAAATAATCATGACCTATGTTTTGGAAAAAACATGTTCATTCCCACATGTTTGCCTCCTTATTTGCCTCCTTATTCAGTATTTCCAAATGTTTTCAATGTCTGAAGGTCAAATTTGCAGATCTTTTGTGGTCATCTAATCTTAATATTTTACATACACCTAAGCTGTACAACTATGTTTTCTTCTTTCTTTTTTTCTTTAACTGTCTTATATTATTTTTCATTAATTTTCAAAATATTATCCCAGTTCTTTTTAATCAGCTAGTGATAGAATGTTAATATTATAAAAATGAAAGTACTTTAGCTTTCCAGAAGTAGCCACTATATTTGCCATCAGTTCTTTGCTAGTATTCTTAATGTGTCTGGCCATATCCCACAGTGCCTTTGCTTTGTATTTGTGAATTTATTTTTTATTTTGAGGAGGATGGTGATCTGTCTTCACATTTCTCCATTCTACTTTTTATTTTTAATATTAGCATTTCTCACATTTTTCAGTAACATGAAAAAGATTGTATCTTTCATGTGTTTCTCCCTTTTTTCATTGCTTCTGTTTCACTGGACACAAAATACTGCTTTTCTTCCCAGATAGTTGTAGTCAATTTTTGGACAATTATCTGTGGTTTGCCTGATCACCAAGTGGATAAAAATACTTTTTCATATGCAGAAAATTTTAGCTAAGGAAAACACAGAATGTTGGAATTACTATCATTACACAAGTTAAACTCATACTTTTTCTTGCACATTGAATTTTTACTTTTCAGCTCATCTCTGCCCTGCTGTTGAGCATCTCTTCTGTCTGCTGAGTGGGTGCCTTGACTCCTACAGATAACCAACACCCATCTAGGGCAGACTGATTCTTAGCATTTAATTAACAGCATTAAATGCTGCCAGATGTGGTAAGACTTGCTGCCCTCTAAAGCCACTGGCTTGCTCACTGGGAGCAGATGTTACACCAGTCATTTTGTGGTGGATAAAATGACTTGGGGTCACTTTAATCACAGAACAAAATTACTGCTGTCCTTCACTCTAATTGTATGAAGAATTCATTTTATAGTTTAGGATATGCAGTGATATGTATTTAGGTTCAACTTCAGGTCTTTAACACCATTGCAGGGTGCTGGGTAGTTAATTATTACAGTGCTGTGTATTTAATGTAAAATTTAAGGCTATTTAAGCAATGTTTACCTCTAAAAGAGAAAGCTCATGAAAAGAGCTTGCCACTTTCTTTTAACTCTTGTCATGGAAAAAACTAAACTCCTCAGATAAAGAAATTCCTGTATATTCATAGCATAGCATGTCTCACTGGGAATTGCAGGGAGTTGAGTCTATCTTTTTAAAGAAAAGACAGTGATCCTTGGCCTTGTCAGTGCCACATCAATACAAGAAATCACAACACCTCAAGACAACTTGTGTCTTGTCTGGAGAATCAGAAGAAATGACTGAACTCCACTGCAGAGTCTCAAGGTGACTCAAGGAATTCTCCAAACTCTAATCAAGGCTTGGCAGAAATTTCTGTTAAACATCTCTGCTCCTTCTGTACAAGGAACATATGAAAGACCATGGACCACAGCAAGCAATCAACATAGTTCACAGGAGAAGAGTGAATATAGGAATAGGAACAACAGAGAAGACCTGCAGTAGTAGGATTTAAGAGAATGTCACAATCTTCCCTTCCTTTAGTGAAATGGCCAATGGTGTTAAGTATCCATTTGCAAACACGTCACTAAGAGCTTGTTTACTATCAAACAAATCAGATGTCCATCCACTTATTTGGTATGATTGGAAAAAAGTTCACAAACTTTACTTCTAACTTCTGTAGAACATACAGGAAAGACATACCCTTGGACAACCTGCAGTTCTAGTGAATGGAGAAACAGTGGGATTAACATAAAAATTCGATATAGAATCTTAAAGGAAGCAAGGACTTCGAGGAAAATTCTGTATCCAAACCAGGAACATTTTCAAGTGCTTTCCAGAGTTGAGCCAGCCTCTTTCGCTCCTAATTCATGCAAAATAATCAGCAGAATCTGACTCCTAAATCCTCTAGTCACCTTTCAAAATAAAACTCGAACACTAATATTACACTGCAAATCCAGAGTCAGAATAGGAAAAGTACTGTTTCTTTTTCCAGTCAGATTGTAATCTGAGATTGGAACTGTGAGATTTAAGAACAGAATAATCCTAACAAGACCTTTTTATTGAGTTTATCCTCAAGAATATTTTCCTCCTCAACTCAAAATTTTCACTGAAGTTGCTATTGCATCATAACTATGGTTCTTACCCACCCCGTCTTCCAAAATGCTGAAGAGTAATCAATGGTTATAAATTACGTTGAAGATATTGGGTACTGTGTAAATTTTAAGTATTATTAACCAACACATTTTAAGCAATTCAGCCAATGAAATGTGCACATCAGCTCAGGAAAAACATTAACCCTGTCCTGAAAAGGACAAAGGGAACCCAGATGAAATTCTATTTAAATACACTGGCAAAAATGTAACAATTCTGCATGACCACCAACGAGAATGATCTTGTATTAGCAGTTCTCCAGTAGCAATTACCACTTAAAATATTTTTTAACATTTAACATTAAGAGAATGTTTGAGTATATGTTATTACTAGATCAATAAAAATATACAGCATCATTTTCTTTAAGTAGTTCTGAGAAAAGAATTTTCCACCATGGAAATAAAAAACCTATTTTTTGTGAGGATAGAATTAGCTTTACACTAATATGCACTGGTCATGCCGGAATGAATTTGATATTATTTTCACATTCAAAGCATAAAAACATATTACTGTGCTAAAAAGACTTACAATAATGTGAAAATAAGTAATGTTATTCTTAGTGAAAAGTCTTTCAGATTTTATTTCCCATTTCTAAGTGTAAATCTACTTCAGAAATTCAGTATGAAAGAGAATTTCCTGCAAGGAAATTGCATAGAAACAGTAATAACCTTTTCAAAAATATTAAAGGTATGACAGAAGTGAACTAAAAGACACATAGAAAGTTACATATTGTCTGGATCTTAATGTATGGGTATAGCTTAAGATCAGTGGGCCTCTGGAAGTACAACAGCATGCTCACACACGTGAGTTAATAGTATCAAAACAAAGTTTACAATAGCCAGCTTGAATCAGTTCAGTCCTAGGGCTGTTAACATTGCAACTCTACTATTTTTTCCCTCTACACAAAATCTTGTATCTACTGCAAAAGAAATCCTATGACACTCTTTATACTGCTTGTCTGCTACCAGGAATAATAAAAGAGACAGTAGTTAGGAAACTGCCACTTCCTTCACGGTCTGTGCAATCTACTGAGGACTTGGAAATTGGAAAACAATAGATGGACACAAAAGTGACGGAACTTCTAAGCAACTGCCTGTCAGTTTCGGAGTTAAGACAATTATATGTTTTTCAGACTCACTTGCCAGAACATGGAGTCTGCCCTAGAGCTTGCTACATGGAGTGCACAGTCACGGGGCATTTGGGCAGTAAAAGTATCTTTGCAATGGCTCAAGAAATCACACATTAAGAAGCCTACACATAGATAAAGGTCTCATTCATCATATATTTAGGCTGGCAGTTATGCACTGCTAATAATCTTAAAGGACTAACCTGATATTCATAAATGCAAGAACATAATGTGCTTTTGTTTTGCAAAATAGGATGCCTATTTTATCTACTTCACTTTTCATACCAAACCTGTGATCATCATATTTAAGTGTCTATTCATTCAAATACTTTAAAGTAATATGAAAAGTAAACAAATATAAACATGAGTATTCATTGATAAGTAAATAAAGTATTGTTAAAAACTTTCATCTTGCTATAAATCTCAGCATTTTGAAGCAGTTCTGATACACACTACAAGTGTCTGAGAATGGATTTTTTCCTTGGTTTGCCCAAGCCTGGCTGCATAGGATAATTTACCTTTCACAGACAAGAGGCCTGGATTCATTCAGGACCGGACCCAGGGATGAGCAAGGCTGCCGAGGTGGTGGTGCTATTGGAATAGAAGAATCCAGGGAACTCGTTTTCCGATGCAATGATTCCTGTGCCAGCCCAGAGGCCTCGCTGTCAGTGGGACACGGTCCAGCTTTGCTGTGAGTGCCTGCTGATGGAAGCTCTGGCCCCACTGCACCTTGTAAGGCTAACTCTGCGGCTGCTTGCTCAGCCTCCAGCGTTGGTGATGCTGGAGGTGACAATCGCGGCTTGCGTTTAGTGGATGCTCCAGAAAGTAGTTTCAGCAAACCTTTTTTTTCTTTCTGTAAACCAAAAGCAGTGCCTCATTTTAGAACAAAAGTCTCCTGTAAAAAGAGCTGAACATTTCCTTCCGAAAGATGACATCGTGCTCAGAGAGGACTCAGTAAATGATGAGATACTTGAGATTGTAAAAATTAAAAAGATAATGATGAAAATTATAAAAGAAAAAGCAAATTATTAACATTCTAAAGAGAAAATCAATAAGTAATTAAGACCATAAACTGGCTAAGTCCTTTCACTTGGTTAGATTAAACCTTAACTTAAAATCCAACTTCTCTGTACCAAATGGTTCTCTAGAAAAAGGTGTGATGAGTTAGATTCCCAGAACAGGAACTTAAAAAGTAAAACATTTCATTAACATGGGCATTTCCAGGAAGACATAAAGAGTAATTTCTAACCAAGCAGGGAGAAAAGTCTGCTCTGGAAGCTGCTGTTTAGATAAGTTTCTTTTATTTATCCTCCCTCAGCAAGGGAAGATCTTTGTGACTTAACAGAAATTTGCCCCAAGGAGAATGTATTGTGTTTTGCTGCCGTGCTAGAGGGGAGGATTGTAAACATTCTTTTTGCTTGTCCAGACAAGAATCCCTGAAGACTATTACCTACCCTGAAGAGAATTATTTAAGTAGCTTTTTGTGTTTCTTGTATTTTTTTAAAGGGGTGTGGGCAGCGATCTTCTTACCAACCCTTTGACTGAGTGAATTTAGTGTTTACGAGAGGTGCCAGATTGTGAGTCTTGGAGACAAAAAAACCCTATTTAACCACAGACAGAGAAAAGCATGAGCAATGTGAGATTTTTTTTATAGCCTGGGATGTAGTGGAATTGGTGAATTAAAAAATCCTCAGTACTTTTTCCAAGTCTCCAATAACTTAAACGTATTTCAGCAAAGATCTGCTGTCTAGCAAATGGGAAAGAAAAAGAAATTAAAACGGTCCAAATATATTAGCATCATTCACCTTAAACTATAAATAAGTTTTCTAAAATCCCTCCTTAAGGGCACCTCAGTCTGATTTCAATGTCTATGGCTAAAATAATTTTAAAACAAAGTTTTAGGTACATCCATTCAAGAATAATCAACAAAAATAACTAAAAAGTGGCTGACATTAGTGTACAGCCTAAGATTAAAATCTTCATAAATTACATTCAGCAGCCACATCAGCATGTGGCTGAAGAGTAGCAAGGTAAATTCTAAAACATTTGAGATGTAAAGACAGTTGTCCCAAGGAAAAAAAATTTCTAACTACACCACAACTGTAAAAGAAAATCAAATATAAAGTTGGAGGAATTTTTTGGACTACAATATAATATAATCACATGACTTGGTGAATAGTGAGAATGAGTTTAGACATAGAGGAAAATACTTCAAAGAGAAGAAAAGAAAGCAGAATCATTACAGACTGTAATGATGTACATTTAGAAAAAAAAAACTATGTGCATTCTTTGTTTGTCCAACAAACATTATTGGTAACATGTTTTTCATAACCTCTCAATGTGTCTGCTTAATAAGGAAGCCAACCTAAAAGAATACTGATTTTAATTTTATTTTATTAGACTGAAATTTTTATGTTCCCACATTCATGGGGGTTTTTTGGTCATGTTTTTTAATCTCTTAAAAGATTGTATGATAAAAACAGGAGAATTCAAGGGAATGATTTTATTCTCTACCCACCTTGCCATCCTTGTCTGCTTTACTGACAGCAGCATTTCCACCAGCTGCTAAAGCATTCTCTGGAGATGCAGGAGCTCCAGGGTGTGTGTTTACAGTTTTTCCGCTAATATCTCCCTCCAAAGATGAAGCAGCAACGTTAGGAGAATTCAAAGAAGCTGCTGCACATGCCAGTGGGATGGTTGAGCGGTTCACATTCACAGCTGTGACATAAGCAGCACTATTTGAAAGCTGGGGCTGGAGCTGCTGGGAGGCAGCAGAGTGGTGGGGAATGATCACAGCTGCAGGAATAAGGCATGTTGGACTTTGTGCTTGTATGGGTGTGACTGCTGCCGTAGGTCTTTCTTGACTATGTGAGGCAACTGGAACAAAAGAATAAAACCTGAGATAGTTCATCTTTTCACAAAACACACAAAGAGAGGTGCAGTCACTGTGTTATAGCTAATCAGTCACAAAAAGTTTGCTTCCTACCTTCTTAACTTTCATTCCTATTACATAGTGACATGATACACAGCATCAAATTTATCTTACCTGAATAAAGTAGTAGCATATGGTACCCTACTTGCACCACTATGCAACAGACGAATAACAGCACTGCAACTGTTGTGGAGATATCCAAGCTGCTAAGTGAAATGCTTCACATACAGACAGAGATGAAAAGTGAAGATTACATTTTAGTACCTAAGAGCTAGCTAAATATTGTCTGGAAGTGGTTTGCTCCTTTTAATATAATATGTAGTTGTCCGAGCACATAATGAAAGTAGGAAGAAACACTCCTTATAGAAGCTGCTAAAAATATAATTGATTGTTTCCCTAAACTATTCACAAAATCCACAACAGATTTAGTAGGTCTTTCAAACAATAAGTACAGTGGCAACTACTGCTACGAGTGGTTTCTCTGAAAACATAAGCTATTGTCTCTTGGGATGTTTAAATATAGAAGTGGATTTACTCATACCCCTGTGAAATAAAAGAAACATCTACACTGGAAGCTGGAAAACAGCACAAGGCTGAGTATACTAACCTGGGTTGCAGCTGAGCTGCAAAGCACAGAGTTCTGCATGAGCTAATTAATCCTTTCCAAAAAGTAACATTGCTATTATAGTCATATGGTCAATCATACATGCTTTTGGATCATTTCAACAGCTTTGACATCTCTGAAGTGCAGACATTTTAACTGAACAATATGAGGCAAAATGCAGCACCCCAGTGCTGCACAGCTTCTCTCCTTCAAATATTTCAAAATGTTCTGTCGAAGGAGGGGTCATACCTCTAGCTTGGTACATGTACATCTCAAATGTATCAATTCATTTTGATTTTTAGATACTAATTAGAGTTTCAGACTTGTTATAAGTGATATCCTGAAATCAAACCTACAGCACTTGCTCGCTTTATTCTGCTTTCTACAAATTCCCTTGGTAAGCTGGTTAGATTGCAGCAACAATGTATTAGAATAGATTGACAAAGTTCCCAAATTTGACATAACAATTCTACAGTATTATACCTAATTACAATCCCTATGATAAGAAGCATAAGTTCTTTCTTAAAAAAAAGGTGCATCATTAAATGCTGTGTCTAATTTTTTGATAGATAACCTCTTCCCCTGTAGCAGACCCTTGCTAACTCTGAGTAGCATGAACATTTCAAAAGATACAGAGAGTGCAGCAAGATTATTTTGGAAAAAAATACAATTATTAATGCTGTCTTTTGTTCATGAGACATCAGTTTTCTTACAAGTAGCTGCTATTCTTCAAGATACATCTACACTCATATGCAATTTATGTACTATAAGCATGGAATAGCTTTCTGGTTTGGTTTTCTTATCCCTGATGGAATTGATAGGAAAAATGCTACAGGTCACCCTATTTTCATGAAGTTTAGCCTTTAATGAAATAGGCAGAATGTATGTTTTCTTCATAGTTCCTTTTAATCAAAGGATGCATATTCCCTCAGCAAAGATGATGTCAAGCAATATTTCACTAAGACCATTGAAGAAGGGTCCTCAAAGCCCTGAGCTAAACTGAAACTGGAGAACAGTCCCGCAAAATGCAGCATTGATTTGTGAAGCCTCACCAAGAGAGTAACACTCAGCTAGAGAAAGCTCAATATGATCATGTTTCAGATGCTGACTACAAAGTGCTCTGTAACATTTGAACATAAAGCAGCCATTATTGCTTCAGTTCTCAGGTCCCTATAAGGGACAGATCTGTATTTGTGACTGAACAGTACACCCTTACAGAATCCAATGTTAAGTTCTCTGCATAGAGAGTGCAGCGCCTCTGAATTTTCCATTTTGGACTTGAAAACTTGGTGGGAAGTATGTTGTCACATTTGTCAGCTAAATGGAAGGGTAAAAGCTTATTTGTCTTGACAGCGGTGCAGAGATGCAGGGAGAGAAAGACCTCTGGAGCCCACAGGAGCTTTCTCCTTGGTGCTGTCATGTGCAAGCTTCTACACAGCTCAAAAGAAACATTTAGAGCAGAAACCACCTGTGCCTGAGAGGCAGGAAAGTACAGATGCTTTGCTTAGTTTCTCTTACTAGCTGCCAACAGCATCTGGTTATTTTTATTTAAAGGTAACGAATAAAGTTGTTACAGAGAACTAGCACATCTGTTCCAGCCTAAGATCGGACCGGAGAAAGATGGGACCAATTAAGGAAATAAAATACCTAAAGACATATGTACATATCCTACCTTCAAAAGCAAACCTGGTGCTGACATCTGAACATGCACAGGGTGTTTTAGGAGATGCATGACTCTGAAGAGGGAGTGGGCTAATTCATGGAACTTGAGACCATAAGAAATAACCATTCTTAAGGAGATAACAGATCATACCATTAGCATCTTTTGCTTTCACTTCTGCTCTGTTTTTTTAAAAAAACTTTCTGCCATGACTCGCAGCCAAGAGATCTCATTCCCTAAATTCAAGGCTGAAAGAGGAAACGCTGGGTAGTCTGAAATGGAGTTTTTCTTTTCCCTTTTCCTTTAAGGCTCTTGGAGGAACTGGAACAGATTAGGCTCCAGTTGTGAAGAATTTTCTTAGCCTGGTAAATCTACAGAGGAGTGCATGGATTTGGTAAACAAAACCTCTTGAAAACACCACTATCAATCTTTTTGAATCTGCATTTAAATAACAAGAAGGCATGTTTCACTATGATGTGGCCTGCCTCAGACAATAAATGCAGATTTATACCTTTCAGAAATACAGAATTTTGCTACATAGATTATATGGATCTTGAAGGCAGTATAGCCTTGGTGTTTCAGAATCAAAGCTGAAAGAAGTTGCAGTCAAGGTTAGAGAACAAACTGGAAAGCCTAAGGACCAACCCTGAGACAGAGACCTGAAAAAGAAGAAGGAATGAACACTACAGGTATTCAAAGACGTTAAAAGATGATTTAAAAGTGAATGCTAAATTAGAGCAATCTGTAGCTGTTATGCAGTTAACACACAAAAAATAAGCTATGACTCAGATATTCTTTTCACTTTTACTACTACATGAATTGCATATGGGTGGGGAAGCTCAGAGAATGTCCCTGTCCCAGATACTGCTGGAACAAAAAAAATTCCACCTAAAGTACTTGCATATAAATTCCCAACAGTGGGAGTATGTAGGTACACACAGTTGCTTAGAGAAGAATAATAAGAGATTCAACAACTCAGAGGGATATATTGTCATTTCAACTGTAAACTACGACATTAAAAGAAATCCCAACACATATTTACATATATCCTCACTCCAGCCACTTGCCCAGACAGACCCTACAGTTTGTCTACTACACAAGTTTTTTGTTTGTTTGTTTGTTTGTTTTACCTGTTCTAACTGCATTGCGAGCCTGGTTGACTGTCATTTGTCCTGTCACGTGCATAAGGACCTTGGTTTGCGGACTGGTTTGGATATGTGCTGCAGAAACCACAGCTGTGGGTACTGTGCTGGAGTTCACTGGCACACCATTCCCCTGGAGCTTCTGGGATGTTCCACTAGCAGTGGAAGGGCTGACCATAGTTACCACTCGTCCTGTTTGGCCAGCTGTAGACATGGGAACTTTCGTTTGTGATGCACTTGTCACCGTCCTGCCAAAATTAAAAGCAAAACACCAAAACACAACTGAAAAAATTAGCTAGCTACAAAAGCCCACAGGCCTTCAATTATCCAATTTTAGCATTAAATACAAGAACAGAATAATTTTGGACTTGAAACTAGATAAACTATTTATACACTTGTATAATACTATACCTTGTAACTGGAGCCACATAATTTCCAGGAAAAACACCAATCTTGCTTGTATGCATGGAAGTTCCCTTGAACCAGCCATCTTGGCAGCGTTCAAACACTAGGAACATTTCTCCCTTCCGCAGTTCCAGTTCATCTTCTTTCCGAGGAGTGTAAGGGTATATAGCAATATAGCTAAAAGACAGGAAAAAAGATGCAATCGATAAAGCTAAAAGAACTGAAAACATCACTTGTGTTTCCTGGCACAGAGAGTTCAGTCAGAGATGAGAAGGCATGGCAAAAAGGGTTATGGGTTAGTTGATCCATCATACCATTACATTATTAAAACAAGTTATGGTAATAGTAAAGGAAAAAATGACAATTAAGAATACCCTCTCGACTGCACTTTAAGGGAATGCAAAATACTAGTAATAGGACTGTCCATCTTCTTAATTAAGTTAGTTATCTTAATTAAGTAGGTATTTATCTACCACATATCCCACTTCTCTCTCCCTACACCTGCTTCTAGTACCTCTCACATTTTGTGACACACCAACTTCTTTTTTATTTGGAGGGCTGGGGAGAATGGAGAAGTTTTGTTGGTTGGGAGTGAAAGATCAGTATCAGAGCTACTTTACAAACTGCAAAACTGGAGTTTCCCTGTGCAAACTGCAGTGCAAGAGATATGTTACTGGAAATTGAAGTCTATGGGTAAGGTAGTTAGCAGTTACTCACTTGTAAAGTTTATTTCCTTTTTTATTTTCCAAGCAACACTAATGCATAATACAGTGCATTTGAAATCATAGTGAGAGTTCAGAAACATTTTGCATTTTTTCCTTTTTAAAAAGCATTCTTAGGAAAAAAAGTTTAAAAAACGCTGAAGCTCCTGCAGTTGCATCTTGGAACATTCCTAGGGAAGTCTTTGATAAGATGGCGCAGTTTCCTATTATCACATTAGAAAGCGATACTGTTATAATCTCTACAGTGTTCTATTTTCGGCCACAGTTGGAACATAAGAAAAATGTTTGAATGTTGTTTACATAATTATTGACCCAAACCTATGGAAAACAGCATTCTCATAAATCCCATTTTCTCAAAAAGAATATACTTTTCACAAGAGGGAGACAATTAAGCAGATGGGTGGACTATCCCCTTTTTTGGAAAAGGATCCACAGTTACTTGCAATGCTAGTCTTTCCCATTCCCCTTTACGAAACATTCGTTCATCAAAATTGTCTCTTGCGCACAGTAATAATAATAACAATAGCATTAATTGCATGCTTCTCCTTTTTGCATTAGGGTTTTGTTTCTTGCTGTCTACCCAAGAAACTTTGCAGAATCTGCAAAAATCCTTTAAAGGCAATACAGGTACCCGGCAAAGCAAGTCAAAAATACGCTCTAAAAGAAACATATAGTTGCACTGGCAGAACATATAGTTGCACTGGCAGAAGAAGGCTTCACTGGTACATGATTCAGGGGTGATCTACAAAGCCACACACTGAAGCTCCATGGAAAAGCAATTGATTTGCTTTAATTGATGTTCATTAACTTCCCCTTTAGTTAAATCATTCCAAATTTCATTAGTATCCTCATATAGAGCAACCCTTTAAAGACAGAGGATGGAGGTAAATGAGATGAGAACTTGATTAACTGCACTAGGCACAATAATCCATAAAAAGCAGTGTTAAAAGGCTTGACACCAAACAAACAGCCCAAATCCAGATGCACCTGCTATACAAGAAGGGCGCTCTTCTGGAGTGGGAGGAAACCTGGTGGGAAGATAAAAAGAAAGACACGGAGCAAAAGCAGTCCTTGCATTATTCAAATGTGTCCTAGTAGATGGTTCAGCATCTCCTGAATTTTCTATTTTCTTTTACAGTTCCTATTCCTTAAGCTGCACACAAAGAAGTTTTCAAGAAGATGTTGTCAGCAGCACATGTTAATATACAAAATATTTTCACCCAGAAGGATGACGCACATTTGCTTGTATTATAAGTGTGAAGATGGAGTGCTAACTAGCAGCTCTCTGCCTTCATTCCGAATTGCCACCCAATAATTAAGTGTACTGTAGAATCTTCAGTCAAATTTCAATTGCAACTGACACAAGTAATCTGACAGTAACATGCTAATATAACAACAGTCTAAATGAAATACAGTGCTTTTGGTGTTTTGGCACAAGTTACTTCATATGAGAATAGCCTTCTCATACCATACCTAATGGAAAACATTGAATAAATTTACTCCACTATTTGACACTTGTGAGTTATACAGTATTCAGCACTAACACAAGGATTCATTCATCTTCTGCAGGATAAATACTTTATATTTTTTAAGTGAGCCTTTTCTATAGCAACAGATGATTATATTTATCTAAGACATAAACAATGATCAGTATGAAGGCTGTTTGGGGCTATCACCTTTATGCATGCTTTTGTTCTGAGTTGTATGCTTGGCTTTCTGAGAATTCTAGCAGAATGCAGCCAGCTGGCGTGATACACATACAGGTGAAGTTATCGATCTCGTTCCATTTTTCTGACTGGCAAAAAGTTTCTATTTTACTTACACACTTGGACGAGTTTGTGGTCGTAAATGTGCCATTTGGTCAGTTGATCCTGATGTAGACCTTTGAATTAAACCTGTAGATTGAGGTCCAGAAGCAGCCGATGCAATGATCGCAGCAGACAAGAGAGGTGGGGGCGGAAGTGGGGGATTCATATTCTGATTTTATAAGAACAAAAAAAAATAGCAACAATGATCAATATTGTTTGATGCATTGAATCAATGGCAAAAAAAAACCCAAATCATGACATTCTAAGGAAATGGAAAAAAACCATCCAAGTTCAGCATTCCTTTACCTACTGGTACAATATAACTGGAAAGTTAGGTTTGTCTGTATTTCTCTTTTTCCAGTTTAAAATATTGAAGTTTCGGCAGCTAATTAAGCTGATAACAAGCAATTTTGCAGCACGGGAAAAATGGAAAGCATTGTTTCTAATTATAACATCTTTAGGATAGGGCTCGACAAAAATTCAGAAGCCTTCCAGGAGGTAGACTTTGCATCCTGTTGCTGACTGTACTTCATAACATGATTGTTTTTGTAACCTGAAGCTGAAACATAATATACAATTCAGCTGCAGTACACCCAAAAGCACCCCTTCTGGGGGAAATTTTCTTTTGATGCATGGGTCACAAAAGCAAGCACAATATGAGACCATAGTCACTGAGCTATTGTTACCACTTTCTCCTATTCTTCTAGTTTAAAGAGTTAGCTTTTGAAATTCAGTATTATCAAGATTGGTAATCTTTAACAAATACCCCAGTAAAAAGGCACCGCAGATCTTAATGGGGGTCCTGCCTACAGACTTCTGTGCCTTTTGAGAATCAATGGAGCAATTGTTACCTTCTGCTCTGTAAAGCTTCAGACAATTCTTTAGGACCTTGTGTACTGACACTCCTGGGAAAAGGCACTCACAAAAGGAGAGCTGTTCCTTCCTCCCTTTCCAAAAATAACTATTTGTGTTACAACACACACAAAAAGAGTAATAAAAAACCTCTAACATTTGAAAATGTAAAACTGAATTAATTTCAAACAATCTTCAATTTAACACAATCCTTTAAGTATTGAAACAAAACTCTAAACCATGATGCTTCAGGTTTAAAAAACACAAAACTAGAATATTATTTAACAAAATATCCTGAACTAGTGCCTGGCACTTCCAATATATCAGCATATAAATGCACAGCATTACATTATCAGTTTGGAAAATACGTAGGTGAAAGTCATTTTAATTCCCCTCAAACAGCCCACTTCTAAAGTGGACTTGTTTTCTGTTTTTCTAAACTAAAACGTATATGGAAATTAAGTTTTAATTCTACACTGTGTGATTATTACCTCACTGCATTTGGTGAAAGTGTTAATAGAAAGACAGCTCTATAAACCAGTTTTATGCTGTCAAGACACAGTAAAGAACTGCATCATTAAAGCCTTCAAATCTAGAGGAAACGGATCAAGTCTTACAGTTTTTCAGTCAAAATTCTTATGCTTAGCTGTGGTATAAATTGCATGCTATATTGCGAAATATTCCTATTTTATTTAAAGGTTTTTTTTCTGATCGTTCTTAGGACCAAATAGGTCTTCTGTATCCAACACAAAACAGACACGACCTGCTGGAGAAACATAATTGTGAGCTTTAACACTAATAGTTATTTACAAGAATGGCAATTGCATTTGCTTCACATTCTACATTCCTATCCATACAACAATCTTTTTAAAGTACCTAGATAATTCATACCAAAACATTTCTCTTTCAGCTGTTTTACAGACCAAGTTATTTCCCACTCCCAGTCAGCTTCAATAAATGTCTTAGCTGAATCCAAGCTGAATCTAACTTTCATGCAAACTGTCAATAAATTTAAACCTTTTTATAGGCATTTCATTTTTTTATACATGGTACAACTTGTAAATCCACATTAGGAGATGATTAGTTAGAATCCTTTAAAATTAAACCTACTCATGCACAATATCAAGGTTGTCACAATTCCACACTTCCCGCATCTCTAAAGATATGAATGTTGAGTATTGTATTTTATTCATTTGAACACATAATATACATTGAAGTTTTAGCTACAATAAAGGCACCTTCATGGCTCTATTTTATTCTGCTGTGTTCAGGTCCTGCTCCCCTTCCCATGTCTAACAGCATGGTAATGAGACCCACAATGAGTGGGGTCCCCAGTTAAACTCCTAAAAAGACTTGGTAAATACTGAGAAATCTAAATAAACTACCTGGTAGGCTTGAGAGGACTAACACTTCTCAGTTTGCACTTCTACACCTTGATAAAATATATCCAAATGATCCAGCCATGTTTTCCAGAAGTTTTCTTGTGTGTAACCATTTTTCTAGCTACTGAGAAACACACCTACCAGAGCATATGCTAGTTTTTATAGTTCTCATAGTCAACATTTCATGAGAGAATATATGCAAACTGCACATGATTCAAAAAATATGCTTAACAATAATTAGGAGTATTTTAGGTAGCTGAAGGGGAAAAATTGAAAGTTTCTGCAAATACAATTCAGACACCAGGTGTACTTTAAAGCATACAAAACAGCAAATAAATGATAATTTTTTTTTTAATTGGAAGATGAAAAATTACATAATTTGATACTTAATTTATGTTTGAAGTTCAAATAGTACCTATACTATGCACACACATATTAGTAAATTTAAATATAATTAGGCTGCATTCTCATATCAGTCAACTGAAAATCAATAATCAGCTCACCCAAAGAATAATAAAAGGCACAGTAGTGGGAAGGAATATTCATTAACTGTATTCACTTCCACAAGGTCTTGGAAAAAGCATATGGCTTGCAAAATTCCTTGAGGGCTAACTAATTAGGGCTCATGTTTAAAAAAATTCCTAAACTATATGTTATCAAGAACAGATTTCTCATATTAAACTTAATTGTTTCTTTCAGCTGCTTCCTCTTCCTAACAAAAGTTGATTTGAATTTTTGAATTTTTGTTGATTAAAATTAGAAGAGTTCTTATTTAAACCTCCTCCTGACTTACACTATTGAATCATCAGGAACTATACAATTATGTCATTAGTACACTACATAACCCTCACTGCTTGTGCCTCATTAATAATAATTCAGACTACTTCATATACTTCAACATAGAGGGGCAACTTTTCTTTTTTTGTGTGTACAAGAGAACAAGACCAGAAAAAATAGGGATTTTTTAATTTTTGAAACTTTCAGTGTGCAAGTGAATGCAAACCATCCAAATAAAGACCACCTATTTCTGCTAGTTAAGTGCACACACCAAGACACCATTTCAAAGTCAACACATCCAATCTGCAGAAGTAGCAATATGAACATCTAGGGTAATTGCAGTCCAAAACACTTTTGACTTCTCAAGAGACTGCAGAGGCAGAATGAAAGGAAGGTAAGTTATCTCTTCTTGCTACGTTGTTTTGCTGCTGCTGCTGCTGCTGCTTTTGAATGTAACTAACTTTGTTGCGGTATATTTTGTTTCTGTTTTTCCCATATCATGGTTCAAATCACATACTTCAAGTTTTTTTCAGCAAAATCTATGGCAACTAGATCTCCTCCACTAGATAACTACCTTATAAATTACATCCAAGAATTTTCTCCCAAGTAAATGAGCCTTACATAATTGTATGTGCATATTTTCACCCAACAACTACTGAACTTGACATCTGTTATTTATATTTTACGAAGAACTTTAAATACACTAAGCACCTAGAAGGTTCAAAAATGCCGGTGGCCAAGAAGAGCAGACTAATTAATGCCCCCATTAGGGGCAAAGTTGTGGTTTGAAGTCCCAAAGAACAGTGTAAGTGATAATATCACAGCCAAAAGCCCTAGCTGTGAAAAGTCTGTCTCAGTTCACAGCTTTTCAATTTCAAAGAATCAAACCTCAAAACACAAAGCAAGAATTAATGCTGTTGGCTAAAGAATTGCTGTTATGAAATAAAACTTTTAAATAAATTATCACAGGTTTTCTGAATGCAAATTAAAATCTGCTTAAATGACACAAGCAGCAGAGACTATATATGGTCACTCAACAAAAGCACTCTCATTCCTAAAGCTTATTTGTGTCAATTCTGGCTGCAAATTTGTAAATTATTTACTTCATACTATGTTGGGTACCAAACAGCACTTACAAAACATTATTATGAACAAAACAAAATTAATACAATTGGCATTTTTGAACCACCATAATATTTCCCAAAATAACAATGTAAGAAACTAAAATGAAATCCTATATATGTACACAGATTAAAAGAGTCACAGGCTCCTTTGGGCTAGGAATTAATCCAAACAGTCTTAGAGAAATTTGCTACACAAGACAACAGCTCAAAATATCTCCTCTTGACACTAAAAAAAGCAATCCTTCTTACAGGAGATAAGAGAAGACACTAGCTTTTCCTTGCTTTCAGATTCAGAACAGATAAATGTAGCAAAAGTTTAGAATTATTGTAAAGGAATATATCCTTCTCTTTTTCACTGATGGGTAATCATGCTCATCCTCAGATTTTTTCTTTCTCCCTTAATTTGAGTTGATCATTAAATAAAAGAAGTATAAACGGCTTGCTCTCAAAGAACAATTACTTTCAATAGTGTTATAAACATCGATACATTTGACAGGAAGGAGATCCAACAAAAACACCTTCATGCTAAAGAGAAACTCATCCTGTTCCCATCCAATTCCCTTGTCATTTGCTTAGTATTCAGAAATTAAGAGAAAAGCTAAAGGGAGAAACTGAGAGAAACACAGGAATTTATACTTACAAAAGCAAAAAATACAAGAGCAAAAGGACTCAAGCTAACCACTTCTGATGTCTTAAAACGTACAATCACAATTGTTCTGCAGCTTCAATTAATGCTCAGAATGTCAGGAAGGGTATTTCCAGAAGGGAAACATCTAAAGAAACAAGAATATCACTTTCTCTCTTGAGCTGTCAGAACCATTTTGCACATTTCTAACATGAACACAAGAGTTTATGATGCAAGACGAAAAGCGGAAGCAAAAGATACATCTCACAGTCTGTGACTTTATAAACTGCATCATCATCTAATATCATCTACAGCAAAAGAATACAGGAATGACCTGACTCTAGCCTGAGCTGCCAGCTTGCATTTTAGTCATGCTGAAAACAAGTCAAGAAAAAACAGAACATTATGTACAGAAAGTTATTGACTTTAAAAGAGGGTGGCAGAGAATAATTCAGGTTCTCAGGGGGAATTATATGCCTAATTGGAAACATAAGCAGGAGCATGGTTATCACAAAGAGAAAGTAGCACCCCAAGAAACAAAACAATCATATGGCAGGAGTTTCATTCCATGCTGCATTTAGCACTGTAATTTAATTCCTGTGGGTTCCAATGGTGAGACTGCCTTTGAACAAGCTTATGCAACTAAAGGACTCGAGGTGGTTTAATGACTTTGCACCAGCACCAAAATAAAGTATTTTTACGTGTTGGCATCAAATAAAGAGCTACTGATTCATATTAACAAACAGAAGTGTTTGTTATTGAGAGGAAAAAACAAAAGTAGCTTCTGACAGAACTTTTGAAATTATGGATTGAATCCTGCCTGCTCAATCATCTCCACAGCTTCAGTATCTCAGCCACAAATCAAATCAATTACTCAATGTTTGCAGTATATATTAGCTAGACTTGCATTCTGCCTAACAGCACAAATGATACCAAAACTGATTTATTTGTTCAGTTCTCACAGGTATTTTCTGAAGGATGGGATGAAAGAAGTATAAAAGACTCCATGGACTAATACATACGCAGCTAAGTGTTTCTAGTATTAGATGTACACCTCATAGGCAAAAAAGACCTGCAGATCCTTTCTGGTGGACAACAACTTGAACATGAGCCAAGAATGTGCCCTTGTGGCAAAGAAGGATAATGGTATCCTGGGCTGCATTAGAAGGAGTCTTGCTAGCAAGGGACCTAAAGGGAGGTGATCCTTTCCCTCTCCTCTGCAACGATGAGGCCAAACCTGCAGTGCAACATCCAGTTTTGGGCTCCCCACTACAAGAGAGACACACGCATACTGAAGAGTCCAGTAAAGGTTACCTGAGATAATTAAGGGACTAGAGCATTTCTCCTATGAGGAAAGGTTAAGAGAGCTGGAACTATTCAACCTAGAGAAGGTCCAGGATGATCCCATTAATGTATTTAATTATCTGAAGGAAAGGAACAAAGATGATGAAGCTGTGCTCTTTCCAGTGGTGCCCAAAAACACTCAGTCTGAGTACGAGGAAACAGTTTTTCACTGTGAAGGCCACAGAGTACTGGCACAAGTTGCCCAGAGAGGTAGGGAAGTCTCGATCCTTGGAGATATTCAAAAGCTATTTGGATGCAGTCCTGGGCAACAGGCTCTAAGTGGCCTTGCTTGAGCAGGGGGGTTAGACTAGACAACCTCAAGAGGCCCTTTTAACCTCATCTGCTCCATGACATTAAAATATGAATCCAAACATAAGGAGATTATTAATTGCTTCCAGGTGAGCATACATTTAACAGTAGGATTACACAGACGATCCACAGACTGAAGGAGTCAACAATTTAACTATAAGAGGACAAACCATTGCTACATGGTTTACTGCTACTCAGTAAGGCAAGGCAACAACACATGGTCTATACCAATATCAATAATAAAGTCATCTGTCTGGAGAGCAAAGAATATGAAATATGTTTACCTGGATGAGAGCAATTACTATATCACTTAAAGACAATAAAAATTTATGGAATCAGGGTGGATATTTAGCTGAACATAAACTTTGTGCTACACTCAGGCCAAATGAATGTATACAAATTCTGAAGATATAAGCATCAGGCTAACAGGGCAAAAGGGTCATACCATCAATATTTTCATCACTGAAAAACACTGTGCAGTACTGTACCCAGTTCTGGAATGTGTCACTGTGTGCATACCATTCCAGAAGGGATTATTGAAGACAATTCAGAAAACAACAGCATCATAATTTAAAGCACTGAAAAACATAACTTAAGAGTCCCAAAGAAAGCTGGCAAAATGCAACCGAGTCACACTTAAGCATTTACTTAAACAACAAAAAGTTGATACCAGAAGACAGACAATCTTGCCTTTGATTTTGCAGACAAATGTGTAAAATGATACAAGTCCCAAAAGTTGAAAGCAAAACTAAACACAGGGCTAGCAGCAGGGCTATTCATCATGTTTTACTTGGTTTAAAGACTGCAGGGATAATTAAACAGCTAAACAAGATCAAGTCTCGGGGTTTTTTGTTTGGGTTGTTTGTTTTGCTTTTTAAACTAAGTGAAGATTTCTTACTCAACTGTGCTCCGCCCCTTAAAAGTTAAGGGCAGAATTTTTGGAGAAGAATTGAACTGCAAGAACTCCAATGTTCAAAATAACATTTCATTAAGTTCCCTTGAAGATCTGTGAAAACTAGTATCCACAATTTTTGCTGCAGTTAAGGTCAGGCTCTGGTAAGTACAGTATGATATAGGACATTCCAGAGCTTCTCTACCACAAGTATAGGAAACTAAAGAATTTCAGTTGGTTTTGGAAAGAAATCCTGCACTTTTTGAAGACATCATTTTATTGTCCAAAGGAAGCAGCATTGCAATGTATTTCTTCCTTTAAAAGATGGCCATTTGCAACACTTTTTCCTATTGCTCTCCAAGAGCCTTAGCTTGACTAAACTTGACATGCTAGATATGTTCTTCATTTACCACACCTCTTAATGAGGAGACAGCAGTTTTGAAACTTAGTTTAGAGAATCTTGATAATCTTGAGTTAAGTAAAACACAAATAACTGGCAGCTGTGGTCTCAAGTTGATGTTTTTTTTAAGATCTTGGTTGTTTCCCCTAACTTTCCCCACAGCATAATCTCTTTTCTGCTCATGCTTGAAAGAAACACCGTTCTGGAAGGAAGTGTGCTTCTCATGTTTACTACAGAGAAATTACACAGGAAAGCTGGAGAAATGACAAGATGCAAACATTATTGTATCAATAGTGCTTTCGCTATAGTTAAATTTATACCATTACATAGACAATAATCATAAAACCATCATTTCATATCAGTGTATCAGAACTTGAGAAAAAAAAAATTACTGTACAAGACCAAAGAAAAATGGGAAGGCTGAGTTTTCTTAAGTGGTACTCACACCAAGAGCAGCTTGGTAGGTAACTTCTGACGGGAAGGTAAATGAAGGCCCTGTTGTGACCGGGCTACTTGGGGGTGGAGTCACAATTAGCCCCGTAGTACCGATATGAACCTGTGAAAGAGAGAAAACCCAGCGGGATCAGTTCTGCGTCTGACACAGCTGTAAGCTTCATGGTCAAAATCACCAGTACTCTACTACCTGTAACCTTAAACTAGAGGTAATTTTTTGTTGGAGACTCACACAAACAATATTGGATCACACTGCTCACCTTTTTGTTTTTCACCCTGACACTTCTGAAACTTCGGAGACAGCAACATGAAACACAATTTTACCAATGTAAGTTTTCTTTTTTTTCCATAAAAGGCTGTCAGATTCCAAAGATGTGCAAATAAAGCATATTTACTAGCTCATGTAAAACACTACCACCATTACCACCTCTTTTCCCAAAGTGTAATCACTATGTGAAAGAGCCAATTGTTCACAAACTACGGAACAAAAAATAAAAGTCAGATAAATATTTCTACTTGTCACAACTAGATTAATATGGTACATTTCTGGAATACGTATAATCTTAAAGTTGAATATTTTACTTTTACTAACATGCATTTTATTAATATTCATTATTATATTCAATTTAGAAAAAACAAATCAAGACATTAAATCACTCCAGTTTCTAGTTTCCACAGTTAAATAAACATCTTTTTGGCACTCTAGAAAATAACAACTGTGAAAAAAACTAGCCTACAAGACCAAATATAAGAAGTGTTATAAAATATTTTCCTTAAATGTTCTCATGTTGGAAGATAAGTTTTGTGAAAGCGTATGTTTAATATTAATTACATATAATTAATAATTTGAAATACGTACACTGACAAGATCAGAAGCCTTTATAGTTATAGTTGATTTCGTGTGAATTACCTGAGACGGGGCACTACAGGAAAGTCCCGTCAGCTCACTTATGCGGGCTGCTGCGGTTGGGTTGCTGGAGCTGATGAGGACAGGAGGACTAATTTCCATGGAGTGGCGATTCTGAGAAGACTGTGAAGCCTTGTTGGACATGGTGAGGGAGGTAAAAGAGTGTCGTTTTTTGGTGTTTTTCTTAGTATCTGTGTGCTTTTGGGTTGAATTGTTGTGGGCTGCCCCAGAGGTACCTTCTCCAGAGTCAATGGCAGAACCTGAGGGCTTGTCCAATTCTATCAGCTGTTTGGCTGCTGTGTTAAACTACAAAAAACCAGTAACACATTAGTATTTTTTTAATTTATAAAAATCACCATAACAAAAAACCTATTTTCCTTGCACTCATAATATAATAGAATTTAAACCATGCAACTTAAAACTGACATCCCAAACCTACTCTACAAATTAATTATTACAGAGTGACAAAATAACTCACTACAAACTCAACACACTTACTGTTGGGCTGATGTGGACTACGCATCAGAGGTAAAACTTCAATCAGCAAAGGACATTATGCTGTAGTCCAGACATGGATCAATTCAGCAACATCCACTGCCTGTGTCATCTACAAGTCAGACTAAATCACAGCAGTCCCCTTTGATCTTATATTATAAAAATCTCTGTTACAAAAATTCTTGAATGTTCATTTCATTTTAAGCCTTTTTTTGTTTTGATTGCATGACATAAGCCCACACCTTTCTATGCGGACTCTTGAATGTATTCCTTCTAGTATCCTTTGGTGTTTATGCACATCCTTAACAATACGAGCAGTAAAAAAACAGGCTTCCTAAATGCAGGTTTAAGAACACAGTAGGACAGACTAAATAGCAGCTATATGAGTGTACTCATATTGACAATTGGTACCAATACAAGCATAAGATGGTAGAAGGATAAAAGAAATACATATGGGCAATTTTGTGGAAATACATTTTTCTAATGTACAGGCAGCATCTCTGTGCCTAAGAATTAAAGAATTAAAATATAACTACTGAAAATGAGGGAAAACACCATCTTCTTCCTCAAGTGATCTTTCTATTCATGTTCATCCAAAGTTTTTACTTGTGGAATTTTACTACATCACCTTACATCAGGGAGTGTTTTTCCACATTATCAACATTCTTACTAGTCAAATTACAATATTTTGTCCAAACCAGTGGAAGAATCATTTCACAAACAGATTCTTGAACAGATCACAATAATGAGCAAAACTGAGTTTATAGTAACTTCTGAAACAAATTAAATAATCTGTATTGCAGCTTCTGGCATAAGAAACAACAGCTATTTTTTGCATAAATTTTCTGTTTTAAATTTCAAGCAGGCAGAACACTAAAAAAGTAAAGGAATGTTCCTACAAAAAGTTTTATCTTATACTTCTGTATACAAAGTCTGATTTTTTTTCTAAGGACACTAAAAATCAGATTATATCATCTAACAGTGATAGACAAAGTTGAGCCTATTAAGTACAATGTCAAAAAGACCATGCTAGAAATCCAGCCTAAAATACAGTCTGAAATGTATAGGCACATCAAAAAGTATGTTTTGAAACACTCCTGTTTGGTACAGGAGGAGATGCTAGTAAAAAAACCCCAACCTGACACACTAGGTACATACAACCTTATATTCTCATTGATTAAAATATCATCTTAACTGATAGATGCAGACATATAAAATGACAATGAACTTAAAATTCTACTACAGTGAACATACTAGATAATTTGGGGTTTTCCCCCCGACATCTCAGTAAGATTATTTATAAATAAAGCTAGAGGAGCTGGACTAATAAAAAGGTGTTTCCCAGTTGTACCTGCTAAGTTGGGAAACAAAAGCTGACATTATTTTCTACTGACAATTTGATTTAAAAGCGATTCCTCTTCCCTGATTTTTATTCCATTCTGGGCATTTGTATTTTTCTCATTGTTCTGCATGAGTGATGAATACCATGTAAAAATTTAAATACTTTGTAGATGTGGAGTGTGTTTATGGAGTGTTAAACCACATCAAAATACCAAATTTGAGGTCTAAAAAATGCATATTGTATCCAGAACTGCAATGTATGTAGAAAAATTCTAATAATATCTGTTTAGCTATGATTAATCTTTCTTTTTGGATCAGAGATAAACATAAGTGTTATGACCTTAATCATATAGTCTTTAAACTCACTGCATTTTATTTCACTACTATGCAGGAACCTGGTTGACCTGCTTTTAACACAAGTACCTTGAAATTCTAACAGTAAAAAGTCTAGTAATTTAGATATATTAATCAGGTCTTAGTCTAGTAAAACTAGAGGGTTAGTTTGAGTTTAGTGCTTCTTAGAAAATACAATTTCTTTTTTTTTTCCAATATTTAGATTATTTATTTTTCATTTGCATATAGAATTAGTTTTTTCACAGTGCTATGTGTTTGTAGGTAAAGACATAATGTTGTCTGTCAGTTAAGAAACTATACTTTTAATAGTATCAATATTAAAATTTCTCTCAAAATGTGTTTAGTCTTACTTTTATTACCACAAATTTAATAAGTGAAAGACATAAGAGATCAGATTAGCAAATATTGAATCATAAAATGTTCCTCCAGGCAAAATTAGTCCCTCAATTACAATCTGAGATTTTCATGGACTTCAACATTATCTAAAATTTTACCCTGTGACCTCATTGTTCAAGAAGTATCAGAAATATTACATCTATACTACAAAATAAACATCACGGACTACACTCATTTTATAGTTACTGACTTCAGAAAATCTCTAGTAAATGCAACTACTGATTCATATTTTTAACAAAAGAATGTGGACTAACATACAGAAGGGAAAAGATATGTTTGTCATTATGACAAAAATAGACAATGACTAGAGGATTGGGAAATGCAACTAAAAAATACTACGTAAAAATCCTTCAAAAATATTACTTACTTCTCATCTTCAGTGTCTTTCATAACATAGGTAAGAATGTGTTGCTATACTTGTTTGTATCAACTGTCTGTATATTTTCCAGAACAATGGTTACATAATCTCAGAAACCAGTTATATCAAAATTCAAATCAATAGTTTACTGCACATCTCACTGCTCTTCACCACGGCATGTGTTTCAGTTTAGTATTTACTGAAAAAACCCACCTATCTGATTTCAATTATCTCTTCGGGTATAATTTATCATCCTAGACTTCCCATACCATTTTAGTGGGGATTTGAGAGTGTGTACTCAAGTGTTAGTGCCTGTTCTAAAAGGGTTAATTGTATATACATTTTCCTAGTCGATGGAATCAGTCTGAAAACATTAACAGTGAAATACATTTTATGACTATTGTTTTTGCGTAATTTTTTTCAAGACTATATCTCCCATTTGTAAATTTTTATAGAGATAGAAATGTAGTTGTTAGCCAAATAGTTAGCCCAAGTGCCAGCCTTAGGAAAGTAGTTTTTCTAACTCAGCTAAGTAATTTAGTTTGAAAAAAACATTACAAAAAGCTTTACTGGCTGAACTGAAGGGACAGTTAATTGCAAGAAGCTAGGAAAGAATACCCAAAGGCAAGAAATCGTTAAATTGGCTTTTAAAAACTCCTTAAACTGAGGCCAAAATTGCACTAAGCAAGTTGAAACATTTTTAGTCTTCTTGTTTTCACAAGTCACGTGAAATTTTCTATCCCCAGGTACACGTATCCTTACATCAAGCAATAAAAATAAATATATATATATATATATTTGCCCTTTTAAAAGTAATAAATTCTCTGTTGGTTGAAAGCAGTAATGTTTTTTGAAGTTCCCATCTCACCATGGCATTCACAAATTGAATTAATAAAACCTGACTTGATTCTTAGTATGGTTACACTTTTCTCGGTGACCTGAAGTACATATTTCTCATCCCACAGGTAATGTGAAAATACTTTTTCCATTCATCATTCTGCCTTATTTATTTAAATAAAATACTGTCAGTGCAGGAAGGGTATCTTATCAAGTATCCACAGCATACCTACCAGAAAAGCACAAACACTATTCCAAACCTCTGTATCTTTCCATAATGCAAATTGGAATAATCATTGTTGCAGCTATAAACACTGTTCCTAATCACTGCTGTCTTTCTATATAGAAGATAACAGCTTTCAACACTTAAAACTGAGGAAGTTGTGGAAATTCTCTCAAGTGCTACCTCTTACTGTAAATTGTTGTACCATATATGAGAAATGCAGGAAGACACAGAAGCTTTTATATACAGCTCTGTTAGATGTAAAAGCTGATCCTTTACCTGTTTAATAACAGCATATACTCTGACTTCCTAGATGTGCTAATTTGGTTTTGAGAGGCAGGTATTAGGGACAGTGCAAAACTTACTATTTCTCTGACTTGCTGACTGCTTTCATTTTGTGGCAAGTGTGGTTTGTGACTGACTGCATGACTCAAGCACTAACAACAGAACAGTACTCTCATTTCAATTCCATTCAATGAAAATAGGTATCAAATAGCTAAGTGAAAATCACTGGTTTAACTGCTGAGGTCATTAACTTTCCCAAAAAGTATTTTAGGTCTAAGATTATTTATTTTTCAGGTTATTTTAGAATCATCACCAGTACTGATTATTTTTGCTTTCAGAAAATTAAATACACAGTGGGCACAACCTTACTGAGGACCCAGTTTTACTCACCTCAACATATGAAATCGGAAATATTCCTATTTTGTCAGCCAGCATTCCTTCTGCCCAGTTTTCATCCACACGGCGAATTACAGTCAGAACATCGTCCTGTGTGAACACGCAGTGATTATGTCTCCCAGCTCTAATTTATCTTCCAATTTAATTTTTCTCCATAACACAGGGGTAATCAGGGAAGGCAGTACATGGACAAGAACCGCAAAGAAGGCACTCTGTAACAGAAACGTGCCACTTTTGGGGTTGAAGTCAGTTCAAGCTGTTCCTTTTCCTATTTTGTCAGAGTTCAACTAACTGCCCACATCTCAGTGTCTCACTATGGACACTTTGTCCATAGTGCCAGACTTCCTGTCATGTTCAGTCCATGTTACTCATCAGCCCCCCTTTAAGTCCTTGGCATTAATCAACAGAACCACAATCCTTTTCCTTCTCAACCGACTCATTACTTAATCTTCCCTAAATGTTGCTTTTCTACTTAAGTACTTAAGAACACTGGTAAGTGATATGACTTCTTTCACATCTACAATTTGAGTGTTTCTTTAGAAGATGGAATGCTTTTAATTCGTAACGTAGGTTATTTCTCATAAATTAAGAGCATCACTATTACAATTATGAAAAACTGCATTCTCAGAAATAAAACCTCAGAGAAATTATATGTAATTTAGAAAGAGAAGGCAAAACTAAGCAACATAGGAGAAATACTTCTAGAATTACTTGCCCTTTTCATATTTGTGCAGCTCCATTAAAAAATGCAGACAAGACTACAAAACAGTTATATTATTTCTTATCCAAGTGAATGAAATTATTAAAATAAAATAGCAATTGTATTCTCTTTTTACCTTTGCAAATGGTAAACAGTCTTTATCTGCTTCCTTGTCTTTTACTTCAAAGTCATAAAGTGCTTTGCACTGAGGTGGAGGTTGAGGTAAAGGTTTAATAATCTGTACAAAATTGGTAGGAAAAAAGCCATGGACGCCATTGACTTCTCCATGATACCAATTTTCATCCACCTGTCGACGTAAAATGATGATGTCTCCTTTACTGAATTTAAGATCTCCAGGTTCTTTTCCCTCGTAGTTATACAATGCTTTGGCACATGGTAACTGAGGTACACCCTAAAGAAGAAAAAAGAATAAATCACTAGAATTTGATAAGCATTACTAAACAGAATTTTTTTCTTTTGGAGACTATGAATGAAACTGTATAAAATTGCAAAGTAAAATTACACACAATAAAAATATTCTATTGCAACGGTTCTACTGATTTTACCCAAACATGTAGGAAGAGCTACAGTTTTATGCAGTCTTAATATCCCCCTGAATTTCATTATGATTTTTATTACTTTTACAATGTTGCTAGACATAAGAGAAGCAAAAAACCATAACACTTTAACCCTCATGTACTAACTCACTAAACTTAAACATTAAAAAAAAAACCCAAACCAAAACAAACAAACTGGAAAGCAACCTGACCACTTGAGAGATCTGACAGAAAAATGCTGCAAAAAAATATAGCACTAGAATAACAAATTTGCTATAAGACCTTTAAGGCATTTTCCTGCCTGACTTTCTTCTCTTCCTTACCTTATTTACTTCATGGGCAGAGAATGCTAAGGATGAGGACATAACAGAGGTGTTTTCTAGCTTGAAAAATAAATCTCAGTTTATTAAAGGTGAGAAATTTCATCCTGGAGCAAGTCCTTTAGTTCAATTATTTATTTAAATCCATGGCTAAAAGGAATTACTGGAAAAGATCTGTTGAAGGTGTGTTATCCTTGGGTTTCTTGATTCCTCCATAATATCTGAAAACTATAGGTCACTGGTGCTGCTCTTGAATGCATGTCAGAATGCTTACAATTTAATACTGTCACCCTCCCTTATACACGTGGCATGTATTATATTTCAATTGCTCAGCCTGTGCCTCCAAATTTTGCAAGAGTGAGCCATAAAACTCTACAACTCTAGAGTTAGTGATGCTGCCTTCAGAACTCTCTTTTCTCTCCAACTTTAAATAAAAGTTTGGGTGCTCACCTCCTTAATGATATGAACAGCAGTAACCTGCATTACTAATACAGTCTTTCCAAAGCAAAGGCAGCATTTATAGTCACATAGAGCACAGTATTTCACATCTGTGATGCCAACCTTTATGGAAAAGGCAAATTTTAATGAAATTCAATGTTGGAAATACTATTCACCACATCTACCCCATGGTATGTCTCTCCTCTCAAGTCCTCTAACAGCTCAGATTGTAAACTGGAGTTCCATTTGCAATATGTCACGAGGTACATACCCAAGCAAGGAAATTCTCAGAAGGAATTATCACTTTGAGTCTGTCCCATGGGCAGAAGACAGAGAGTTGATAATTCATTTCATATTTAACACTTAAAATTTTATCTTTCAATATAATCTAATTTGTTTGGACAAGTTTTTTTTGTGCATGTATATTAATAATGTCTCAAATGGATACATTACATTTCAAAGATTACCTTATTTAATGATTTTTTAATATAAAAACAGTCAAAGAAAAACCCTATGTATATACACAGGTACATTGGAGTATGATTTACATATGAATACAGGAAAATAACAGTTCATTCTATTGCATCCAGGATCGGTATGAAAAATATTATATTAGTAGGATCCATGCAATTGTTCACAATTGGTGATCTTCAGACTGAAGCAAACAACATTTTTCTTCATGATTACGCTTAATTGCATCAGTGCACAATGTGTACCCCACTGGCATGCTCTGTACAATCCTGGATAGGGAAAAAAACACCAACTAGAGAATTTGTGGGCCTCAACTGTCTGAGAGGAAAATTAATGTTCACAATAGAAGAACTAAAAAATATTATATATGTATTTTTCAGTCTTATGTGCTCTCTGCAGAGTAAACAGACACAATGAAGGAAGCGGTCAGCGTAGATGGAGTAAGAGCAAGGTCCAGAGAGAGAACTGTCGAGGAGAGGAAGCAAAAAGAAACACCTCTAAACAAGAGAGGACACACTGTTTGCTTAACCCTTTCCATCACAACAACAAACAAGCAAACAAAAATTACAGCCCTTCAGTGATTACGAGTCAAGAAATACTTGGTAGAAAGAGGGCCTCAAGCAATTATGGCTAGTCCAGGACATATACATCTCTCTTGCACCAGAAGTAATAGATGACTTTTCCCAGGAATCACCTCATAGTTCAGGGAGAAATGTTTCTACGTCCCCATAGCGAGGAATAACTTTTAGATTAGCTCTGTGTATAAAGTACAGTTGAAAAAAAAAAAAATTAAAAATGAAACACATCAATACAAATCAGAAGTGCCAGCTAAGTGGATCACGTCAAAGTGATCAGACTCATCAATTAGTCATCATTTAATTGTTAGAACTCAATATTGCATTTAGGAGGTTTATCACAAACTCTTCCATGAACAATTCTGCATTCAAATGTACAAACATCTGTTTAGGTTTTATAGGAAGTTCCTTTCCCAGTGTATAGGTTGAGTTTCTGCAAAGCTTGTTTCCCACGTTAAATAGAAATGGTTCCAGTCCATAATTTCTAACAGAACAAAGTTCAACAAAACACACAGCTCCCAATTGGCCTGCCAGGGATTAAAGAGAAACAGTTAAATGACTCAGAAGAGAAGTGAATGCCTTTTCCTTCTGTTCCAGGGGAACGATGACGTGAGAAGAAGCGGGTGCAATGGAGAGCACCGTTCTCAGGGGTTCAGTATCAAGAGCCCTCAAGCACCATGTTCACATTCCCTCCTCCTCTGAGCAATCTGGGAGCTGCGGCTCATGGCCAGTGTCTTCGAGCCCTTGAGATCAGCAGCCTTGGGCAGCTCTAGCCCCCCCTCTGCCCCCTCCGGCTGTTCACCAGGAGAGATGGCCATGAGGATACATCAAGCTGGATGTATCCACTTGGCGAAACATGAAAGGAAGGCTTTGGAGAAAAACTTTGCAGCCTACCCTTAGGTTTACAGCTGCCACTTACCCTGCCAGCAACAACAACAAAAAAAAAAAACCCAGACAAAAACCATTTTAGGAAATTAAAATATAAAACTCAGACTCCACAAAAAATAGGTTTCTTAGAATTATTTCCTTAGTCCTTATGCAAAATCTTTATGCAAAAATATCTGAACTTCTAATGATACTGCATTATACAAATCATTTAAATTAATTTTTAGCTAAGGTATGGATATACATACATTTGACATACCAGATTCCTTTAAAGAAAATAATATATGATGACATCAAAACAAGCAGCTTAACAAGAATATGAAAAAATGCATATGCATTCATATATACAAGGCTCAAGTTCCTCAGATTTCTTCTCCTAACCCAGATATTTTGTCTTAGAAACTTAAAGAACTCACAGTTTTGCTCTTTGGATTTATACTTTGTTTTCAGTCACCTTATTTCAAATTTACTTTACTTTTTTAATGGACAATATGCAACTGTATGTATTTTTCATAAGCTTAAGCCAAGAGAAACTCATGCCTCCACAGAAACACAAGAGATTTCCTTTAAAAAGGAGTTTCAGTGGCAGAAGCCCAAATGTAAATATGCTTACACTGGCATAAAACAGTGTTCATTCTATAACTTATTGCACTTGGAGAACCAGCATAAACTAAAGTAGCAAAAATAGTAAAACCAGTCTAAAGGAAATGAATGGAACAGATACTGGGACATCTGTATCTCTGTTTCCTTCCAAGCCTCCCCAGACACGGTGCTGCTGGTTGTCACTTTTCCAAGCAAGCAAGGCATTCCCTGTTCTCTGGCTGCAAGACTGGGAAGTGGCCTGGGCTTTCATGTGAGCAAGTTGAATTTACCCAGAATATCTATGCTGCTTTCATCTGCCTGAGGTTCTTAGACACTGAGTGTCTTCAAGAGGCCAGGAAATCCTCTTTTTATAGAAGTACTGTTTATGTTAGTAGTAAGACAGATAAAAACAGCTTTCTGAAACTATCTACATGGACAACCAAAGCTCTATCAGCCTCCAAAACAAGCCAGCCTCAGCAGCAATTTCTAGGCCTACCTTTCTTTACAGAAAATTTAAAAACTGGAAGCTACTATCATTTTAATCCATGTTGTGAGAGGATCTTTAATAACCATCGGTCATTTGCAGTTTTCTTACAAGGAAAATCAGAAAATTGATTTTTCTTCACTTACATTTTTATTTTCTTTCCGTGCAGTTCCTAAATCAAACCAGTCACACTAATAATCAGGACAAGACAAGAAACAACCACAAAAATTCTCAAATTACATAACAATTGAAAGTGCAGTAAGTCTAGTGCTACAGAGGTACTTTTTCAGTCAGCTCTTTCCCCCCTCCAAAAGAACCAGTATTGTAAGACATACTTGATTGCCAGTGAAGGCTGCCTCTATATAAGGAATGGAGTTTGTTAATATGATGCAGCCAAAACCTGTTTGCAAGGCAGATTTGGGTCAAGTGAGTTCTTTACATGTACATTCTCCAGTAGGTACAGGTATACCCAAGATTTCCTCTTCAGACTCCTAGTCATTTAAACCTTCTAAAGGACAACATTGCTTCTTTTAATCTTCTAATCTATTCTCTTTCATATTATTGCCTTCTTGACTCAAATCTTTCAAATGCATCCTTTCTATTTTTTTTAATGTGTATATTTGCTTTCTTGCCTTCTTTGGCCTTTATTAAGCTGTCCAGTCCTGCATGCAAGAACATCCCTTTTTGCATCTATATTTTTTTCACATCTCTTTCATCTCACTGGCTCAAATAACTATTTTCAAGTCTTAATTTAAAGCCACCTGATCTGTGCGGTTCAATTTTCTTTGTTTCAGCCTCCTTTGTTCTCTCTGTACTTGCATTTAAATTTTCACATATTTCGAGACAGAGCTTATGAGAATACTTCACTGAAGACCTTCTGAAACTGCTTATATTACAAGATGAGTTTCCTTAAGTAGGATTTCCTTCTAAAGGAAGAAAATGTGCTCCCTCTGTTAAGATACAGGTATATTGGACCTGAACAAACTAAATACTCAGCTTTGCAGAACAGACCAACCTATATTTGAAACTAAGTCTCCCTGGTTCTTATCGAGTTCCAGAACACAAAGTGTCTCCATAATCCAAGAAGAATGTTAAAAGCTGCCTCCTTGCATTTACTTTTCTCATCTAAGGAACGATACAAAAAAGGTCAGATTTGTGCAAAGAAAGGCTAACGAGCATTTTTAATGTGTATCTGACACTAAATTGTTAGTGGAATCAATTTTAGATACTGCTGCCATCAGAAGTATCTTAGAAGACTGCTGAGGTCATCAGTGCAAATGAAATTATTTCAAGTTAAAGCATCTCTGAGGTTCCTGCTATATGGATGATAAAAAAGTAAGATATTTTTATGTCAAGAGGCTGTATCAAGTTGCCAGTATACTGTAATAACCATAAAAACAAACCTTTGGTATCATCTAATATGAATTACTATCACTCTACTGAATACA
Source organism: Neopelma chrysocephalum (assembly GCF_003984885.1). Taxonomy (NCBI): domain Eukaryota; kingdom Metazoa; phylum Chordata; class Aves; order Passeriformes; family Pipridae; genus Neopelma; species Neopelma chrysocephalum. The sequence goes on along the minus strand of NW_020897700.1, from coordinate 14,331,651 downwards.
GTAAACCAGTATTTTTTTAATATATTAATTCACTAGATGAAGGAAGTGAGCAATGTTGATAAGTATATTAATTTCTACTAGTTTATAATGATACAGTTCTACTAAATCTCATTTTTCTCTGCACACATAAAGCATGTGTGCAGAGACTTTGACTTAAGTCAAACATTTGACTTAAAAGAGTAAAATATTTGTAATTGTTTTGAAATTCCATATTCAAATATGGTTATTCACAGATTGGTACAGCTTTTGATTTTAATAAAAGTAGAACATGAGCATTGAGAGGAAACTAGCTAGCCAGGTTAGCCTGATTAAAGAGATCATGTTTGAAACCCATCTGTGTGTAACTTATCCATGACCTACATAACAATCATCATTTTGAAGAAAGACTACTTTAGGAAAAATACCAGAGTGCAGGATAAAAAACATGATCAAGTCAACACTTTTGTTATACTTTTGGAAAAGCTGAATAACTGCAATCAGTAAAAATTTTAGGATCTTGACAAATGAAGAAATGGGATTATATTTTTACTACTACTTAATTCAACCAAAGTTAAAAATTCTTCAGATCTGCAAAACTTCTCTGCTGGTAGCTAACTACTACAGAATATGGTAAATTTTCACTAACGTTTGCACACAATAAGTAACACCAGTACTAGCTCTAGATGTAATAGTGTGTGAAATACCTCAATAGTCTTTATTAATTTTCAAGGTTTCAGCCACCTAACGCAGGTTGACATGCTCAGCGCTCCTAGAGCTCTTTGCATGTGTCTTTTGAGGACTTTATCAGTTAACTTTGTTCTCAGGAACTTGCAGAAGAATTTCACAGCACAGTCTCAGAGAAATCTATATTTTATAGCAGAAGGGTAGCTCCTTTAATCATGTAAGCAATTTTTACGTGTTTTTTTGAGGTAAAGTATCAATGACCTACTTAAAGTAGTCATTTTAATCAAGTCCTTTTTGCTTCCTCTGTCTTAACAGCTTTTAGAAGAAAACATTTTGGCATTTTTTCGTGTCTGATGTTAAGAAACAAACATAAGGTTGTTTAATATAAGTATGAGCAACTCTCTCCCACAAAGTTGTTTTGAAATTAAAAGCTGGAATACAGGAGAATGAAAGGAATTTAAAAATGTTGCCTTAAGGCCTAAGCAATCAGACTAAGAATATGTAAGGTTAGAAAGGGACAGTTACAAAGCTTTCCAAAGGCACTTTGCCCAGTCCCTTTCTGCGTAACACCTGTCTTTGTAAAAACTTTTTTTCAAATGAAAAAATGAGTGTCTTCAGAATGCTGCCTTCTTTTCTTTGCCTATCCAAAACACAAAGCTCTCAGCTACTTGCTCTCCCAAGGTTTGTTAAGTAAAGAAAAGTCCAAACACTTTCAACTGAACTAAGCTCCCAAACTAATAAAAAAAAAGTAAGTAAAAATAGGAAAAAGGATAAGAAAATAATTATATCCTGCACACAGTGTGTCTCCAAATATTTTACCTGAATGCACTTGACAAGTACAAGATTGCTTCTTCCCACAAGCAAACAAAATGAAGAGCGAGGAAACTGCTCCATGTAGGAAAAAATGAGGAGGTAACTTTCAAGATGCAGAAGAGAATTCAGGTCTGTATTCCCATTGATTTGCATATCAAACAATTCCAAGTGTTTAAAAACCTTTTGATTAATTGTTTACTACAAAACCTTTTGCTTTGAAAAACCCCAGATCCTTGTAAGAATCTAAACAAAACCTTAAAGCGTGCACTACATTGAGCTAGGATGTTTACATAAAATAGCTTTTTCCAAAAGCAGTGCTTTCTTTAAAGATTTGCTCTTATAAGCTCTTCTGCCAACATCACTGGTCAAAGTGGAAGTGCCACTATCCCCATAGTTTTCTCTTGGTATGTTCGGACTCATGAGCATTTGATGTCTTCATCAAACTGTTAATTTTTCTTGTCCCAGTGCCACTGTACAGCAGCGTGCATCTCCTAATCTCTTTTAGCACCTCAAACTAATATGCAGCATTAAGTTCATTTCACTTAAACTGTTCTAGCAGTGTATTTTCCAAAGCATTCTCCTTTCACCTATGGTGTCTAAGACAAGAATACTGCATACTCAAAGAAAAGGAAAAAGAAAGACACCCACCTCTCTCAGCAAGCATACATCTAAAACTGTGAGACTGAGTAGTGGGACCACCACAAACCTCTGAACATCCCTGAAGAAGTCTCAGTGTGGGGTGGGAGGTTAGAATATATCTAGTGTTCCCCAATCATATCCAGTTTCTCACCATTAAAACCCCCATGAACATCCGAAGTTACAAAGGTAGGTAATAATGAGTGCTTTGGAAAGTTTGTTGTTTCAAATTCCTCTGCCCCTGTAAGTACAGAAAATTACCTCATAGTTATTAACTTCATCTTTTTTAAGAACTATTTGGAAAATGGAAAATAGATGCAGTAAATTAGATCTACTAACGTACTTTTATTTTTCCAGACAGCTTGAAAAAAGTGACTTATCTTTACAATGGTAAGACAAAGACTTTTTTTTTGAGGGGAGAGGGGGGAATTGAGGGCAGGGAGAGGGGAGAAGAAGGAAAGCGAATCGGAAAAATGTAGCAAGAAAAGAAGCAAACAAAAAAATATCACAAGGGGTAAAGTATATAAAGGTCAAGAGCCTGAAAAAGACACGGCAAAAGGCTTTGAAACAGTATGTCTCAACCACTTTTCTAAGATATGTATTCCCCTGAGACTCAGAGTACAAAACTATTTGACTGTTTAAAATACCTAATTGTTAGATGGTACTTCTGTGTCTATCAAGAAGCCTCATTTTGCCTAGTTATCCAGTAAATGCCTTTCATAACTATCCACTCCCTATCCAAAATCTGTTATGGGAAGTGTGACAACTTTCCTGTGCCAAGAGCTTCTTACATACCATTTGCTTTTTTTGCTTGTTTATTATATGAACATAAAATCACAAAGCAATAACTACAGAAGAGGAAAAAAAAGTCCTCTGAACACTAACAAAATACAGACCACATTTGAGTGTTAAATTCTGTGCCTAACTTTATTCTTACCTCACTGTTGCGTAGCTCTCCTTTTCACTTTTCATTATGGTTTCCACATAAACTGGAAATTACACATCTTTGGCACACTTTTGCTGCTGCCTAAATTTATACTGACCCTTCTGATACAGTGATCTAGAATTAACTTTCCCTGTCTAAAGCCATATATCCAATTGCTTAAACAGTCAAACAATTAAACAAGCAAGATGTGTGCCATTCGGAGCTCTAAGCCCAGAACAGATAGAAATTTTCGTATACACTCAGAATACTCTTCTTTCCCATTGGCTTAATGGGAGACAGCAAGAGAAGCCACACGCCTTCGTATACTCTTACACAAATAAGGCATCAATAACTGCAACTGTTATCATTCCAAATCTGTCCTACTAACTGAACTGCCATCTAACCTTATAACAACTTCTATCAGTCATCAGAAAGAAAAAAAAATCACCAAAACATGCACAAAACAACACCTTGCTGTAATCTAACCAGTCAGTGGGGCAGACATACATGACAGCTGGTGAGATTTCTGCACCATATGTAGTAGTTAAAGATATAGGGATACAGTCAACAGCAATCTCAGAGAAAAGAACCATCTTGCAATGCTTACAAACATCTCCCTTCTTTGGTTTAATACAGTCTCTTTTTTTTTTTTAATACATTAACACAAAACCTCACCACATTAGAAAGAAATAAAAGGGAATCTACATAAACCCCTAGGGCATTGCTAACACCTAGAAAAGATTCTATGATTATGGCATTAATGCCATACTACTAGGCTGTGCTATGCCGGAGTAGCGCTAACAAATTGAACTATGTATGTTGTCTGCCAGTCTTTCAATGGCCAATCAGAATACATTATCTTTCATTTTTTGCATTAAACATAAGCCATCAACGTTGGAAAAGTAGATCTGTTTTACTGACCACATATAAAATTCTCTCACAAATCCAAACTTTCTAACACCCTTTTATAAATCACCTTACAAAACACATTCTGTTTGTTCACTTTAAAAAAAAAAGGTTAATCTACTTAGTGCAAAAGACTGAAATACTTGGTTTCTCAATGAAGCACTGGAACACAGATGGCCCTTGTCCCTCCTTCAGGGAGCTGATATTTTAACACAAGTATCAAAAGTTCCAGAGGCTTTATCAACAGTGTAAAAATTTAAGAGTAATGCTCTGTATTGTTCTAAAGGTTTTTTACCTTTTGAAAATTAACATAAACAACCTTCCCTCAATGTGATGTGCAAATGAGTATGTTTACTTGTTGCACCAAGAAAAGGTGAGGAAATTCCAGGCTAGAAGACAGATTGAAAAAAAATTAAAAGAATAAATGAGAAATGAGATTGCCAAAAGCAAAATTTTACTGAGCTTTGAAGGTGAGGAGTTTGAACATGATACAGAAGGAGCAAAGTGAACAAATGACTCTCAATGAGGGAGTGACTAGGTGAGATTACTCCTGGTGAGATCAGCATGAAGAAATGTTCTTTTAATCTCTCAAATACTTTGCTACCAAAAATTAGGCAATGGGAAAACACAGAGTTGCAAATTAAGAGGTTGTTGCATTTTTTGATGAAAATCTATCAAGGTTGACAAGCATGACTTTTTAGCTGAGCATGCCTTGCTTTCCCACTATGATCAAGTGTTAATTTGTTCCCAACCAAAACTGTGCAAGCTCTAAAATTAAAATGGCCCTATTAATGATAGTCAAAAAACAGAGTAGCCACAGACATCTCTCCTGTCTGAATTTGATTTTAAAAACCTGACATTCCACTACCTGCTGAGAGAGTGATTTCATTTTTATGTACTGTCACTTCCACTATTTTGTAAATGCTCAGGTGCTTATTCAGCCTTCTGAATGAACACATCACCATCACGCATCCTTCTCGGGTATTCCCTGCAAACTCTTGTTGCCAGAATCTGGAGGCACTTTTGCTAAGCTTGATTTGGGAGTGGTATCATGTCCTCTTTCTCTTGAAATCCACTCACTCCCTTGAAATTCTTTTGGAATCAATTTGATTCCTTTAATATCCTGACTTCATCAGCTCCTTGCCTATTGTAGAAAAGAGGCTAATTTTAGCTGTCACTGTAGCATACGCAAATATACATCCACTGCATGCACAGAGTAAATGACAAACTCTATTTGCTATTTATTTCTGCTTATCCTTTAAAATTTTCATGTCTCAAAGCTTCCTGGAATATATTTTTTTTCCTAAACATTTTTATGGTACTCTACTTAAAGCAGCTGGTCGGCCTTTTTAAAAGGCGACTAATCCTAGCTGAAATTATTCATTTTTTTGCAAGATAAATGTTCCTTTATGCTCTTTACTATAACAAAAGAGCTGAGTGAGCCAGATGAATGCTACATTAACATTTTTCTCTTGTGCAGTGACAAGCTAGAGTTTGCACCTCCCGCTTATTTCATCCAGTCTGTAGACAAATAGCCTGGAGCAAATGAGCCTTCTGCTCAGTTTAGTGCTACTAGAACAGGCTTGAACACATAATTCCTACAGAAAACATTATGCTTCACATTTCATACTGTTCAAATGAATCTGTTTTAGCATAAAAGTATTAGTATATAAAACAAAACCGATTTGCCTGTCTTGAGTTGTCAGGTCTGAAACTGGTACAAAACTTTGCATCACCACACTTCTATCTGCTGTCACTGTACCTTTACAAGACCTTTGTTTATGTTATCTTAATCCCATATCCACATGCTCAGGGTTTCTCAATGCCTCCAGTGTCCCCCATCCCCACTTCCACCCTCTCTGTGCTTCCTTTCTGCAAGGGAGCTCAGTGAGGAGCTCCCCACTTGGCTGGCCTAGACTTTCTGCAAGCCTACCCTATAAAAATGGATGGGCTCTTCAGGGGCCCAACATTACAAATTTCAGCAGTATGTGACTACTTCTTTGTAAAGTAGAGCAGAAAACCATATCCCATGTTTTTATTTTAATTAGCTCCTTATTCCATTAAGAGTTGCCACTGGTTTTACATGGCAGCTAGTAATGATAATAATAATAATGGCCCCTGGTGGCCTAGTGGTTAGCATGCAGGACTTTCACTGCTGCGACCACGGGTTCGAGTCCCCGGTCTCCTGGCCTGAGGGAGGTCGTTAGCCCTGTGTGGCCATCCATCTATGAGAAGGACACTCTAAACAAACCTACGTCCTGAGGACCTCACTGCCATTGTCCAAGCTCGCTTGGCCCCGGCAGATGAACCTTAGGATTAAAGGGTGGGCTCAGTTCAGCGCAGGCTGTGTCTCACCTAAAAAATCCATTGCGCAGGCTGGAAAGGTAAAAAGACCTTTCCCCAAATCTTCGTTCACGAAGATGGGCTAGTAATGAAGAAAGATGACAAACTCAGTTACTCCAGCTTCTCCCAAGTTGCCCAACTCTAGACTGTCCTTCACTGTACAGGAGTGCTTAATTTTTGCAAAAACTATCAACTCAAATGAAGCAAAATCTCTCATTATCCTAACTCCATCATGGGAAGCAGGGAGAATTGCATAAGCAGTACACGAAGTAGAACTAGTAGACCTTTCCTGTCAGGATAGACAGGAAAGGATTTTCCATTTTGCTTTTAAATGCAGTTGTTTCTCCAAAAGGTTTGTTGGATTTTTAAGCATGACAGGTGAACAAGGGTTAGAAATGCTAGCAATAAGAAGCTTACACTGAAAGGATAATAACCTGTTCATCCCTCAGTCTTTTAGTGCAGAAAAAGTACCAGAACTTGGGTCCAAGGAGGTCTAGTCAGTCTGTGTTTGCTTACACCACTTCTGCTCCTCTAGTCCACTTGCACTTTATTATTAGTTGGTTACAACAATTCAAACAGATTTCACTATGACATAGAAACTAGAAGCATTTAACCTACAAAATGAACGGTCTTTCAGCAACTGTGTTTGTGTTCATTGTGCAAAGAAGAGGAAATTTGAAACTAAAAAGTTGATCATTATTATGCTGTTGTAACACAGATTGAACCTCTCTGTTTATAGACGATTTCGTCAGGAAACCTTTCCTCACCTTTTTTTTGTATTTGCCTGTAAATGATAAGCTTTGAGTCTTAAATGCATAAAGCTGCTTCTTGAAAGTAGTCCTCTATTTCAAAATACACATTCTTTCTATTTCGAGCAACAATTCAATAGCAATTCCATGTTGTGTTATGCATCTTACTGAAAGCCCTTCACATCTCCAAATGTTATGAGAACTTCGTAGTCATTTTGTAAAACAACATGCGAAGTATCTCTTGGACTTGCAACACAATTCACCAGTTTCTGTATCTACAAAGAAAAGTTTATACAAGAGTTGGGTTTTTTTTACTCTCAAGTATTTGGAAAAGTTAAGGAAGGTAATTTTTTTCCATTTTTCTATGACATAAACATAAAAGTCATAATCCATTCTTTTATCCAATTCAAGGAAAAGTTACCATTTTTCTTCCTCAACAAAGAGGGATTATTTATATTTTATACTATCAACAGTCTCAGATCTGCCCCTAGTTTTCATTTATGTTCATGCCATAAATAAAAATGTATACTTCTATATAATGATTTTAATCAATTAGTTATATGTGTGAAAAAGTTTACTAAGTAGTATATTCTTGTACATATTTTTTTTTCATCTTGGAGCAGTCAAAGTATATGAAATGCACTACTTTTTGATGAAACTAAAATGGAAGGTGTGCTCCAAGAGTGGTTTACCGTTCCAAACATTCCCTGGAATCAGAGTAGAATTCGCTCCAAGTATTACTTCTGAAAAAATACTGGCTGTGGCCACTGAGTCCACAGCATTCACTGTTTTTCTTCTATGGATCCATTCCCACTGCAGACTACTTGCTAATATAGACCTAGCTAAAGTTTTCCCAACCTAAAGAAGTTTTTAGTCCTCTGGTTGTAAAACGGTATACATGCCATGATCTCAAAGTTTTCTTTGAAATAATTTAAGCAGTTCTCACTCCAGCCAGGTTGATCTCATTGAAAGTTTATTCCATGAAACTTAATTCCATAATATTCTCCCACTGCACAGGGGCTTTCTGCCTTTGAGACTCCATAGTAAGCAAATTAATAACCATCTACTTACATTAACAGGGAATGCACAGAATAATTATGTTCCATAAATAAATTCTCAAGAACAACTTACAAGAAGTACAACTTTCTCATTTAGATAAAAAGTATTTTAATTACGCGGTTCAATCATAATGCATTCTTATGGGAAAGCACTGCTCTGGAGCCAAGAGTTAAGAATCAGATAGGATAATGAAAGGCTGATGGCTTTTTAATTCTCTCTCAACTATTCATGCTACTAAACTGGTTGAGATATATTTGGAAAGCAGAATTTAATAATCCTGCTTCAGAGTTCTCTGACCCAGACTCCACTAAGGCCTAATGGAAGACAACTCCTCGAGCAGGACTTTCAAACAAACTGAAACTCCACCCCTCTTTGTCACCTTGGTAGGACAGCCTGCACTCTACAGTCCACTGCTAATGGAGTTGTTTCATCTCAGCTCTTGTGTGAGACTGTAGCTTATTTATATAGAATCAAACTGATCAACTGAATAAAAGGCCCTGAATATATATATTCATGTAGGTACAAAACTTGCATGTGGTAAAACAACGCTGATATTAGGCCAGTGTTCCTGCCATCGTCACACACATTCAACGGTCCTGAAAGGTAAATACTCTTCAATCCACCAACTTGAGCTCAAAGCGAAACAAATTATCATGCAAGCAACACCCCCCACCCATGTTTCTCCTAACTACCCTTCCTGTCAAGTTTTCTTGACATTCCAATTTTTCTCTTTCTCCAATTTTCACTCAACTCTGTTCTCTCTTTTTAGGATGGATGAGGTTTAGGATTTGATGTGATCCCGGACACAGTTTTGGAAAATATAGTGTAGAAATGCTGATGTATATAATGATATTCTGTCCAAAATTTGCTGCCTTCAACAGAGCTGACTTTTAAGTCTGTCCCTGAACTGCCTGAAAGCCTGTATTTAAGGTTGTTTCTAAAGACCCCATTAAGCCTGTGATGCAGAAGAACACTTTTACCAGAAAGGCATAAAGTCTTAAACTGAAAACATTGACAGACTAACAATTTATCTCTTGCATTATTTGGTTTTCACTGGCTTACCATACTACAAAGATTTAGATGCTTCTTAATGCACTTGTGTATTCACGGTAACTTCAGTCCGTTATTTACCATCACTCTTCTGATTCTGAAAAGCTGTCACTTGCATTAATATTGCTATTCCTTCATTCTGGCACTTGTTATATGAAACTATTTTTGCTAATTTTTTTATGCTTTGGGGAAGTAACCCTTTTGAATCACCAAACACATACATCAGGTGTTGCTTATATTGAACATAATTCACTATTTTTCTAAGCAAGCAATACTTTGTCTTGAACTTCATTATGACAGGCCAAAATTACTGAATTCCTGGACTAGGAAATTATACTTCAATCATAATTTTTGAGTTTCAATACTTTATATAAATTAAAATATCCATATTTTAGAAACTAACATTATATTGATACAAGCTGCATAAGATCTTCAAAATAAGACTAATGTATGGAAGAATTTCAGTTTGAGACACTTCTTCCTTGACAACACATTAAAAGCTTAAGGAGTAATTAATTTTTTCCTTTTCTAAGTTTTCTAAAAATTTTATTTAAAGACTTGACAACTAATTACCTATAATCCCTCTCTTTGCTGTCTTCTTCTTCCAATACTACTTAAGCGCCTCTCACATTGATTAACTTTTCCCAAGTACAAAGTCACACTGATCCTATTTCATCATCTCTATTAGTTATGAATCCTGGACGACAGGATAAATAAAATATATATAAATATATAGAGACTGCAAAGGGCTATTCCTAAATGCATTAACAATACAACAAGATGTTGTTTACAACTACCTGCAGGTACCTTCAGTTAAAAACATATATTTCCAGCATCTTCTACACTGGAAGCAAACTCTGAGAAGGTATGTGGAAATCTGGGATTTGCCAAATCAGAATGGTTACATTAATGTGGCAAACCACATGCTCATATGTGCCTTTCAAAGTTTTGTCTCCTCTACAAGCAACTCAAATATTCCCTATTAATATACTGGTCTGAAGTTTTCTCTGGATTTCTAAACAGTCCTTACATAACTTAGGAAGAAAAGGCCAAAGGAATAACTTTCTGTGACAATCATTGTAACAGGAATTGTAAGAAAATTTCCATTTTTTTCAGTTCTGTGGATGCAACCTGCAACTTTGCAGACTAAGAAGGAAATCTAAACGTAAAAAAAGAAGCCATGAATTCTCTATTTAAACACAACTTAAAATGCAAGAGCAAGGCTACTACAGTTCTTTTTCCAAAATATCAATTAAAATATAAAGAAACAGAAGAAATTTCCTTAATAGTATGTTGATTATTATCAGAAATTCTTGGTGACGCTAAAAAAATTAGGAATACATAAGGTCTCTGCAGAAGAAATACCTAAAATAATGTCCCAAACTTGTCTTGTACTTACATTTTTGGGGAACACCAAGAAAAGGCTCTTGTAGCACATATCAGGGCACTTTCCTTGTAATATGGTTAGACGTCAGTGTGATCATCCTGCAGTTCAAACAAAACTCTACCCTTCAGAAAAATTTGGTATGACACCATGTTGCTTCTAAGTATTCTCTGTGTGAGTGCACACACTTCTGCAAACCTCATTTATCATCAGACAAAATACATTGCAAATTTATTACATTGCCTAAAGAAAATCAAACCTATTATCTCATTATTCAAGTGTTCAAATTTAATTTCCTTTCAGTTTTTAAGTCTACATTAGCAGCTTATATTTAGTTTAAACTTCCAGATAAACAGTAAATAATTAGCTCTACCTAAGCAAGAGAGTATCTCCAGTGCTCATTGCATCACACCATTTTTGTACTTCCCAAGCTTTCAGCTGGGAGTGCTTAATACATCTTCCTATTTGTTTTTGCAGAGCTATACTGCTTAATAGCTCATGTCAAACATAAGGTTTGACAGCTGGATTTTCCAATTAAACCATTTAAATGTTAAGACAGGTCAGATATTGCCTCTCCTCTCCCTTGCTTAAATAAATAATTAAAAAAAAAAACCCAGACATTTCTAGGAATGTTCTTAAATTGTTTGGTGCAGGTAAACAAAGAACTGTCTTACATTGCCTTTGCAAACACACCACTAACTAGTTACAAGTAAAAGCTTCTCCAGATGTGTAAAACATAGTACAGCTTGGTTTGCTAAATTCTCTTTGCAGCAGATGAAAGCATTCATGTGAAATGCTATTTATACACAAGAAATAATTAAAAAATATCCTTTAGCAATTCAATCTATATCTCAACACTATCCCTAAAATTAACTATACACAAATGTTTTCTGTTAAATTCAACATGAGTCTTTGAACATTGCACAGAGGAGCTTAACATAAAAACGTATCAGAAAGAACTGCATTTTACGAATCAGCATTGTCATCACTATGAATGAGCATGTATTTTAAAAGCATGTAATTGATTTTCTTTTAAAATATTAAAGACAATAATAAAAAAAGCCACACATACTTTGGAAACTTGTTCTCAACAGCAATTGTTATTGTTAACATCTGCTCTAAACATGAGCTAGAATATAAACCTTAATAATGTGCATGAAAATTCCAAGATCCAATATGACTTCACAAAAAAAAATCCGATTTGTATGAAATGTTCCATGTCTGCTGTGCAGCCAAAGGCAATTTTTAGCTTGGTTACATTTGAAAAGGAATCCCTGCGGTCTTGGCCAGCTCCACTCCTCTCTCTATCAAGCTGCATTAAAACAAGCAAGCACATAAAAAGGCAGAGTGCCACATTAGTGCCATCCTCTGCTTGGTTCTATGTGCTGCTGGCTGCTTGCTGAAGACATGTATAATCTGACACTAGCTACAAGTTTCCCTTTTCCAAATGGCTGGTAGGGGATGCAAGAGTGATAAGAGCCACCAGCAAACCCCAAATACTTTGGGACCAGTTAACACGGAGGACATGAAGAGGCATTGCAGGTCACTGCAGTATTAGTACAGGCCTAATTCATAATCTAATGAAAATAAGCAACCTTCTTAAACAGAGAAGACTTGAAGTTTAAATGCCTTTCAAGAAAGTTACATGTGCACAAATTGGAGAAATAAGGTAGATGGTCTTCTACTCTTCCTCCGCCAAAGGAAGAGAATCAGTTCTTTCTTTCGCTTGGGTTCAGTGGTTTGACTGTTGCAGCTTATCATTAGCTAATATTCAACATATTGAACAAAGACCAATCAGCCAGTAAAGGAAAATTGCTAGAAAGCAAACATTCAGGCAGGGTACCAAGCTAACAATTACAGCATAACCACGGCTTCAGCAACACACAGAGGCAACAGGATTAACCTGGTCTTTCTAGAGGAAGGAGAGACCTGTGCTTCCAGATCATCCCAGCACACACTGACCACTTCATTTACTGACGAATATAAATTATCTTACATTTGCTTTGTTAAATAAAATTATCTGCCTTGATAGGCATTTACAAATCCAGGTTCCCTAATAAAAGAACTCCTAGTTAAGAGGACAGTAACAAGCAGACCCAACTGCATAAGACAACCACCAAAATCCAGACTGCAGCAACCCTGCAGCTACCTGAACAGCGACTGCTTCACTTCCCTACAAAGGGGATAAAACACATCTCCTATCCTATCCTCAGTAAAGCAAGTCTCAATTTGTGAAACATGTTACAGCATGACCACTGAGCATATGGACTTCTGACAGGCTGCTCAGAGTGCCAGGGAGGCTCAACACTCTTGCAGGTGAGAAAAACTAGAGAGCAATCCATAATTTAGGATCGGGACTACCCACATACTGCCACGTAAAAGCTCACCTTAACAGCTTCTGGTGCAAACTACATCATAATGACTTTAGCTTGGTTTGTATTCTCGAGCTGTAGCTAAAGACTTTAAATATGTCAGTCATTCACCTGAAATAATTTACTGCCTCTTCTGAACTGTTACTTTCAATTACATCAATATGGCTTCAAAGTCAGTGAAGCAGGCTTGCGTCCTAAAAATACCAGACAGGCTGTAATGGCTTCTAAAACATCATGTCTTATCATACCAATGAAATTCAAGATTGAGCACAGAGAAACTATACTTAAAATCTTACCTACATGACATACTTAAAGCCTTCTAAAAGAATGCACTGTTTACTCCACTCAAAATGCCCCTTTAGAGAAAAATCTGACATCAAGAAGAAAAATGCAAAGGATCCCAGTCTTTCTCTTCAAAGAGGTGATAATCTATTGGTTCATCCACAAGACAGATTTTAGATTTTCCAAAAATGAAGCTGTTGATTTGGAACACAGAATGTACTAAACTACTTGCTTTACACAACCATAGACAGATTATTCTCCCATTACATCATCCCTAAAAGTATCATCGTAATGATACTTCTTTATGTTTCATATGGCATTAAAAAGTTTCAACTAAAAGGCCTCCTGGAAGTCAGCTTTTTTCCTCCTTAGATAAGATTTTGTCACCCAAGTTAGCCCAGTAAGTAACAACTCAATGTTGAATTACTGAGCCTTGTTTTACAGTATACACAAATTATGCTAATATATAGATTGCTAATATAGCTTCTCAACTTTAATCCTCTCAGATTATATCAATAAAACATAGATTCAAAAGAAAAATGAGTCAAAACAGTTTTGAATATGTTTGGACTCTATAAAATCAAACAGAATATAGTTCTTCCTGTCTCCAGCTAGTTTACCATGGTGTGTGGGGGGGTTGGGTTTTTTTTGTATTTATGCATACATAGAGGTTATAACACAAAAAACTGGCTTGTAAATCTGAATGGAGCAATAGAGAAATTAAGTTTTACCTTTTAACACTAGAAATTGAAGAAATCTGCACTTTTTTCAAGAGTTTTAAACCTCCACAAGTTATTTCAAGCAACAAGACTCTTCTCGTATGACTGTTTGGTGTTTAGTAGCTGAAAAATAATATCTCTCTGTAACTCCATTTACAGATGTACTATCACAGTGACTGCAAGGACCTGGCAACTCTCCTCCCCTCATGTCTTTGCTACAAGTGGTCATCCCTGGCACAGTTAAACACTTCAAAGGTTAAGAATTTTCTGCTTCGTCAGTCTTCAATTTTATCTTCTGCTCTCCCTAAAATTAACTGCTCTTTTCCAAAGTCTTCGAGGAAGAATAACTTTTCTTTATACCCCACTCTGATAAAGGGTTCAAAAAATATGGTATAATAAAAAACAAAACAAAACAACAAAACAAAGCCCTATTAAACTTTGAAAACTGTTAGTTCAACCCTCTACCTTTTAAGGATTAACTTCCCAATTTTTAAATTTCATTTTAGCATTTGCCAAACAAAGTGATGTTTTGGTTTTGGTTTTTTGGGGTTTTTTGTTTGCTTGTTTGTTTTGATTTTTGTGTTTTGTGGGGGTTTTTTTACTATATCCAGCAATTAGTTTATTCCAGCAAAGAGAACATTTCTGCATCATTAACACCCCAAATATCAGCTGATCTCTATTGCCTTGCATTTATTACTACATACAAGTATTACTTATTTAAATCCCTTGAAACCTCATTAGTTTCCAGGTACATGGGTAGATCAAGCTAAGTGGAGTGGAGAAAGGCTTTGCACAAGTAGTCTATCTGAGACTGGAGGAAGAGGCCTCTGAAGAGGCTTCCACAGCAGAAATACTACATACCCAGACCAACACCTCCTACATAACTGAGCAACAATCTGTCTCCTCAAGGAGTTCAGCAATTCCTCTGATAAAGTAACAGATAATAGTCTGCTCAACTAGTTCCTTCCAGAAGCATCAAAAGCTCAGTTTTGCTGTGTTTTGTCCAAAGATGAAGGAGAACTGATGCCACAGAGCCTCAGAAACCTGCACTACAGAGAAAGCTTTGTGCCAAAACAGCATTTTAATTTATTTTATTAAAATATTTACCAAATAAGGAACTTGATCCAGAACTTAAAGAAATGAAGGATGGCAAAGGTAGTAGGAAAAATGAGAGGATGAAGATAGGAAAGGCATGCCCAGCACATCGTTAATAAACCATTTTTATATTTAAGAGAAAGGCTATTAATAAGACATATTTCAATACAAATTAGGATTTGAATCTAAAGACAACTTTTCTTTCTTTTTCAATTAGCTTCAAGAAATGTTAGTATTTTGCGTTGGTTTCAGTTTTAAATACAAATCATGCAAAGGTTAAATAATTTTCATAAAACTGGACTGGTAAGATCCAAAATTTCTGACAGCCAAGTAACTGGCTCAACAAGTGTCATCCCACAGATGATCTCAGTATCTTTCTTCCCCCACACGCTTTTTACCAAGGGGATAAAAGAATACAACAGAAATCTATAAGATATCGTGCTTAATTTCATCCGTTCGGGCAACAGGGGAAAAGTAACAATCAAAAGAAAGCCCTCTCTCTGGAGACAGAGAAAAAGAAGACAATGAAGAGATTGTACTTTACCTAATGGTGTCATACTGAGATCTGAAGAAAAAAAGCATTTTAATCAAACAACAAAGCAACCCCTCCAACAATACAGAAATGCTATTCTCATTACTTCCTTACTGGAACCAACCTACATTTAGACACAGGGTAGTTCTTTTGTCTCTCCCTTTCAAATACAACTTAGATTAAAAGCCAGTAATATTATACACTCAAGTCCTCCAGGTTAATAAATGCTGAGAATGCCTGCAGAACTTCATATTATCCCCCTGTAATACACCATAATACAGTCTCTAATTATATGATCACTGTTTTAGCTTTCTAGAGAGGAGACTGCATTATATTGTTTTCTTATCATTAATCGCTGATCATAAGTTTTCATGTCTTAGTCATTTGATCAACCCAGAATACTCAATTTTCAGTTTCCCTTACTAAAGTTTTAATTAAATTAAACAAAAAGAAGTTATTCATAAATATTCAAAATTGCTTCAATGAGATGAGGGAGTGGTGTAACTTCAGAGAGAGACAAAAAGTTAACAACCTAAAGTCCTCATTCCCTCTAGCAGACTTGTTTTGTTCCTTTCTCTCTGGCTCTCCTTTCCAAAATATAAAATACTCAGTTTTGTACTTTAGAGGTACAACAGCTACCAGTGATGGCAAACATCAACATGCTGAAGCACACAAACAAACATGCATTTTTCTATATAGGAAACAACTGGAGACTTATGAATGGATAATGTTATGAGTTAACACTGAAATTAATAAGAAATCTGAGGAAAAGAAAGACATCACGCAATCACTAAATAGAACATCTGAAGTACTCATCTAGCCACCAAGAGATCAAAAGATGAACAGGAGAACACTTCCCCTTTCCAGACACTTGCAAGTAAAAAAAAGGTGAGGAGAGCAATTTTTATCTGGAATGCTTGAGACAGCATATTGATGGGGACCACAAAAAGTAGTATTGCCATATCAAGCTTTGCATTGTGGCTGTCAAATACAAGCTATTAAACTTAATCTTCTTTGACAATAGAGTGAGACAAAAGTATTGGCCTTTGCAGGAAAAAAAACCCACATTCCCTTCCTTGCATTTCTGTTTTGCAGCACGCTTCTGGCCCTGCCTACCTTAGGGGATCAGCTAAAGTACCACTTAAATACCTTGGAGAATGAGAAAAGAAGGGTTACAAGAAATTCTATGAATAAAACAGCTCAAACAAAAGTTTTTAAAACAAATAATCATGTATATCACATGGGCGCATATCAAATATACCTTGCTTTAAGACCTACAAAATCTATTCTCCCCTTAAACTTGCATTTTAATTAGCTATAGATAATCTCATATAAGTACATCTGGCCCAAGACAAACCTGCTGCAATATGCAATTTTTACTGATTGAAAATTTTTGGGTGCCCCTTCCTAGACAATCTCACTTTTTCCTTCC
Organism: Neopelma chrysocephalum; assembly: GCF_003984885.1. NCBI lineage: Eukaryota > Metazoa > Chordata > Aves > Passeriformes > Pipridae > Neopelma > Neopelma chrysocephalum. Next base: position 14,314,691 of record NW_020897700.1, on the reverse strand, counting down.
TCAAGAGGAACCGAGCTTCACTTCCTCGTGTGGGCATCTGAAACTTGATTCAAATACTATGACCAGGCTTACATGCCATCATTGTCTCTACTTTTAGCAGTACAAACACAGGTGCAGCCTAAACTTTAAAGTTGAGGCACAAAAAGTTAAAAACTTTATCTGTGGCACTTCCAAGTTGTCAAAAGTAATAATAGCTAAAGAAAGAAAAAGTACGCATTTCCTCCCTCATCCTCCACATCCTACTTGAAAGCAAATATAATTGAAAAAACTATGCTCTGCAAATTCATTTTCCAGTGTTGAATAATCAACAAACTCCAGAAAACTACTGCAGTTAACATTAGGAAACCCCCCCCAACTATTAAATGCACCATTTAAATTCAGTGTGTTAAATACTTTCCCATTCTGACAGAGTATTTTGAAGCCTGATTCATAGTTAGGATTACAGTGTGTGAGGCAGGCAACTGGAAATGGAAAAGTTAATGCTCATCAGCCTAGCTATTTTCTATATACTGTTTTTATATTAGCATTTCAAACGATCTACAAATTAGAAATCAGCTGTCTTCAGATGTGCAATGGGACTCCAGTTACTCCAAAAAACCTTACAAATTATGTCAGGAAATCCAAGAAAAACTAATCAGTATTTCAAAATTATTTAATGCACTAGTGGATGGCTATGTTATTATAGCTTGCAAAATGCTTTTTTAAATCACAAGTGATGATTTAAAAATGCTCACACAAACACATTTACGGCAACGCACACAAACTCAATTTAGGAAATTCTTGTTATTACATTGGTAGTGAGCATCACTACTGCAGCAGGTTTTGTGCATTATATCACAGCCCCTCCCCCCCAAAAAATTAATCTCTTTTGTTTCTCAAAACAAATAAGTAATGTAAGGTTACAGTTTAGTTAGCCAATGTTACCAGAAAACAGACAGAATATTAATTTCTGGTTGAACAAGTGCTAGTACTCATTCCTACTTTGGAACAAGCTAGTTCATTAGCAGCTTAACAGTAAAAGCAAAATAGCAGCCTTCTGCAATAAGGACCTACTATGTTATTTGAATATGAAGCACGTTTTGGACACAGAAAAAAAAGGTAATATTTAAACACATTAGCTAGAAAATGCACATTTTTTCCTTGTGCTAAACAAATGTACACAGTCAAAATATAATTAATTTCCTTGGGAATAGCCTTCCATTTTGCAGATGCATTAACGGCTTTGAGTCTTAGAAGTAAGCACTTTGGAGAATGCTGAAGGTTAGAGTTTGTTTTGTTTTCTCTGAATGTTTGTTACAGGGAATACAGGTTCTTTAGAAGAAATATGCTTTTTTGTTGGCCTCCATTTTTCCCAGCAGACAATAGCTGCTACTGTCCAGCATTTAAATGACCTTTGCCCTGCCCGCCTACTTTGTTTCCCTTAGGAATGTCATTCATCCTTTTGAAACACATTGCAACTCATTATTGCCTTATTTTTTCCTGTCACTTTTGTTCTGGTCTTGAAAAGAGAACATATACACTGTTTCGGTCCAAGGAAAAAAAAATAGAAAAGAAAATTGTTAGGAGAATGTCCAGAGACAAATATTCATGTTGTACTTCAATGTAATCTGAGTTTCTACCCATAAACTTACCAAAAGTAGTTAGTGACTTAGCGAACTAACAGTAGACACAAAGAAATACCACATTAAAAGAAAAAATCTAAAGATATTTCTATTTTCCCTCATTATCTATTCTCTCTCATTGCTCCCATATCTTCATCAACATTTCATCATGAATTCATAAGGGAAAAAGGGTTGCTCTCCCGCCCAAAACAATCTATATGTGATCTTTGTATACTCACACCTTTCCTTAGAAACCCTGAATTTATTTAGGAGAAACACAGTCCTTATCTACACTAATAGTTTTCACAACATATTCTCACTGTTGCTATTGCTACTTCTGATAAACTGGCACTGAGGAACAAACGCAGACCTCACACTTCCATAACAGCAGTATTAGCAGAGATTGAACCTTTTTTAATAACCACTCCTCACATATAGAGAGGTACAGATTTTCTTTGAAAATTTCTTTGAAAAACTACCTGAAAAGATTAATTTCAACTTAAGAGTCCCAAATACAAATGACCTTCAATTTCCTCAACTACAATACAAGAACTGCATTTTCACAGCCAGCAATACAGTAAAATAACATTTTCCTTGACCACAGTTCTTTGCCTAAGACTAGTAAAGACACTGATAAAAAACCACAAAAACATCCCAAAGATTACAGGAAAGTGGCAGCTGCAAAAATGCAAAATTTTGAACTATCCTAGAGCTCCTACAAACTAAAATATACTTTGGTAATCAAACCTAACTCTCAGAAATACATAGAGCAGGAATACAAAGCTTAAAATAAGTGATTTGAATAATCCTTTAAAAAAAAATTACACAGAAACAGTTACAAAACCTCACTGTTACGAAACGGATACAAAACATTATTAATAACACATTGACAATTAAATCTATCCAGTGAAATAGGAATGATTTAAACCACTGCCAAAACCAGAAAAGGTTTCTAGAGGATGTGGATGAGGTGACACCAAAATGATTCAAGATTACCTCTATCTACTGTGAAGCAGCAACACTAGAGGGAAAAATATTTCTTCTCCTTTTCTTTTAGTTCACCAGATATTTCTCCCCATGCCTGTGCTGCGCGTTAGCAAGAAAAATGAAGTCTTTGTTTCCGCTTTTCTTTTTATTTAAGTTCTGTGCCTCCAAGAGCTCACAGTCTCATGCAATGAAAACTGCCACTGGAAACACCACAACATCATGTCAAATCACGAGTTACTTCCATATCATGTCAAATTGCTTGCTGTGGAAAACCAGAGGCCTTTCCTATAAAAGGATAGCTGATATGTTGCATATGGTATTTCATTCTTTATCCTTTTTCTTTTCTGATGTTTTCAATCCCACTTAATAACCCAGCTGCCAGTCACCGTACCAAGTCACCAGTGAGAGGGTTTCAGCAGTTCCTGCCGCCAAAGCTAACATCATGATTTAAAATCCTGTGATCCATTCCTCAATTCAGAACATCTCAACTTTTGCAAACAAATAGGTGCAAAGATCAGCCCAAATCATTTACAGTTTTGCCAACTGGCTCCTCATTCCTCAGGCTGAAATACTCGGCAGTTTAGCAGAGCTGATCTTGTCTGCCTTCCAGCTGCCTGCTGGGATGAGCAATATTTACCATCTTACACTTCAATCAGAGGGCAACAAATAACAGCGTGAGTTAAAAGAGGACCAATTCCCATTCCAACAGGACTATTTGAACTACTGTCTTCGGGGAAAAAATTCAAATAGCCTCCTACATACTCACCAAAACTCAATGTAAGAGTAGCTTTAATCTTTTAGATGGAACAGTGAAAAGCTCCAGCCACTTCAGAGGAGAAGTAGTCAACAGCCTAACAGTGTGCAGTGTGCAAGAGCCCAGCTGCTGGCAGCACAGAAACCTGCTCTGCCACGAGTTTTCTTTCTGGAAAACTGTTCAGCATTTCAATACTGTAACACAATAATGTGAGTCACTCTCTTTGAGGGTATGGTTTCATTTCAGACTAATAGGAACAAAAAAAATTTACATTTTACAATTACAGTCTGAAATTTTATGTTCATACATGAACATTTAGGATAGATATGCACAGGCCTCAGTGCCTAGAAACAGTGTAAAGAATGTGGAGGACAAAGGTTCAGGGGGCAATTATACCCACTCCTGCAACTAAAGACCAACTCTGTCTAGCTAGCAAAGTTTTAGTCCTTTTTTCAGCATGGAGATGAGAGAGGACTTAATTCCTTTTAAATAATTCTGCTTTTACAAGTTGATATGGCTTACACATTGTGATCAATTTCAATCAAAAATGATCTTTTAAAAAAAATTATTATAAATTCTTTTCTGCACAACCCCTCATACACAATCTGTCAAACAGCAATTCCAATCATATTTAGTGTGATTTAAACTGCGCTAAATTTTTAGATTGCAAGAGCTATAGACAATAAGTAGTTTTCTCCTTAAAGTATCCCATTTAGTCTAACTACCATTATAAAAGGTTTTTGGCTAACACCAGATGACAAATGATAAACTAAAACCACAAGAATGTCTAATTAAGAACTGGAAAACGATGAAACTCAATTTCAGTTTGCTTTATTCCTTTACTAAAACAGGTACTTTTTTGAAGTAAAATAATGGAGAGAAGTAAAAATGAAGTTTATTGTGTCAGAATATTTTAGAAAAATGAACAAATTGAAACTTGAAAAAATAATTGAAAAAGCCAACCTATTGTAGACTTGCTTGCTAGAAGCCCTCAGTACTTACAAAACAAGTCTGCTTTTAAAGGGCAAGATGATAGCATCATGAATACAGCTGACAGACTATACACTTTTCCCATATTTCAATAGAATTAAGAATACACTTTAAGAAAAAACGTTAATTTTAAAATTTCTTAATTTAAAAGTTATATTTACCTAAAAAAGGTATCAAATGTGGTAATCATTGAAAAGGTATTTTGGTGATTATGAGGCTTTAAATCAAGTAGCAAATGAGCTTTAAAAAAATCCACTTTCAGTTTAAACAAAAATATTGGATGCCACAGCTCACGGTCTACATTTTCTGTATCAAAATTTGCCTAGAGCAACCCCAAACATGTGCTCCTGTTTCTATTTTAGATATCTGTAGTAATGCATAATAGCATGAGATGCCAATAGTTAGATTTCAAATAAGAAGAGCAAAACCTCTGAATTTTAACAGTTGTGATTATCAGTAGCACCAGAACATAATGCTACTTGTGCTCTATCTGATCACTTGAACAAATAAGACAGGATGTTTAACATCATACTCTGAAATGATGCATATACACCGAATTTCAGAAAACATTATACCATAGAATTTTTACAACTAATGTGGTAATGTACACAATTGGTTAATTCAACTCTTTCTATTCCACAGGATAAGACTTTTGATACTTAACCTCCAGATTGCATTAATTAACCCAAAGTAAAGCATCAAGTTCTGTGGGGGTATCATGCTTATTAACAATTAATTCAAGAATACCTGGACTACAAAAGAAGCACCATGCTAAGAAGAAAAAAGTCCTATTTGTATACATGGTAGCAAACTAACTAGAAGAAACCTGTATATCTACCATTTGTCTTAGAAAACACTCATTACAAAATTAAATTTATACAACTACATTTTAAAAAATTTGAAGAAATTAACTAGAACTTAATGCTGAAACTTGGGTCATTTCTGTTTTCAATTTTTACTACTACTGTAGACACTATACTTAACTCACAGCATGCTCTGTAGTGATTTACTATGTACTTCTCTAAGTTTTTATTGATCTCAGCAAACAAAAACACACTTGTATCCAAGGTTTTAAAAACTGTATTATAAGATCACATAATGCAAGTAATTAAGGACTGCCCATGAAAAAGGCTAAAGACAAGACTCTATGCTAGTTTAATTATAACTTTCTGAAGTGAATACTCAACCACATATTACTGAAGCTGTAGACATACATCTAGAATAAGAAAAAGACCATTTTTCTGTTTACTGAATGCATAATAGAAATACTTGAACATTAATTAAAAAAAATCACAAACACAGTACCCTATACAGGAAATCAAATTTATGCTAAAAAATGTTGATTTATATTGCTATAATCTACAGGGGTTTTGTAACCAATATTGCCAAGACTTGCCTATGTTCTTTTAATATTCTGTTTGCCATTGGGAAATTTCTATTCATTCCATTGCATCAGTACAATGATTTCCATTTCAACAAGTGTGTAGATACAATCTTTAGAAACTCATTTATGAGTAAGCAACCTTAATTTCTTCTATTACAGAGTTCAAGAGCAACATATATCATTTTAAAAATACCACACAGCATTCAAGCATAAACACCATCACTATGCAGTACTTCCATGTTTGAGATTTCTTATCACACCCACAAAGAAAATCTAAATGTGTTAGAAACAAAATGTTTTGTAAGTACGCAAGTTATACATGCAAATATATTCTAATGAATATATATTCATTAAAAAAGAGATATGCAGAGTTTTTTGAATGACAAAAATCCAACAGAAAACAGATCTCCTCCACTCACTACTTGAAAATATTATTTTTTTTAAATCAAATTAGGCCTTAAAATACAATTAGAAATATCATGTCCCCAAAACAGCTCTAATTCTGTTTGCTACTACCAGTTAACTCATAGCAATGCAAGTCCAGTACTGAAATCAGTAATCTATAATTTCAGTAAGAAATCAGAGAATTACAGAATGGTTTGGGTTGGAAGGGACCTTAAAGATCATTTACCTACAACCCCCTGCCATGGGCATGGACACCTTTCCATAGACCAGGTTGCTTAAAGCCCCATCCGACCTGGTCCCGAACACTTCCAGGGCTGGGACATCTACGGTTTTTCTGGGAAACCTGTTCCAGTGCCTCACCACCCTCACAGTAAATAATTTCTTCCATATATCAACTCTAAACTGACTGTCAGTTTGAAGCCATTCCCCCTTGTCCCATCACTCCATGTCCTTGTCAAAAGTCGCTCTCCAGCTTTCTTCTAGGCTCCCTTCAGGTACTGGAAGGCTGCTCTAAGGTCTCCCTGGAGCCTTCTCTTCTCCATATTGAACAACCCCAACTCTCTCAGCTCATCTTCATAGGAAAGGTGTTCCAGCCCTCTGATCATAAAATAATAAATATCTGCTTGTGTAAAACAGTACTACTTTTAAGACATGTTTCAGGTGTAGTAATTTTTTGTTAAAAATTTACAATAAAAGAAAGCATATTTAATGTATTTACTACATTAAAAATTATTTACTTTGGTAAGCTTTCTGTAAATTACAACAATTGAGATATTTAATTGCATAAGCTAGAGAAAAGCATTATTTCTCTTTTAGGGTATTTGGACGTTTCCTCTTTTCAATATCTAAATGAAGCACAAGATGATTTCTGCCTCCTCTCAATCTTAGGTACAACGTAAATAAGCAGCGGATAAAGATTTTTAAAAAAGGGAAAAAAATATTATTCCACAGATCAAGAACTAAGACTAATTCATCCTCTCTGGAAAACATTACTATAGCATCCAAAATGCTATTGCTTTTACTTTCCTGCTGAAGATTATAGTCCATTTTGCAAGGACAATAGGAAAAAACCCCATGTCCTAGCTCATCAGCAGCCATAGTTCATAACCTGCCAATTAGCCTTAAATGACTTTGTCAGTAACCTTCAGCAGAAGAGAGGAGTGATAACAGTTTAAATTGCTACAGATAAACCTGTCAAAGATCATGATTCAGCTCATAGAGAGACTAAGTGATTTGCCTAATGTCATATATTCAGCTAAAGAGCTGTAACTTCACAGTATCTCACAATCTCAATTACAAGACAGCTTTCATTAAGGTATTCTATTATTGAGGGGAAAAATGAAGTTTCTGAATTCATCCTGTAATTTTCAGTTTTTCTGAGTGCTTCCAGTCCTTCCTTCTTTTTCATTATGTCAATCATTTCTTTCATAAAGTCCACCAATTAACTCCACCCAAGCCTACAAAGAGTTACAAAAACTCCACAGCTTACCTACAATAGTCTCTCTTACAAGATACAACTTTTTTAAATTCATGTACTGCCATATATTTGCAAGTCTGGGCTGGGGAGCAACCCTGACCACAGGAACCTGAACTGAAAGAATACTGTTAGATTCAGTCTAGAGCAGTGATACAAGGTCACCTCTTTCAGCAAATTCAGGTGGAGTTGAGTCTTTTTACCCACAGAAGAATCCTTATTTTGCCTTTCTTTTAAACAGTATGAGTCCATCAGCAAAGCAAAAACCCCAAACAGATAAGTAGAAAGTAAAAAAAGGGCCATAGCTCTGGATAAACAGAACTAAATTAAACAACCACCACGAAAGAGTTTGTTGGATATAGCATTGGACAAAGATAACTTTTCTCAGTATTTCTCTTTTCATCTGCTTATGAAACGACAACAACAAAACAAACAAACAAAAACAAAAAAAAAACCAACACAACTTTTTTTTTTCCAAAAAAGAAATATCTAATTTCATGACATAATATTTCATGATTTGCAAGTACACAATTTTCAATACATGTACTTGAGCTTATCACAGCAAAAGGATACTGGAGATGGCTATCCATCTCTACAGGTTTCTCAAACAGTAAAAGAACACAAGAAAACAGCACCATATAAAGAACCCAAACACCATGTGCAGCACTAGAAAGGTCCCTGCATTTACATAAAGCCAAAGCATGGGAGAACACTGTCAATATGGTAGGAAACAGAAAAGTATAAGACAGATAAGGTATTAAGAGGTACCTTATACATGTAACATTAGCTGAACACATAATATACCAATATTTATGAATGTATGAATACAATGACTACTAAATATAGGAGTATACTGATAGTGTTGCTGTGCCTCCACAGTCACATGCACACTGAAGTGAAAACAACTTCCTAGTACAACCTATTATTTGTTTGAAAGGAAATAAAGGGCTTCATCCCCTGTTATTTTCACAGCTTGCTATACTTATTGCAATGGACGGTAAGATAAGCTACTCCGGTAGCAGAGAAGGAAAACCCAAATGAGTGGTATGTAAAATGCATCTTGACTATGGAAGACAATCTTGTGAATCAGATTCCATCTAGCTCTCCTTGTTCCACTCAAATGTAATTGTTGAGAATTACAGCCCTAATCTCCCTATTTGCTGGAAACAAGATCTAAATGACAATCCAATTCACTGAATATATTTTAGAAAGTATTCCTGTACCATAATATAATCTTTCCATTAAGGGCTCAGACTCCAATGGCAAGAAAAAAACCCCAAGAAAATATGGTGAAATGAATAAATCTGTTGTCACTTTTCTTCATAGAAACTTATGATTATTTGCATCACCTCTCTTATAAAGAAATATAACTTGCCATAAGTTTGTCACCAAGTGAACCACTAATAAGAAAACAAAAAATTCTTATTTGACAATAACTTATTCACCTTTTCCACAGTTGTAAACAGAATGTGTACATTGAAACTAATAATCAGTATCTTCATCTTACTTATACACTTATAGAAAACAAAAAATATTAATTTTGCCATAACAGAAATTAATACTTAATACTTTCGCACTACAACTAAAGTCAGACATTTTAGAGAGACAGTTTAGGTTATGTATTAAGATGTAACAAAGACCTGAAATCTTGATGGATTAAGTGGGTCTTTCCTTATTTATACCACTTAAGACTCAAATTCAACCTATTTTCCAGCCTCCTTCATCTACATATTAATTTATAAATAAGACCAGTCCATTAAAGATGAATGTAGCAATTTGCAGAGTCAATCACTGCCACATCCCAGAATAATTTAGGGGCAGGAGCTACAGAACAGCTCATTGCTCCTGTTCCAGTAATTTCCAAAATAATTTGTGAGTTGGAAATGAAGCAATTTCTACAGTAGTTTGGAATCTTAAGCTCTCTGTCTGACACATCAGGTTTTCATTTCTCAATGAATATTTAATCTCGCATTATTTTATATTATCCAGTATTGATTTTTAAAAGGTTTATAGTAAAATAAGCTTTAAGTCAATTTTGAGTGTTGAAACTAAATTTACTTTTGAATACAAACAAAATATCTGAAAGTGAATATAAGTTATCTTAAAGAAAATAAGATGTTAAGGGAACTCGAAGCTTCACGTGGCGCTGGCTTGTTCACCCAGTCAGAATGAACAGCTGACAGCTCTTTCCCTTCCACCTTCTCTTTGAGTGCAGATGACACAAAACTGGGAGAAGCTGTTGACTCCTTTGAAGGCAGGGAGGCCCTGCAGAGAGACCTCGACAAATTACAGGACTGGGCAATCAACAAACATAGGAAGTTCAACAAGATTCTGCACCTGGGATGGGGCAACTCTAGTTGTATGTACAGACTGAGTAATGAGATGCTGGAAAGCAACTCCATAGAAAGGGACCTGGGGTCCTGGTCAATGGCAAATGAAATATGAGTCATTGTGCCCTGGCAGCCAGGAGGGTCAACTGCGTCCTGGGGGGCATCGGGCAAAGCATCGCCAGCTAGTCGAGGGAGGGGATTGTCCTGCTCTGCTCTGCACTGGGGCAGCCTCACCTTGAATATGGTGTGTAGTTTTGGGCACCACAATATAAGAATGATATTAAGCCATTAGAGAGTGTCCAAAGGAGGGCAACAAAGATAGTGAAGGGCCTTGAGGGGAAGCCGTATGAGGAGCAGCTGAGGTCACATGGTTTGTTCAGCCTGGAGAAGAGGAGACTGAGAGGAGACCTCATCACAGTCTACAACTTCCTCATGAGGGGAAGAGGAGGGGCAGGCACTGATCTCTTTGTGGTGACCAGTGACAGAACTCAAGGGAATGGCCTGAAGTTGTGTCAGGGGAGGTTTAGGTTGGATATTAGAAAAAGATTCTTCACCCAGAGGGTGGTTGGGCACTGGAACAGGCTCCCCATGGAAGTGGTCACAGCACCAAGCCTAACAGAGTTCAAGAAGCATTGGGATGATACTCTCAGGCACATGGTGTGACTCTTGGGGATGGTCCTTTGCAGGGCCAGGAGCTGGACTTTGATGATCCTTGTGGGCCCCTTCAACTCAGCATATTCTGTGATTCTGTGAAATAGACTGATCTTCATTTGGAAAATTCAGGTTAACGTGAGTATTGACAGTCATTCACTGAAAATTTATTTTCTTAAAACCATGCCCTTCAAAGTCACTGAGATGCTTTTTAAGAAGCAGAAAAGGTAAAAACGTCAAAACTTTAAAACCCCAATAAGAATAATTTTCTTTTTGTGAGTCAAAACCTCCTGAACACACAAGGAATTTTGGTAACATTTAACCTTACAATGAATATTCAGTCTAGAGATATCTTTAGCTATGGCTAAAGGCTTCCATGCCTGATTAAAAATTTCACTTTTTACTTACTTTATATCTACTTCAACTATATTACATTAGAATCTTAGCTTATTGTCCTCAGTGGCACTTACCACACTGACCACTTAGAGCATTTAAAGCAATTTGACCTTTGAGAAATTAAGGAGAGAAAACCATCTTTCATGCTGATTTGGAGGCATTTGTTATCAACTAATACTAAATGTAGCAGATCTTCTTGAATCAGAGATGCATATTAGCCCGGGTAGTTGTCTCTAGTCCCTGTTCATTTTCTCCTGACCTTTTGGAATTGACTTAAATATTTATTTTTTTTCTGGCATGACCTGCACAATAGGTGGAGATGACTTACGGCTCTTCAGCCTTGGCGGGGTGGGTAGTGCCCACTCTCCACAAACAAGAGCAGAAGACTCTACAGACCCACAAATTGATAATAAAAGATCTATGTATTTTGGGAAGGAGTCAAAACACTGAAATACTGGGTAGGTTTTTTGCTGTTGTTATTTTAAGTAACTGCACTATTTTGGGGGGAGTTTTTGTTTTTGAAGAAATCCTCGACATATCCATTTAACTCCAGGAGAGAATTTCCCACTGTGAATACCAGTGAAGTAGTCTTCTGCAATTCAGAATTAGCTCACTCAGCTGTGGAGAGGCAGGATTTCAGACACGTGCTGTTTTTCAGAGGTACCTACGGGCTACCTGCAGTGGGACCTTTGGAATACCAATCACTGGGAAATCTAAATCAAAGCTCACATGTGTGATCAAAGCTGCAGTATCTAGCATCTTAACAGCAAGGTTTTTGCCAGTCTAGCAAAAGACTGTAAGAATATAAACACAATTGGGTCAGAGAAACAAATTTGTCACACACCCAACTGCAAAAACAGGTTTCCACAGAACAACGTATGGGCTAAACATCTTCCTGCTGCAAAAAAAATTGCCTAAAATTAGTTTTAGAAATAGAATTTAAATTAAGATATCTCACCAATAATTGTCACGGAAAGCACATTGAATTTCAACAAAAGCAAGTGTGGGGCAAGGCTTCAATTAATAAACCTTATCATTAAATCTACTACAGTTAAGTCTACACTCACAAAGATTACTGCTTATTAATGGTCCTTTCTCATCTCAGCAACATATTAGCTTAAGAGATAGATGAGCAGCTTACTTTTACTGTTAAAGTGCTGGAGGCTACATTTAGTTTTTGACAGTCATAGCAGTTCTGATGTGCCTTGATGGCACATTTCATTGCAGTGTTATTGTTACAAACTGAAAAATCCAAACTCTCAAAGCACACACTGGAAAATGCTGGTGGGTAGGCTTAGCATTTAGGAGTCTTGTCTATTCAAGGATGATGCACTTCAGAGAAGCTTCCAGCACAACATTACTCACAGTAGGAATTTCTCCTAATTTTGCCAACCTTGGACTAAGCAATAGCTAAATCACAGTGGTGATGTAAGCTAGACTCCAATGTTTTGGGTTCCACCTCCAGCCAAGGACAGCCTGGGTCATACGTTGGTAATAACCTTGGCAGCACTCTCCTCTGCTTCCATCTCTGCCAATACTAATGAAACAAAACTAGACACAAGAGGTTTCTTAGAAACTTGGTGTTAATGCTGCCTGCCTGGAACTATCTGAAATGCTTGTACTAATTATCCCTGAGTAGATTAGACCAGAGAGTGCCAAGCCAGCCCAGCAGTCCTTTCTGTGCACACTCTGCTGGGTGACCACATTTCCAAACTTAAAATGATATTAAATGGTTGACAGCAATAGAAATTGCAACAAAGCTATGAGGTTAAAAATCATTATAGCTACAGTAAGACAATCATCACTGACACGTCTTGAATACAAGAGATTAAAAAAATATAAACTCAAGCAATATATATAAATATTTCACATAAATAAAAAATAATCAAGCAATATATTAAAAAGTAGTTTTATTTTTAAAAAGGTAAACAGTAAAATACACCCATAAAAATCCCAGTTTTGCATTTTATTTGAAATACTGCATAGAGTAAATAAAGAACATGGAAAGAGAACAAAGGGATGATTTCTACACACCAGCAGCTCAGTTTTCTAGTGCCAACATTTTATGTAGTCCATTACAGTCACTTTTATTCCCTCATCCGCATGCATCAAGTAGAACAGTTAGTTTCATCTAGAGCCATAATGAGTAAGTACTTGTACTTCTCAATAATACTACGTTTGTAGAGCCCTGGTTGTTCTCTCTCCTTGGAGGTAGAAGACTGAGGTTCTATTTTACTTTTTTTAAAAAAGAAACAAAGTAATATTACACTGCTCAGTGATTCTTCTTAAATACAGATTTACCACTTAAGCTTTCAAACACTTTGTACTGCAACACAAAACACAGAAAATTTAATATTTTTTTTTTCCTACCACCCAGAAAGAACATACCTGAACTGGAAAAGGTGAAAGGCTAGATACAATGTGCAAGGTCACATGAAAAATTGAAGTCCATATACATCTCAATGCACTTTGTTGGTTATTAATATTTTTAAGGGAGTAACAGTATACTGAAATTACTGCTTTTGTTATTTTTTCCTTCAAATTCAATAGCAGACATATAATCCCTACAAGGTCATAGAGATACAGCCTACCTGAAATGTAATATTCAAAGTTATGTATGCTTTTAAAGCTGTCATTTTAAAAGCAATTTAACTTGTGAAAAAAAAATTAATTCATGATTTGGCAAATATTAGTTTCTTTCAAAACAATAATGTTCCAACATCTGAAGGCTTATCCCCAGAGATACTATTTTCTCATTAAAAACAGAAGCCAGAAATGAACAATTTTCTCCTGACTAATCTCATCTTTACATGAGTAAAATGAGAAGAGAAATATCACAGCTAAGCCAACACAAAGAACAAATGTTATGTTGCCCATCTGATAGTCAAAAAGTAGAGAAAACCACACTTCAAGCCATGCTCAATTATGTGCCTTCTAGACAAAATATGCAATCAGAATTATTTTATGTGATCAAATTATTCATTGGGGATACAAACAAAGACATAAAGAAAAAAACAGTAAAAAGGTGCTATTTCCATAAGAAGTGTCATTCATACCTGCAATACGATTCAACATGGCATGAGATCTAACCAATAAAACCACAGATGTCTCAGCACGGATTCCCCCTAACCTCTCTTACAGCACCGAAAGGGATGGCAAAACAATCCTCTGGCTCAATGACCCGAGCACTCGCCTGGGAAGTGAGCAGTTGGGTTTTGATCCTTTTTCCAGTGAATATTTTATTTTCACAGAGCAGAACAACTTCAGCTTTAGAAAGGGGGCCTGAAGTGTACATGATTAAGTCACTACAATCACTGGTACCAATCTTCACAGTATGTTAAACACTGAAACAAAGACCGACTTACCTTAATTAATTAAGGTGATTCACTTAAGGGAGATTTAATGCACACTGACAAAATGACTAAATAGAAAAATAAATGGAACCTCTGTATTCAATGTTATTTTTTTCCACTGTCTTTTGAAAACATTTCATGCAAAGACACACAAAAACCAGAGACAAAATACAAAATATTTGTTAGCCCTCAATCTAAACAGCTAGCTAACATTTATAGTCCTTGTTGGCTCACCTTTATTAGGGAGACAAAATAAAATTCAAAATAGTATTTACCAAGAATATTCATAAAATCATGATTCTCCAAAAAAATATGACCAAGAAACAGCACTCACATACTTTCCAATTGTTAGTGCTATCTCCAATTCCTGTGCTTTCTACAGTGTTGTCTGTTGTCTTGATGGTTCATGCAAAGCTCTGATGCCTTTCTTCCTTCTTGTTAATCCTCTCTCAGAATTTCTGTTTTTCTTCAGGCACTAACCAATGACCCAGCTCTGGTATTTATGGTCAGTTTTATCAGTCTTCATAGGGTAGTATTCCCTGTTCCAGACTTATTCTGCTGATCGGTGCCTTTAGCAGCAGCTTTATTGCTTCAGCTACCAAAGGAACACTAAGACCAGTGTCCCTGTAATGAAGGATATCTACTGCACTTACAGATTTTTACCAGATCTGTTTTCTTGGAAGCCATTAACATGCCTCTATATTCCAACAGAATATTTTCCAATGTATATTTTACTAGCAAAGTTCAAAACTGCAATTTTATTTCTATAGCTACAAGACCCTGAAAAATATAAACACAGTGAGTGTTTACGTAAGACCACTTTGGACAGATTTCTTCCATTAAATTTAATATGCTGAATAGAAGAAAGAAATCTGAAAAAAAGTATTCTTGTTTCAAAACACAGCACAAATCAAATGCTATTTCATCCACTGACTACCACTACTAAGACATTCAAATTCATTTATCCTAATAAAAATCAACTACCTTTTCCAAAAACAAAGCACAGTTTGGCATTTAATGGTATGTTCAGCCTAAACTTCAGTAATTGGAATCCACACCCAAAACCAGAGCTCTGTGGTGCTGACAAAGCCCTGACATTTGAATTCTGTTCGGTGTCAAGTTTGATCTTCCTTTGTAAAAGCAATGGTTTTTCCCTAAGTCAAAAATCCACACTCTCCCAAAAGTTTCATTGGCTCTACCTCTTTCCCAAAAATGAAACATGGAAAGAATACGAATCAGTTTTTAAACATATTCATGCATTCAAACCTAGAAAAGCAGTGCATAACTTGATTTTGGTCTATATGAAATCTTACAAATTCTTACTAATGTTCTAGCTTTAAGAACCAGAAGTATTTGACTTTTCAAGAATTAGATGCTGCTTCTAGGAAGATGTGTGGTCCTAACTGTACATTGCAAATAGCAGTTAGAAGATTTCCTAAACAAGATTGTGGCAGAGGGTGAAGTTATCTGTTTAAGAACAAAGAGGATTTCTTCAACATCATAAGGTATGTTTGTTATGCAAACAAAACTTAATAGTTCCTGAAAGCAACTACTTTAAGGTTTGCTTGAAACACATGATTTGCAATACTTTGTTTTCCATTTACTATAGGTGAGATTACGCTGTGGTTACTGCATACTGGGCTATAAGATTTTTTGAGCTGTAAGACACGTCTAATTCAATGGCCAAGTTAGTGTTTCTGCTTGATTCTGAACTTCAATCTGGCTATGTGCAACTGGGCTTCAATCTGACTATATCTAAGTGAAGCAGCACTGAAATCCCCTTGTAAGAAGATGAAAAATTTCACACACACAGAGATTTCTTCCGAGGACTGTACCTCTGAATATTATAAATCCATATCCTTCCATGACTGCAAGTACAAAATTTGCTCTAAAATAATTTCATTACTTTTTTAACCATTTCTAATATAATCTCTTTACTTGAGAGCTGAGCAGTACACCCCAGACAAAAAAAATATACACCCACCTAGACAACCACAGCCTACCAGACACAAGAAACATGGGCACAAACTTCATCAACGTATCTATCTCATTAACTCACTTAACTCCCATCAACATCAAAAAATAAGGAATTGTGTGGTAGAGCCTAACTGCAGACATTTCAAAAGCTCTAAAAGGAATTAGGATGCAGTGTTACATAAAATGTTATTCAGAGAATATTTTTGAAATGGCACTTGAGTTTTTATGTAAAATTCTGTGATTGCTGCAGGAAAAAAAAGGCACAAACACTTCCTGACAGTTGTGCTGGTTTAACTCCTACCCCCTTTTTCTTTTGATTCCTTTAGTGCAAACTCAGAAAATTTGAAACAAGAGTATAAAAAAAAAAAATTTAAAAATCTCCCTATCAATCACAATATATGCAATTATGAATATTCCTTATCCAAATGCATAAGACATAGCATTTAATATTTTATTATATTTAAGTAAATAAAACCACACAAGCTTTGTACAGAGTGCATAGAATAACCAGTTTCTCTTCTATGGTATTTAAAATAAATTTTGACCTCTTTCATTTAATGGTAGGGTGATAAAAAAACAAATAGGGAAGCATAAATGACATCAGTTCCCTATTACAAGCAACAAAATTCTGAACTGAATATATGAAAAAATATGATTTCCTGAGTAAAGAGCATAAACCCAGTTAGAAATAAGCTTTCCTTGACCCTTATGTTTCTTTTTGCATTCAGAGGTTTCAGTACGAGAAGATAAACAGTTATTGAAGTTGTAAACTACTTTAGGAACCCATTTTCCTCATTAGTGAAAGTGAAAATAAACACAAATCCTTCTCAGTGAACAAAAAATAATGTATTTTGAAAACATAGTTCTGAAAAGATAGTTCTCCTTTTAACAGTACTAAGGAAAGGTGAGCTACTCCAAGGGACTGAAATACTGAAAATATTCTGTTATTTTGCTTGGAGAACATGTACCATGAAATTCATTCTTCTTGTCTGTCGTGACTGAATTCAAAAGAATAGATTGAGACTATAGTCTGTAATGCTGGTAGGATGTTTAAATCCTTATTTTCAGCTATTACTAACTGAAGGAATAGACAAAAGACTGAGGAAACATGGAAGCAAGATGAAAGAAAATGCCATTAAATACGAATAGTCATAGACTATGTTTATTTTTTCTTCCTTCTTTGAGAATCTTGTTCAATTTCCAAGCAATTCCTAGGATGCTAACCCACCATTTCCTATATTCTTTTTAAGTTCACTGAATGAAAGATTAAAATTTGTAGCTCTCTCGGTTCCATAAGAACAATGAGAATACGTTATTAGTAATAAAATTAGTAATAAAACCGACATTTCTAGAATCCTATAAGGAATCTCAAAGTGCTTGAGAGACATGCCAGAAATAACCCTCACAATCCTGAATGGAAGTTCTTTGACCATTCTGGAACGGAACTATTCTAAACATCACATAATACATGACATAATATTTCAAAATAAACAATGAAAAATAAAATACACAGTACTGAATGAAGGTAGAAGGCATGTGAGCGAACACAGATTTTGTTCTCACCTCTTGTCTAGTCAACTTCTTCATATCAACTTTTTTATTTTGATACTCTCCAAAACCGTTCTCAAACATCAAGCTACCTCTTCACCTTGTTCCTGCAGCACATCCTCCTCACCAAGTCTCTAATTCAAGAGTGAGCCAAGAGTCATTTGCTTGATCCCATTTCCTCCATAATATTTTATCTAATTGGTCTATTGCTATGTTACAAATCTACTATCATATTTTGTTTTCTTTCCACACCACTATCCTTTTTGCTCCCTTATTACTTTGACCTTTTGGGTCTTTATCACTTATCAGCACTGAAATTTCTCTGCTTTTCAGTCATGTCCTCCCAGAGGCCTTCTCCCACCCTTTCAGTGAGATAAGTGATAGCTTTCATGCCTCAGACTAGTTGTGTGCTCAGCTCTTTTGCCACTGTCTCCAAACATAAAGTCACCCTTGCCATTTCCTGGACCTGGTTTGCATCCTACATCAGAACAAGCTCCCTAGGGAGGTGGTGTAATCACCATCCCTAGCAGTGTTTAAAACACGAGTGGATGTGGCACTTCCTGATATGGTTTAGTGCACATGGCGGTATTCAGTCAAAGGTTGGACTTGATCTTGGAGGTCTTTTCCGACAGTAGTGATTCCATGATCCCCTTCCTCTGCTCCTACTCTGGTGCTGTGTGAATACGTCTGGCAGGAATCCTCATGTCAGGTTGAATTCTGCCACTACAAACTGGTTGGTTTTCCTTCCTCCAGCTCCACTACCTCAGGAGCTCTGTTCAGCAAATAGAAACAGCTTAAGCTCAAGAGTATTAGAAGAGCCAAAATCGAACAGAAGCAATATGCAGACTGCAGTGGTGCCACATGATCTGCATTAACGTTCTTTAAATTCTGGTCCACAGACTACTGATTGCCTGAAAGATTTTCAAAAATAGCTTGTGAAACAACCACAAGAAGATTTTAATATGCATATGCATAATGGCAAGGAAACAAATGGTTATTTTTATCTACCTCATTCTATATTTAAAATTTAACCTAATTTTATTGGGCTGCAAACCAGAAATTAATGCATTTTTTAAAAATCCTTTATTCATTCTTCTTCCCCTGAAACAAAGCGATAGTCATTTCAACTTCTTCCTCACATAGTAAGTACTGTGGTAGTGTATCTTATACTCAATGAAAACTCAGATCAGCAATTCTCAACTTTAGGATCTGTCTTCTGAAAGATTATCTATTCATCTGCTTATTGACTATCCCTGCCCTGCTTAGACCCAAGACCTAAGAGGATTACAGAACCTGGTGGCAAGGCTGAAGGCTTGTTAACTTAATAAGGCTGTGGATTTAAAACTGTGTTAAATTAAACAGGTTTTGAAAATGGCTTAAGTCTGCTAGTGTGGATAAGATTTAAGAGTCTCCTCTCAGATCTTTATCTAGCTCATGAAAAAGACCATGTCAGATGGTAGGGCACTGGCACACATGAACAAGTGAAGGTCCATGAGACATTGATTTTCTTTTAGCAAGCTCTCAGCTTCATAATAAAAGCTTCACCGCTACTCAGGGGCACATTACCACAGTACAATGAATTCATCTTTACTGGATTTGTTTAAAATAAGCTTTTAGAACAGCTATGCCCTATATATGCCAACTCAGATCGTCATCTGATTATCTTTGACTATTTTTCATCTTAACACTTTTTGATGTCAGAAGTGCTTCATTCTTCCCCAATTCTTTTTATTTAATAAAACACAGACTATAACATAATGAGCTAAGATAGACATACTAATAAAGAACAATTGAAGAGACTTGTTTCAAATTATTCAGTATTGATCTTCTACCACCTCTGTGCAAGTAAGACTACATTCCTTTTCTTGAGTTCAGCAGCTTGAAAGTCTGCAGGAATGAGTACTTTCGTCTGTAACCACAGCTTTTCAAAGGCTTGTCTTGTAGAACTGTGGTTCACACAAGATATAACAGTGGTTCGGTTCTTTAAAAAGCTTTCAATGCACATGTATATTTTGAAAGCTTAGATGCTGAGAAGAGAAAGTCACGAGAAGTAATATGCACATCTTTCCCTTACAAAAAAAAAGAAGAGCAGAGTTACCTCATTTTTCTGCAACACTAATGCCATGAAATAAATCAGCTTTATTAACAAAGGAACACAAAAGACTGAGGAGTGCTGCAGGTGTTATGAAGTCCAACATGACACACTCTTGTTGCCTGGCTTAACTTATGTGCAGCATTGGCAGCAGTCCTTCACTTCAGAGAGGAGGAGAACGATATCTGTATTAATATTTAAGCAACACTGAAATGCTTATCTTTGATCAAAACAGATTTATGATTAATAGCATACTTCCCAGCTAGAAACTATAAAATTATACTTTGCACATTTACAGAAAATAAAAACTGGCAATCTGTATTTCACTCTGAAAAAATCAAGGAAGACAGAAAGCACACCAGACCAGAGCTTTTAGTTCAATAAAAAACAAAGAAACAAAAAAAAACCAAACATGATTTTTCACCATATTTAAAACATTAGATCTGGAAGTCCAAGCATATCAGCAATATTTCAAGCAATTACTGTGTGAGAGAGAGCGCACAAGAAAATCTTGTCCTTGTTTTTAGGAGATCAGACACATTCTTGCAGGTCCTAGTTTTTTAATACTTGAGAATTTAAGTGCTTGGGGGGGGTAGAGGGGATTAATCAAGAATCAAATAAGTTAGGAACAAATATCTAAACAAGAAATTATTTAAAATTCTGAAATGTTTATACTCTTATGCTACAAAAATTTAACTTTGGACAATAAATCACACACTTGAGTGCCACAAGTGTAAAATGAGTGTCATAGTCCAAAGCTTCTAAGGGTAGAGGGATAAATTAATTCCATGGTGGATTGCTCATATTCACAACAGTTGACGTTCACGTACCCAGTAGGCTCATATTCTGAGACGCTTTGGCAACAGTGTCTGTAAATGAAACATTGATTTCTGTGTTTCAGTTTCCCTTCAACTGAAGAATCCAAACCTGTAAGTTTCCAGGAGACATTTTAAAGATATGCATATAAGCATCACACCTCAAAAGAATTCACAATACTGGACTCAGTTTCTCTCTTTGGAGTGAATGTCCTTATCTCCAGAGCATCTGTCTGAGTTCCAATGATTTCTTGACCTTTTAGAGGATGCAGGTGAGAAAACAGACTTAAGCAATTGCCTCTGTGCTGATCAGCTTGGGGTTTCATACCCAAACTGCACGGCAGCCCCAGCAATATCCATGGGAAATGAGTAAGATGTTATTCACACTCAGTGCAGCAAGGCTCTGACTAGGATGAGCCCCACTGTTCAGTCTGATAGTCAGAGGACAGTACTGCCATCTCCCCCTTTAAACCAAATAAAGACAAGAAATGCAGAAAAGAGCACTTGGATGTGCAACTCTCCCACCTCAGATCCACTTGCTTCCTAAAATTAATCCAGTTCACCTCAAAACAGCTATTCTCAGTCCAAAAAAACCTGCTCTCTAAAAAGACTCTGATTTGGTGATATGAAAAGAATAGCAAAGAATTTGATCTAGTTCAATTGACTCAAGAATTCACTGCTAATTTTCCAAGATGAGCTTTTTTGTCTACTAAAACAGGAAATGATGTTTAACAGATGCACACTTTTCCTTCATGAAAGCAGTAATGAGGTGTATGCATGAACAGGGCTGACCAGATGATATTTCAGCTTTAATTACTGAGACACATTCTTGCCCACACTAAGATGTGTATATAGGCATTGATTTAAAGGAGAAGAAAGAAAAAAAGAAACTTTCAAACCCCAGGAGACTAAGCAATACAGTAACATTAACCTATACTTTATGATTTTCATTCATTTGGCAGATTTTAGTTACAATTACTTCAAGATTGTCTGTAGTCCAGATACTTCAATAGAAAATTTTCTTTCTTATTGTTTATTTTATGTTCCTTATGTTTGACACAGTCAAGGACAAATTGGACACAAGAGGGAAGAAAAATATATGTTTTCTTTTTGTTGGAAGTAGTACACTACTAGCAAGAGAACGTTTAAATAAAGGACAACAATGGAGTCAAAGAAAAGACCAAGAAAGGTGTTAGGCATAGCATAAGGAGAAGGTCAAATGCACTGCAAGGGGAAGTCCACCAAAAGAAAGATAAACAACTGAACATAACAAGTTTCCAGTTTTATTATCACAGCTGCAGTTTCAGGCTTTCTGTTTTCTATGCATGCACTAAACACTGAAGTACCATGTAAAACCCATGTCACTCAGGTAAAGGAAACAGGAGATGAAGGATTTCTAGCTGACCCCATCCCAATCAGCCCCTTCAGCTCTTCATACTATACATGATGCCTATTAAGCCACCAAACAAGAGGTACCCACTGCAGAAAGCCAGACACTGTGCACACAGAAACACAACACCAGCACCGCCGACTGACTTTTCTAACCAGACCCTGGATCATGTATGTAAAGCAATTTTACTGGTATATGATTTCTGTGGTAATGAGAGAAAAATTCAAGGATTTTTATTCTCTCTAAAAAAACCTGCTCCCCTTCACAAGCCCATTAAAAGTGAGGGCTTGAGACTTCCTTTTTATGCAGAAGTTTAAATTTTCTGAATGATCAAAGGTTTTTGAGTAAAGCAATAACCTGTAATTCACTGGGCAGATTAAAGTGGGTGAAAAAAGACACCATTTTATTTCACACAGGTGGTTTTAAATGAATCTACAGAAATGGAGGGACATTAAACTGGAAAATGAAGGGAAATAAAGGCAGCCCCCTCTTCGACCTGAAAACAAAGTAAGTATACAATAGTATCTTCCACTAACACACAAGCACACACACAAAAACAGTATCATAATCAAAATTAAAAGGGATTTCAGTATTACAATTAAATAATATGGACTTGTTTTTTAGTTTATAAATCAGTTTACTTCAAAACCTAATTGTTTTCTAAATAAATAGTTTTCTAAACAGCTGCACCTGTTTGGCAGCTATTTTATCAAGCAGATTAATGTTAGTTGACAGGTTCAAAACAGCTATCGAGGTTCAAAGTAAGGAATAAAATATTTCTGTACTACCAACACAATTCACATTAGATATTCTTACTTCTTACTCTTTTCAAAACATACTCAAATCTACACACCAGTGTGCCAGTCAGATGTAGATTTCCCTAGCTGAAGAGTGGGATAGTACAAGGATGTTTTAAGTGTCCGACTTTTCCTCACTGAGGTATTAATGTGATTTCCTATTAAACATCCAAACAAAATTAAATCCTTTTAACAACATGACACTGGGCATTGCACCATCTTTGGGATAGGAAATGGATATGAACAGTTCCCCAGTAATGTGGACGTCAACCATTTGGAGTCAACAGCAGGATCTACTGACCTCAGCTGAGACTGTAGAGCCATTGTAAAACATCCTGTGGATACATTCAAAATTTAAAAAGTCAATCTCTGCCCTGGAGAGTATACAGTTTAAATAGTGAGTCAAACAAAGAAAGTACTATCAGTCATATCTGCAGATGGGAAACAGAGGCACAAAGAGCTTTGAGTGACTCTGTACAAGGTCATAAAGGATGTCTGTGGCAAAGCCAGGAACTGAGCCCGGAAGCTCTCAATCGTAACCCAATGTCTGGATACAGAGACAATCTTCCTTTTACTTATCCTCCCTCTCTACCTAATTACTTATCTCTGAAAGGAAACATTAACACCATGAGAGTCAGTCTACTTTTCCTTTTATATTTATAATCTCCATTAGATTTTTTCTAGTTTAACATAGGATACAGCAGCGTTACACAGAAGTAATTAAAATTGTACAATCAATTGTAAACATAAAAGCAGTAGGTATTTCTGCAAGAATGAGATGAAACAAAAGTATGCATACACGATTTACAATGACTTCACAAAAGATTTTCTAATGATGACTCCAGAATATGAATAGGGGTCTATCTCCAGATTCTCAAATATTACTTGGGAACTTCCCCCACTTCCTTCTTCCCCTGGCTGAGTGTGATGCCATATGGTATGGAATATCCCTATGGGCAGCTGAGGTCAGCTCAAAATCAGGTATCATCAAGTGATGATTCTCCAGCCTACCATCACAAATAACAATCATGAAACTAACTGCATTAGCTACTGTTTCTTGCATATTTCTACAACTACTTTTTCCCTTAAAATGGTATACTTTACAATCTGATCTACTATGATGATGCACTCCTCTAAAAGTACCTGACCAGCAGATATTGACTGATCCATTTTTTGTGCTGTTTTACTCCACTAACTCTTCTTCAGAGATGATTTAAACATCTGTTCCAATCTACACCTGCTGCTATGCTTGGCAACCCCAGTATTTATTTACAATTACTTAATAAAATTATTGATCTATGAATGCACATTTTCAGTACCATTTTTATTTTCTAGTCTAAGAAGCTTTCTTTGATATTTAAGTTCTGCCAGGATCTCAGTAGCCCTATAACAGCAGGAGTAGTTTTGGCTCCTATCAGTTTTCTGCAACCTGCGAAATAGTCAAACTGTGCAAGTTGCTACCCTGAGCTCTCTTCTCCAGAGTGGTTAGTGCTGGTATCATCTATTGAGCCTGACAGAGAAGCCTGCCCTGCATAAGTCCTTGCAGACTAGAAGGTGGCCCATTGTCCCTACTACCCCAAGGTGTGTGCTGAGGTCAAACACAATGGTTGGGGGAGGAAAATCTGGCTCCATTTATTTTCCTTTCTAGCATTAAAACTGCTTCAGCAGTTCCCAGACAAGCCTACTGGATCACAAATGACCACTCCTGCAGCAGTATGGATGTGCGAATTTAAAATTGTACTGCTGCTTTCCTGCACGCAAGCATGAGAATGGATGTGTGGGTTTACACAACACTGCACCACTGCTAAGCATTAGCAAACAGTCAGAGAACAACCTCCTGCTTGTGGGTTTTTCTTTCTGAAGGTAACGTTCCTTTACCCTCTCATTTCAAGAAGACTTCACCAAAAGTGGTATCACCAGAGGCTTCTATCAGCTTTCCAGAATAAAAACAACAAAAAAAGGAAAAGCTTTAGGACTTTAACATTGCATTGTAACATTTCTTGATAAGATTTTCCGCTGACATACAGTATACTATACTCAAATTACACCATCAATACTTATTCAGCACAGGCATCAACCCTATTAGGAATGCCCAACTTTTGTGCTATTCACACTTTTGTTAGCAGAGATCATTTGAATCCTTCTCTTAGCTCTTCCTGCCTATGTTTGGTCCAGAAAACAGCTAAAAACCTTATTACAAAATATTTTCAACAGGGATGAGATTTCAGACTATCTAGACAAACTCTGCTCTAGGTTCTGCTGAAAAGACAGCCCTAATTTCAGAAATTTGGACTATAAACAAACTAGATGGAGAATTGTATGTCTTAGGCAAACACAAATTCAAGGAAAATTTAAATGCATATTATCTTAAATATACCTAGTAAAGCAATTAGAACAGCTCTCCAACATCTAGCAACTTATACACACAGCTACGTTTAAGACTCCTACAATAAGCATACCCTTGTAAAACTGCCATAAGTAACTTAAGATAATTCTTGTTTGACATACTTTGTGAAAATGACAAAATGAATAACATGAACATAAACTTGAAAGTAAGGACCCTAACATTTTCATATACTCTTTTGAAGGAAACAAGGCTCATGTGGTAATGCAGCCTCTCAACAGCCCTCAATAACTTGCTCCTTATGACCAGTCCCAAGCATATTTGACAGCAGGCCATGCTTCTTACAGCTTTTCCAAGCTGACAACTTAGCTGAAAGTTTTCTCTTCAAAAAAAAGGAGAAAAGCATTAAATTAGCACCCATACCAGAGAGGATGCTGCAGTATGAGCATAACTATTTTATTTGTTCTCCCAGGCAAGCTGACTGCTCAGAACAGAAGTGCTGGGCAGTCAGCAAACACAAGTTCTCCATCAGGTACAGGAGGATGTTGCCTTTGTCCAATCAGTACCAAGGAAAGGCACAGAAGGCTTACATATTAAAACAGTAGGGAAATGAAACAGGTAAAGAACTTGCAGGGATAAATTGTTACAGCAGTGAAAGTTTGTAAAGATTACAGAAAGAAACACAGTTACTATGGTGGGGGAGATACAAGGCACAAGATTTGTTAAACCCCACCACCCACTCAGCGTCATTAGTTTTAAGACTCAAGGAACCATTAGTTTGTTTATTGCCATGTGTCACCACGTACATACAGAGAATGCAATATACTGTGCAGTAACAGGGCTGGCCACTCCACAGTCATTGATACAGTTCAGGAAATCATGCTGCAGTACATGCTATATTAACTTCTGAAAATTATGGCATTCTCTGAAAGGGCATTTATGAGCTTAGTATAACTTCAGGGTATAAGCAGAATGTTTATGACTTGACAGTCTTCATCCACGTTCACTTCATTTAACACAACAGAAACTTTCATTTACTAGTTCCCCTTCAGCAAAATTAGTTTAAGAAATCTGACTCTGCCAGTTATCTAGAAACAGATTTTCCTCTTCAATTCCCAGAGAGGAACTGTATTTGCAAGCATCTTTGTGTAAGAGTTAGCAAAGCAAATAGGGCATTCACTTCAACACCGTCCACTAAATTTCTATTTTGCTTTCTGGACTTTTTTTTTTTTAAACACCTTTCATATAGAAAAAGGAAAAGTAGCTCATATCTCCACCTTCTTATCTGTCAAAGTCTCTTTGTGTTCTTAAAAGTACTGCCTTCCTAGTAAAAAAGGCTCTGGATGAAGTGGACAAAAGATGAGATCATCATCTTTCCCTGTCTCCCAAAAGAAAGGCAGCACAAGAATGCCTGTGAAACCCCACAAACAAAGATGTAAGAAGCCTTACTGTAAAACACTGAAAACTAATATACACTATCAGTTAATCACATAAGGAATGCACATGGTCACAATTTTAATGGCACACGGTACAGCATAACTAATAAACTGAAGCAACCTTCCATATGTTATCACTTTCTACTTTGCGCAACATCTGGAAATGCAAATGTTGCACAACAGGATATTATAGAACATTAAAAAAGAGGGAATATTCCATATTCAAGTAATTTTTTCTAATAAGGCTTTGAGAAACCCAGAAGTGCAGTCCTTAATGTACATTGATGAACTGGAAGCCTTTCTGGAGGAGAAGTAGTCTCTGAAAATACACAGTTATGTACAAAGGTCAATACGAATATATATATATATAGACAAGTCCTATAGGTATTTAGCTTTGTTTTAAGTTGAAGAGCTTTTCCAAATGCAAGGTATCATGATAAACACCTTAAAGTTCTGGAGAAGACTAGACTGGTTTTGATACTGCTGATGCTTCTTTGCAGTACTTTTTAAGGTTTCTACCTCCTGGAAGAAAAACCACCAAAAACTCAAAAACAACAGACCACCTTCTCTCCTCACCAATTAATATATACAGAACAAAACTCATTAACAGGAAGTGGGTTGATAATTATAATTTCTATATTCTAAAGTAAAGAACCTAATGAGATCTCTAGTGAGCAGAGAAAACAATATCATCTAATGGAAAAAAAACCAGTATTTTAAATCCTCATGCAAACTTAAGAGGTGTAGCTAAAATCTTTCAGAGCTATTCTGATCATGTAAGTACAACACAGGAAAATCAATGTAAGGCTTCCTTCCCTGGGTAAGTAAACTAAATAATTCAGCTACACTTTAAAATAAAGACTAGTCCTGTCAAATACACGTTCCAGCCCTCTCCTTGGAACTCCTCAAAATATTTCATAAAAATCAAAAAAACTCCACAAGATGGAAACCACCTAAACCATTCAAAAACTCCGCTTCAAACACAGGAACTCTGAATATGCATGCATCACAAACTGGGCAGCAAAACCTTTCAGAGAAGCTGTCCTGCTTTGTCATTAGATAAAACAGAACAAGGTCTGTCATCTCATTAAATTGCATTTCCTGACACAGGCTCTAGAATGAATAATCATAAATGAGGCTACTAAGTCTTGATTATAAGGTATGACAGAGTCTACAGATTGCATGACTTTCATACTGGAGTATAGAAAGAAGGCAAGGTCTTCCCATCATGGTACATAGATTTTCTCAATCGCTTAGAAAAAATACCTTGAGAAAAAAGTAATTAAAGAAGAGGTAAGGACTGACAATGTAAATAACTTACCAGATCGCAGGAATTCAAACACATCTACTTAGAATCCAATGGCAAAACCTTTATCGATTTCAACAACATAACTTTATGTTTAACATTTGTTATGCCTAACTCAAAGGAAATTTACTGATAATAAGAATCATTACAGAAAGTGCATGAGCCAAAATGAAAACTCTACTCTTGCAGTTGACAAACTAAGAACAATTTCACATGTTCTTCAGAAGATGTTTATCCTTAACAATTACTTAAGCTTTCCACATAAGTTACCTTGCTCTATTTGACTGTCTTTAACAGGACAGATAAGAGCCTGAAATGCTTTTCTTCTTACCTCAAAAACTAAGTTTTAATAAGAAAGTATTATTACTGTATTTACACAACAGTAAACCAATAGTGATAGGAGCACTGATGTGTTTTGCTTGAAATCTACAACAATTCTCAAAAATATGTTATTTGGCTGTATTAACTACCTGACTGCCCTTATCCTGAAGCAGAGGCCATCAACCATTTTGAAATGGTGAGAACAAGATAGGAATGCAACAAAATACTGTCACCACATGGTACTTACCCTTACAGGAGGGCTCCGTGCTTGCACCCTTTGCTGCTGTCCAGCTTGAGAGCTCTGCAGGTCCTTTGATCCACAGTTAGCTACAGTGTTGATAGGGACCCTTAAAGCATTTGTGCTGGTAGTCCCACCTCCAGCTCCAGGTTTTCGAGGCCTCTGTTTGATGCCATCCAGTAGTCTAACGAGCAAAATATTACTGGGGAGTTCGTCAACACTGCAGTCCACTAAAGTCCTGCACTCTGGACATCGAAGCTCATTTCGAGAGCTCACAATGCCCAGCAGACACCGTTTACAAAATGTGTGTTGGCAAGGCAAGACCTTTGCAGAAGCATCAAGGCGTTCTAAGCAAACAGGACACTCCAACAGATCCAGCAAAGCTGATTCATCCATTTTTCTTTGTATTACTTAATGAAAAAACAAATCTTTGCAGAATTTGTGTGTTTTGGACACTGCAAGGATATCATGTTACATCCATTCCTCTTCTGACCATGCTCTAAAATTTTTTGAGGGGAAAAAGGCATTAATAAGCTAGGAAAAGACTCAGCAATACCATTTTATATGAAGATGTTCATACAAACAGCAAAATAAGAGATCTCTAGACCCAGTAGATATTTCAATAAATTAAAGAAACACTAAAATAGCAACAATAGACATCTACATTAATGTATCTATTTTAAGTATTTTAACAAATGCTAGTAGCTAAGGTTTTTAAACTCAAGTCCCCACAAATTTCACTCTTATGTGAATTTATTTTCTCAAATAATTCCAGAACAAAGAGCTATCCCCAGTACAGCAGTATAATAAAGCTTACTTTTCATAATTCTTGCTTAATATATAAGTTTCTCTGAACATTTACTTGAAATTAGCTTTTTTTCACAACAAGAAGATGGCAAAGGTAACTACAACAGAGTCCAAAATCAGAGAGTGTACACCAACAGGGCATAGAAAGGGGAATTACATTTATGTCAACACGAAGCCCATAGTGAACTGCATTTCTACCATTTCTGTGAAAAGTATTCACAGACGAGCCTTGAAAACAGCCTCCAGCTCACAGGGTTCTAAGCTTACCATACGCTTTGACAAGAGGGTTCATTACAGTGCCGCCTTTAAGAAGCGCTTCAAAAACTATAGCGAAGTGATTTACAGCAGGAAGTGCTACTGCCATATCGTTAGGACAACACGAGTGCTGCGTATGCAGCCAGAGGCAGGGACGAGCCTCCAAGCCAGCTCCAGTATGCAGCGAGGGGTTGGGAAAAGGGAGGGGGAAAAAAACCCAAACCCCACCACTAAAAAAAACCCCTGACCCCCCCAAAAAATCATTCACACCAGGCTGCTCCACAGGCAGAAGAAGGCTTGTTGAGCTCGGCAGTGTCCAGCACCGAGCGAAGTTGAGCGCCTCCCCCAGCTCCCGCAGCCGCCTGTTCCCCCGGCTCCGGGAGCGGCTCCCCCGGCGCTCGTCCCGCACCTACCTGCTCTCGGGCTCCGCGCCTGGGCCGCCTCCCCGATTTATGGCTTTACCCCGCTCCCCTCGGTCACAGCGAACCTGAGGCGGGCGGACCCCGCGGCGGGCGGCGCGAAGGGGTCCTCCCGGAGACACGGGGCTTGCGGGGACGGCACCCCGGGCGGCGGGGGCGGGCGGCGGGCGGGGGACACGGCGCTGTCACCCCGCCCCGAGGCGCGGAGCGGAGGGAGGGGTCGGGCCCATGGCCCCTCCGCCGCGCCGAGCCGCCCCTCGAGGGTGCGGGGGATCCCCGGGGAGCCCGAGAGACACCCCCTCCCCGTCCCTCACCCGGCTCTCACCGTGTGGCCGCGCCGCCCCCGCTTTGTTCCCGTGAGGAGCCGCCGCCGGCCCCACCGGTGCCTCTCCCGCCGCAGCAGCGCCGAGACTCCCGTGCCCTCCCCGCCCCGACGCGCAGGGGCCGCTGACGCGAAGGGCGGCCCAGCACCGCCCCGCCGAGGGGCCGCGGGCAGGGACGGAGGGCGGGCCCGGCGGGTCCCAGGCGGCGGCACCGCCCCCCGCGGGCGGGAACGGGCGCGGGGCTGGCCCGTCCTCCCCACCTCGCCAGGTGCTGTGGGCGGTGGCTGGGGCGGTGGAGAGCACGGGAGGCTTCCCGGGACAGGGCGTGAGACGCTCTCCACCCGGCTATGCGCTGAGGGCAGCGTGGCCACGCACCTGGGGCTGCCGTCCACAGCGTGGAGGTGGCGGCGGAGGAAGCGGGCGTGATGGAGGGAGGGAGGGAGGAAGGGAGGGAGAGAGGGAGAGAGGGTGGTCGGTCGGTCGGTCGGTCGGTCGGAGGGCTGCCCCCGCTCGCTGTCTGTGGTAAGTCACAGCCGGAGCGGCTGCAAGGCCCTGCGGCTGGAGGAGCCGGGGAGCCCGGAGTCCACAGCGGCCCCCTCAGAGAGGCACATCTCCTTGGGTTGAGAGGGGTTGTGCGGGGCGAGGGACCCTCCCCGGTCCTCCCCTGAGTGCCCGCCCACAGCTCCCGGCGGCTCGGTGGGACGCGGGGAGGCCGCGGCGTTTCCCACTCTGGGCGGTGGTCAGACGCCGCGAGAGTGGGCGCAGGCAGGAAAGGGAGGCAGGTGTGTGCCTTAGCGCATCCATCGCTGCCTCGGGTGCGGAAGTGCCCACTTGGGCCCTTGCAGCCTGACCGTATTTTGCTGGTAAGGCTGAGTGCAGCACGTCCAGGGGCATGGCTGCCGGTGGGCTTGGCAGGTTAACTGTCGGACTCGATGATCTTAGAGGTCTGTTCCAGCCTAAGCGATTCTGTGATTTAAATAAACGATGCCAGAAACTGCTCCAAATTGGTGAGTGCCTCTCATCAATTGCCTTAGGAGATGATGTGCTTGCTTTGGAGGTGTTTTATGTGAAATACTTCTCTACAAGACTGTGGGAATGAAGGAGGAACTAAACCCTAAGGTACATGCGAATTATCATAAAAGAAAACAGCAAAAAGAAATTGAAAAAAATGCTCTTTTTAAATCAGATGAGGTACCTCATCTGCGGATGGTGAAAAAGTCTAGAGAAATGTTTAAGTTTCAGTTAATCATCTTGTCAACTGCAACTCAAAAAGGAAGCAATCTGAAAGCTTTTTTCTTGTGTGTAGTTTTAGCTATTCAAGTTGACTTGAGGAAAAGGCCTGAAGTCAGGGGAAGTTTAGTTTGGCTATTAGGAAAAGGTTCTTCACCCGGAAGGTGTTTAAGCACTGGAACAGGCTCCCCAGGGAAGCCTGCCAAAGTTCAAGGAGTGTTTGGACAGTGTTCTCAGGCACATGATGTGATTCTTGGGACTGTCTTGTGCAGACCAGGAGCTGGACTTGATGATCCTTGTGGGTACCTTCCAATTCAGGATATTCTGTGATTTTAAGTTTTTGTCATCCTTACTGAATTCTGTGTACATGTAAAAAGTTCTTTCTCCTGCCCCTGCCCCACCAAGGATTGTGTAGGTTTGTGTAAGTTGATAGAGTGACAGGCTTTTCTGTCTTGCTTTCTGGATGTCTTAACTTGGTTTCCAATGGTAATGATATTCTCTGATTATTAGGATTTCCAAATAAGTGCTCGCACTGAAGTATCTCTAATATTTTATGTTTTAGTAGTAGTAGTGGAAATATTGAAACTGCTAAATATGTACAGTTCATTAAGAAATAAGGTTTCCTCCCCCATGAATTCTGGAGTTTAGGAAAACTGATACAGATGGGTTTCTGGTCTGTGCTTTCTGGGGAGTATCGTAACATAAATAGAAGGGTATAAACATCTGATACGTAAGAATATCCCCATCTCTCGTAGTATTCCTCTGTCTTGCCATAGTATTCCTCTGTATCGTGTCAGTGCTGTCACTACAGAAAGAAGGATAATCAGTACATTAAAAATAGAGACTTGTTGAATATAAACAAAATTTCATCGCACTATTGGATTTCCCTTTTAGACGTAGCTTTTTCAAAAGATCTGATCAAGGTTGCTTTGTAATAATTTGCCAGTCTTTCCAGCATAGTTTTGTAAGCAACACAATTCTTGTTGTCTAAACTTAGTTTGCTGCCTAAGGAATGTAAAATATCTATTAAAACGGTAGAGGAATTTACAATACAGGTAGTACACCGGGGAAGCAAGATGAAAGTTCAGGGAAGCAGGATAAAAAGATTACCCCTTTATTGGGGCTGGCTTTGATAGTGTTTTGTGTAAAGTCTGTAAAATACTAAATATATGGTGGAATATAAGTCAAAGCAGTAAACACTCTGAAGAGTATCAGATAAATATGTTACTTCCTGAGCAGAGCAGTAGTTAATTTTCAAACAAATATAATCCATGTAAAAAAACGTGGGGGTGTGTGCACATGTATGACAGTGCCCTCTTACGGATGAAGTGTTTGACTCAGAGAGGCTGGAATAATCTGGTACCAGGTCTGAAAGGAACAGAATTGCTGTTACATTGAAGCATTTATCCATTCTCACTTCCAGCCACAAGCAGGGAATGGTACACTTTGCACATTTTTACGTGAGGAGACCTCCCTTCTTGAAGCCGTTCGGTTCTTATATGCAGTTCATTAGTTCCTTGTACAACTTCTACTAAAGTGCATAATGTAAAGGAGAGATTGTACAGGGCAGAAATCCATTAAAAACACAGACTTGAAAGATGAGGCACTCCAGTTATTCAAACACCTGGATTTCTATGATTATGATGTCTATTAATATTTGTATTTTACACATTTTTGGTGTAATAAATTGTACTTCTGAAGTTGGTTTTCAGGCAAAAACTGTGTATTTTTCTCCAATGGATGTTGTTTCTCTTCATCTGGAAGCATCTCTTAATCTGGAGTAAAGGAAAATGCAAAGGACAATAGGCAGAACAGCAAAAGACAAAATGTCAGTAACAGAAAGAACAGGTAACATTGGTTTCTTTCTTTTTTCTGTGTTCTGTATCAGCATCCTTGGTGCAATAAACCCACTGTGTCCTCTGTACTCCTTCTCTTTTGCCTTCTCTTCCTTTTCTTCTGTGGGCCAACCAACCTACAAGCCTCCGCCATGTCTTCAGCCCACTGTGTTGAAACAGTTACACTTTCTATTCCTACCCAAACCCTACGGCAATAATTCCTGTTTCTAGCATGTTTCCAAGTACCCTTAGCTTTTTCTCTGTCTTTAAAATGTGAGGCAGTGTATACTGTGCCTGGCTTTGAGCAACACCAGCTAATTGATAAGTTGTCAGGTTCACGAGAAGAGGTAATTTGACATTTGCTGCACCTTTTTCTGTAGGGGGGACATTCAATATTAGATCATTTCTCGATATGACCACTGTTTTCCATACAAATTCTATAATCTTAATATCTTTACAAATATTCTGTCAGGTTTTGCCAATGAATTATTGGAAAGAGGGGCTAAGAGAAGCACTCTATAATCATCTACATCTACTTCCTTGGAAATTTAACCGAGAAGTAGTTTATGAGACATTTCAGAATAGGGTTCCACTTTTCAGGATGCAAATCTTTATAAACATAAAGACATTTGTAAACTAATGCACTAAAAAACAACACTAGGTCCGATCTCCATTCTAATCCTAAGAAATGTCCCTGAAGATTGTGACACTGATGGCAGATAATCCCTGCAGGGGATAATGTGCCTGAAAAAGTCATGTTAGCAGTATGTATATTTAGAGTAATAAACCAAAACTGAGTGAATGCCAGGTAGAGAAATGCCGGCCTGTGAGAATAAACATATGAAGACGTATTTAATTTATTTGTGAATTTCGTCCTGAAAGTCTTGAGATGACTACAAAAGACTCCAGGAACAAGGTGTTATGTCTTATCAGAAAGAAAATACAACAGAAGATAGTGTCTTGTGGCAGTCATAGCCTGAATTCTTTTTATTTGTAGGTTCATAAGCGTGTTCTTTTTCTGAGCTACATTCCTTGTACTAAACTCAAACTGCCACACTTTTTTTTTTGTTGTTAGAAAGGATCATTTTTCCCCATTTGTAATGTCCACATTAGACTGTGTTTCCCATGCAGTATAGATCTCAAGCACAGACCAAAACCATGAATCTTATTTCCTTGTAAAATGACCCCTGGAGATGTGGTGGTGATCCCCTTTCAAAGGCCATGCAAAATTCCCATTGACATAGTTTGGTAAGACTGGCTTTACATTGGCAAGTACAGCACATCGTGAAGCATAGCCAACTTTCTTCAGTCTCTGGTGGAAACCAGCAGATGTTCTTCAGTGACTTTGTTCCTTTTTTGTTAAAGAATTGATGGGGGATTTTGTTGTTATTTTGGTTTTGGTTTTTTTGAGGGGGTTGAGGGGATTGTGGTTTGGTTTTGCTTTGGTGTTTTGTTTTGGTTGTTTTTTTCTTCAGTTAGTGCCAATTTTAAATTACCTAGCTCAGTTACTGTTGGTGATATTCTAGCAGCATGGAGCTCAGCATGGTTGATATTGATCCAGTCAGTTTGCTGGCAAAACTGAGTTTTGAGCTGTCCCTACTGCACTTTCTGGGTTGTGAAATTGTTTTGACCAGATCAATGACAAATGTACTTTTAGGACTTCTGCATCCTAACAGAAGGGTCTCTGCTGTTCTGATATTTGTGAGGAGGCAGGAGAAATGGGTTGTGCCTTCAGTACATTTTGGCTTCAAGTTTTAGATTTTTATTCTGTATTCTAGACCTGCAGCTTTCTTGAGGAGAGTATCATTTGTGTATTAATGTTGTGAACTGCCTCTCTCTGATAACGTGAAGCTGGGATTGTAACTTCATACATACTGATGCTTTTGCAATAACTTAATTTGTGTCACCGGGAGGGAATATGCAATAGAAAAAGTGTCATTCAAGAATAAACGTGTTACAACTTCTCAGAACTTGGGTGAGCTCTTTGTTACAAGACATTCCCACCAGGCTAGTTACAGGAAAACACTGGGCTTATGGGTGCTTATGATCCCCATAGCCTAGCTGCAGCATTCAGTGCTGTACCCTGTAGAAATGCAGTAGGGTGTTGAGGTATGTAGGTGATCAAGAACTTGATTTAAATGATCATTACACTGATGGGAACATAGTGCCTGCATCTCATTAACCAGCAAGCTTGAAATTGCCCTTACTAAAAACAAGGTTAAAGAAAAAGCAAAGAAGAATACCTGTTTAAAGAAATCAAACTAGATGCCACATATTTTAGAAGAGGAACAGAAATATAAAAATTCATTCTTAATAAGCTTATTCTGAAATCAAACGATCTTTTTCCTTTCTTGCCTGCAGCTGATAAGCCAGAGACCTAATCTATGAGGCTGCAGTCCCAGTGCTCCTTTGCCTCTCTAGAATTAGTGTTGTCTCCGCAGGGGGGATTCCTGGGGGACAGAGCATGGCAGATTATCTGTTCAATCCTTTTCTAGGTATCTCCCAATCCTCAGAAGTGATTCGGGATGTAGTTTTAGAATTATTGACTGCCCAAGACTTTTTGGAATGCTTACATGCTGTTTTAATAGTTAGCTATATTGTTAGCAAATTGCAAGATATTAAAAAGTTATTAATATTTTCCCCACTTGCAAAGGTTACATTCAAGTTATGGGTAAAGCTCTTTTATATGAATAGTAAACCAATAATCATATAAATATTTAAGTAAAATTATCATGTCACTGACTCTGGACTGAGATCAGGCAGAACTGTAATTAACCACTTCTAATGATAGTGAGCTGGAATGACTGAAGTCCAGTTTTATGTTTGAGGAACATTGTGACAAGTGTTTGGAGCTTTGAACACCCAAATAGATGAGATGAATTGCAGGGCCCAAACAATTTTTTTTCTTTTTAAATAAGCAAAAACATCATAAAGGGTATTCAACAATCATCAAAGTTTAATCTGCATTACCACACCTCATTACCAAAGTATCTGAAAGAAGCTGAACGTCTGGAGACTGGATACTTGGCACATACACTATTTGAACAAAAAATGTTACAATTTTAGATAGGAGGAGGTGGAATTGCTGAGGAGAGTCAGAGACACTTTTGCACGGGGACTGTGCAGAGTGTTGTGGGTGTTGGGAGAAGTCTGTATCCATCATGTCAGACCTACAATTCCTGGATTCTGTCTTTTGTTATATTTTGTATTTCTAGAAAAGCACTACAGCTTCACTCTCTTAAATACTGTGAGAAGACAAAGCTAGTCAGCAAATTTCTTGAACAGGGAAGAATTCACAGCGCTGTGCTATTTTGTCTAGAGGGGTCCTTCAGTCAACCCGCCTAGAGTAAATATCCTTAGCCAAAGCCTTGAGGTCCTCCAAAAAGTAACGGGGTGGAACCTCAGACGTATTCATATTTTCATACCAAATAAATCTTTAGAACATATTAAGCATCCTCTTCAGTCTTTCTAAATGAGAATTTTTCATGTCCACTCAGAGCATAGGCTCTGCAACAGGTGATTTAAAGGATAGTATTTCTCCTTTGGGTAACTGCATGACAACATAATGA
The DNA here is from genome assembly GCF_003984885.1 of Neopelma chrysocephalum. Classification (NCBI taxonomy): domain Eukaryota; kingdom Metazoa; phylum Chordata; class Aves; order Passeriformes; family Pipridae; genus Neopelma; species Neopelma chrysocephalum. Next base: position 14,277,664 of record NW_020897700.1, on the reverse strand, counting down.
AAACTCAGAAATTTCTGCAGGTTTTAACAAACGCTTTATTCAAGGTGTCTTATTCTAAGAGCATTTACTGGAAGCACATTTACAGAGGAGCAACTCTTAAAAACCACTTATGCTTTTGTGGTCGTTAAAACTAACGCGTTACAAATGTATGGTAACAGCAATAATAAGTCTATAGTGTGGTTTGTGTGTGTTTTATGGTGAGTCCTGCAGTTCCTCCTACTGTCCAGATCAGGAAATCTGTTGAAAAGTTCCATACTCCCTTCACCTACATCATCTCTGCAGTGAGAGTTGGTTTGGATTTTGTCCCAGAACAAAGTCTGAATGTAGCTATGCTACACTCTCAGACTTAGGAGCAGGGACTGCTCCAGGATAAATATGTGACATCTTTCCATATGAAATTCATGTGTTTTTAGAGCAAAATCTACAAGAAGAATTTGGTAGCTTGTTTAAATCCAAAACTAAGCTATTTTAGAATTTTGAGTGCTGCAATAGCTTGTTTGCCAGAAAAAAAATATGGTCGTTAGTTCTTAAAAACATGCTCAGCTAGCTTTTTTTTTTTTCCAGAGAGATTTATTTCCTTAAAATAGCATTTTCCTCCTAAAAGTGCCTTCTAGGCAGAGTTATCTGACAGGCAAGTAGAATTATCAGCATGTTTACTTTTCAGACATCTCTGCCACACTTGAACAGTTCTGCTGTGGTGTCACACATGAGTGATGTGGTAGGTTTTGTAAGAGTTTATATACTAGGATATAAAAAATTAAAATGTGTTACAGTATTTAAAGTACACTAACATTTTAGTTCCAAACTAGTCCTTACACCAAGTTAAAGCATTTTCTATGACTGTAGCATCCCTTTTTGGAATGTTTCCTCAGCTCCAGGGAAAGTTGCATCCCCGTTAGCACAAATTAGACCTCTCGGCTGTCTGAAAGGTACAGAAGCTCCTTTACAGCTTTGGTTCTCTGCAGTTTCTAGTACACTTACAGAAGGATGTCAGCAGAGGTTTGGATGTGATCAGTGTACCATCCATGTACTGTGCTTTTGTATGCTTAGAAGCAAAAAGCAAGGATTTATGATGTACCTTGATTATAAAGGAAAGTTTTTTAATTACATTGGGATGAAAGTAAGGGAATAAAGGGACAAGTTGCCCAGTGATTTTTTGCAGAATCAGTATCATTCTGCTACCGCAGTTCTTTACAAACAGAGGGATGTAGAAAAGAAGACCCCAAAACTTTCCTTGTTCAAAATAAGATTAAGGAAGTGAGATAAATGTATGAAGTATTCATGGCTCTACTTTAGATTTCTTTTATAAAGCTAGTGACTTGGCTTCTAAGTCGATAAAGACATTGAGACACAAAATGAATTCTCTGAGGCTGCTAGCACTACAAGGCTATGTAATCACTCTGGGATTGCCAAAGATTTCTTTCTTTTTTTTTTTTTTTTTGAAAGACTTGTGTCACTTTCACTCCCACACATCTGGCAAGAGAACTCTGCACTGGCTTAGCTGAAAAATCTTATCTCATAGATCACTACTAGCAATAAATTCCAGCCTTTGTGCTTACTTATATTGTCCCACGGCCTGGAGTCACTGATTTCGTGGAACTAGGAATGCGGGCTGTAAAATATTTACTCACTAACACCCACACACACCAACACGCCCTCCCCTACCCCCCCCCAAACACCCCATGCCTCAAAACCATGCTTCTAGCTTCCTTCATTGTGAAGTCAGCTTTGAAAATGTAAATCACATCAAACTGACTCTTGGGGCCAAAGAAAACAGGCAGCTGGATTCCATCCCTTTAGCTAAGAATCAGCCCTTAAATACCTCTTAAACAGACACTTTATATGAGCTATAGTCAAACTCATTTTCAAGTAATGTTTTCCCACATGTCCCAGAAAAAGTGAACAGCATCTCTGTGCATGGATGGACTGGGGCACTGACAATGGGTAAGTGTGCCAAAAACCTGCAAACTGCTAATGCGGTTCTACTGCAATTCTTCTCTAAGGTCACACCTATGCTAAAAAAGCAATGTATTTTTAATCCATGTCATAGTCCTTAACTATAGCTAAGGCAGCTGTGCTCTAAAAGAATTGTTGGCAAATGGCCTGCACTAGGTGTTTTCCTGGGTGTTAGTTCACATCAGTGAGCATTTTTATCTGGTATTGTCTTCTGGAAGCATTCTTATTTATGGGATTTATTGTACTGATCCTTTTCTATATGACAGGCATGGGAAATATGAAGGCAGCATTACCTCATACATTGAAGACTTTGCAACTTGTAGTAAAAACACCTGGAAAGATAAGAGAAGGTTAGACAAATGAGACAATGGCACAGATGCAGTTATCTCTGCAGGATAGATTAAATAATATGCTGGGGAGGAAGAAGAAGAACAATTCCCAGTACTAAATCCCAGATTTCCAGTTTAGCAACCTGTCTCTAATACCATTAACAAGCAGGATCAGAGTTAGTGATGACCAGCAAGTGTTGCTGGGTAGCAAATGCATTCTCTAGGTGTGGGGAGAAATGGTATGGAGACATTTGAGATGCAATGTACTTTAGTATCTCTCCATTCTTGATGATCAGATTTCAGAAGAAAAATTGGCAACTGGCATGTAATAAAGCCAGATTATTTTCCAAGAGTCACAACAATCCTTCTTGAGTAATTTACCCCAGCAAAAACATGGTAGAATAACCAATCAGGGTATAATGAACATGAAATGCCTTCCCATTTATTTTCCTAGGACAAATTAACAATGTTTTGACTCTAGTAGATTTGCATAAAATGAAACTTAGTAGTTTTAACCAATATACCAGCATAATCCAGGAACAAGCTATAACTTAATTTTGGGCATTTTTATTTTCAGTTTCCCAAGTGACTACTAGTGAGTGCATGGGAGTGTTTTTTAATCGATCCTGATACACATACACATACAGGGCCATCAAGAATGAGGTTAGTGCGTTATAGCTGCTGCAGGAACCTTAACTCACTTGCATTGGCTTCAGGAGGATTAAGTCAGAAACAATACTATTTCAATGCCATTTTTTTGTATTTACTTGGCAAATACTCTTGTCAATTTAAAGTTTCCCATGGGAGGTGTCAAGAGGTCACTGAAATTTTCCTGAGCAAGGGAGGGAGAGTGGTTGAAACCATGGCCTCCCTGCTGCTTCCTTCAGTGTTTTCCTTCATGTCATTAGTGCTGTACTCGGCACTTTCCCCCCAGCCTCCATTAGAAGAGGGAGTGAGTGAATGCAAAAATGTTAGTGAGAAGTGGAGGCAAGAAACACAGAGAAGGTTTCCCTGCTGTTTTATTTGGCTAATTCTAGGCCTTGGTAACAGTAAACTTAGGCACAGAAAATGAGTATAGAATATATTGTCTTGTATGCACAAAAACTCCCAGATGCTTTCAGCACATTTTTTTACCCAGTTCATTCTATTATTCTACACAGTTTTCTGTCCAAGGATCACAAAGCCTACTGACCTTTTTGTTATCCTATGGCAAGAAAATACAGTTCCCTAAGGCTGCAAAAGCATCAGCGTTGAATTTCCAGAAATGAGGTACCTGCAATTTCCACGAACATCAGTGTAGCTGTGAGCAGCATATTCTTCAGACACCACTAAGACAGAAATGCAGAATGGAGGGATAGGAGAGATACCCCACGGTTTACAGGCCTTGATGCCAGGCTTCTGAATTTAAGATGAAAATACTAGAGTTGAGATATCAAAGATAGCTTTGTTAAAGCTAGTAAAGTAGGAAGGGATCTGACCTGTGTTATACTACGGATTAGTGTGATCCCTGTAACAAGTCCCCACAGTTTATTGTGTGATAAACCAGGCAATTGCACAACTACTAAATTTTTAAAACTAATTCAATTATACATTTCTCACATTTTTAACTGCTGTAAGGCAGAATAAAACATCTGTGGGGAGTTTTGCCAGTAAGTGAAAACAAAAATAGTGCTAAATAAATACGTTACAAGTTGATTAATGCAAGATAAACATTACAGGCTACACAGCTTTTGCTCCTCGGCAGGCCTATTTCTCTTTGTATGTTCATACATAAATTTCTCTTACTAACACTGCATAAGCAGTCTGGCACCATCCTTGACAGATGAGCTTTAGGAACTGTTGCAAAGTGGTTTAAGTTATAGCTCCATCTGTTATATCCTATCCTTCTGATGGATATTGTGTTCACTGTGGCAGAATAAGCAGAATGGAAGACGTGTTCATATCCTCACCAACAGCAGCTCAGAGTCTGGTGCCTTGGCTCACACCCATCTTCTCAGCAGTTTAATCGATGCTCTGCTTCGTGCCCAAGCATGAAGGTGGGTGCACATTTCCTTCTGCTGGTCCTGATAATTGTCAGCAGAGGGGAAGGACAGTGGAAAACAGGAGCAGCTCCACAGATCACAATGGGATCTGACTCAAGCTTTCTTTTGTTTAACTAGGAGGGAGGAGACTGCCTTATAACTGTGCTCCTCCATGCTCCACTATTGTATGTATGGCTAGGTAATGGTACCTGTGGTGGAAAATCTGCCTATTATGATCTGAGCAAACTATAGTATCACTGCATGGTTAACAAAGGTTGTGGGGCAGGATTGAACTGTGCTGCCTTTCCCAGCTGGCAGTGCTTGACCCCACAGACTGTTGGAGTCAGAATTTCCTGGAGTTTTGTCCTGGACAAACAGGATTACCCAATGTAGAGAAAGCAATAGTGATCATCCGTGGAAAGGTGACAAAGCAGTGAATAAAGTGAGTTATTAACTCACTTTATTAACTGTGATCATTAACTGATATACTAAAGTCCACAGTGGAATAGGCTATAAAGTTCAGTGCAATCAGGCTTTTCCACAGCTGGTAAAACTGCTATATTACTAAGAGCTAAAAATCAGGGATGTTTTACTGCTGTCGAAATAATTTTCATATATGTTTACTAACAATAAACACAGATCTACTAAATAAGGTTCTAAATCTATCGAGCATGAAAAAATAAAGTACACTCATATTTCTTAGAATTAAAAGGCATAGAATTATGTCCAGTATTATGTCCAAATTTATGCTATTGAGAAGGTCAACTGGCATAAACTTCCATCTTTTGAGTTCCTCCTACAATGTTTGAAGAACAGGATTAAAATACTCCAATTTGTACGTTTTCAAAACTAATGTCAGTGGAAAAGGATCAATTATCAATTATAATAATGGCAAATTAGATGTATTTTATTTCTTTCAGACATCTTTATCAAGAATTGCTACAGAACCACAGAATCAATGAGGTTGGAAAAGACCTCTGAGATCACAGGGTCCAACCTTTCACTGAACACCACCATGTCAACTAGACCATGGCAGTAAGTGCCACATCCAGTCTTTCCTTGAAACACCTTCATTCAGAGAAAGAAACAGAGCCTAGAGAAGTAAAACAGCTACAGCAGTTTATAAAAAGCAGTTTTAATCTGGGCTCTTGTTGGTAGAGCTCCACAATAGACAGAGTTCATCATTAATGACACCTCAGGTTTTCTGTCTTTTCTCTACACCCATCATATCAATCACTTGAAAAAGGCTACATAGCTTACTTTTGCAAAACTTCTCTAACAGCATTCAAAATGGTTCTAGTAGCAATAAAACAAATAGCAATGAGAACATTTGGCTGCTGATGGGGAAGACAATAGAAGAAAAATATGGCATTCCTGAAGTATTTATTGAGATTCAAAATTTTATTGAGATAGAAACACAGATTTTTAGCCTAAAATTTGAATTTGAGGAAGTTTTAATCTATATTGAGGATACAGCCAAAATGCATACTTCATCCCTTCCCTCTAGAGAAGAGATTACTGTCAGGACTGTGTGCAGGATACAGCAAAAATTAGGGTATGTCAAGGACCTGATTATGGTTCCTTTATCCTCAGAGCATGTCTCCATCAGTTTGAGCCACACTGCTATTTAAAACTGAACTGTACTTTTTCCTGGCTGACTACAGTCCCTAAGGGAACATCCATCAGCCAAGCAGAAGTGACTCATGCAACGCCCCAACCTCACACTTGATACAGTCAACCTCAGGGACGACTTGTGAAAGAACTGTCAGAGCCATCCTGAAACTAAGCAAACACTACCTCACTTGAGTTTTCCCGCTGTGCAACCCGCCTGTGGCTTTAGCTTGTGTTCTGCAGCTAATGTGAAAAAACCTCTCCAAGTCTTTGGCTCTGCGAGTTTCTAAGCTGCATTGTTAAAAAGAGTGTTAATGGAATTGGCTAAATCCCATCTTGGATTAAAAATGTCTTGGAAATAAAATCTGGAAGAGTGCACCAGATCAGAGGTGCTCAAGGCAAGCAATTTAGGAGGAGCAGCTGAACTCCTATATATGTATGTCTCACAAATAACTGCAAATTAATATGTCTTTGTGGAAGCAGCTCAATTAAGGCTTTAGTTGCTGAAGAAGTGTTTTTAAAAGTCTTGCACAAGCCAACCGTTCTAAGTGCTACAGTTTGAATTGATGAACTCATCAGCTCAGCTGGAAAACATATCAACTTGGACATGCATCTGAAGCGTGAATTGCATTAACACACAAATTTAATTTAAAGGAAGAAGCTCTTTATGGATTTTAAAACTAGTACTTAAAGTCTACAAATTGCTCCAGTTAAACTGCTATGATAAAAATGGCAAAAAAAATATTCTAGGGATTGTAACCATTGATTTCTATTTTATGCTAAATTAGAGTCTACATGGCTCATAAATAAACAAATGGTAAAATAAGATTTGAGAAAGCACAGTTGCGAAGAAAAACGTTTAAAAGGACTGAAAAATCAGTCCGTATTTCTGTATTTGTCTTTGGTTTATCACAACTAATAAAATTAAGTAGAGCTTAGCTTTATTTGAACCTTGATGAGGTGCTTTTAGTAGAGAGACAAATCAGTAATTTAGTCAGGGGCATGCTTCTACCCCAGCCTCTCGCTGAGGGGAAGATTATACAGAGCCCAACCTTACACAACATCTCAACTGTTGCTCCTCCAAAGGAGGGCAACGAAAATGGTGAAGGGCCTTGAGGGGAAGCCATATGAGGAGCGGCTGAGGTCACTTGGTGTGTTCAGCCTGGAGAGGAGGAGACTGAGGGGAGACCTCAGTGCAGTTTTCAGTATCCTCATGAAGGGAAGTGGAGGGCCAGACACTGATCTCTTTGTGGTGACCAGAGACAGGATCCGAGGGAATTTTGTAAACAGACAAAGATTTGCATTTATGAGTGTTGTCAGAACGGGGTCTTGTACAAGGAAATACCCATAAATCACAGGGCCTTAAGAATTTCCATTCTGATTCAGCCTCGCCCTTTGCTCCCTTCAGGACCTCCTCCACAGCCCCGCGCGGCTCCACACCCTTCTGGCCGCCATGGAAGCTGCACGGGGGTTGCAGCCCGCGCTGCCCGCCCGCTGCCACCTGGCGGCTGCACAAGGGCCAGGACAACCTGCAGCCGTGGTGCCAACAGAGCTGGGCAAAGTTGTGAGACTTTAGAACAAAGAAGGGAATAGAGAATGCGTGTTTGAATAAACATACAGCATTCATGCACGGAAGCACTAAAAGCTGAAATAAGAACTATTGATAAATAATGTAGATTTCCCAAGATCACAGAGAGCCTCATAAGGAATATGGTACGCTGGAACTTGGTTTCCATCAGCCACTTGCTTACCAGACCACAGAAATGTCTGAGCTCTGCTTTGGCTCATGATGCTCAACCAGGTGATAAATTTTTCTGAAGTACCCTCTAGCAGTAACTTCAAATACGCACTTGGAGTTCAGCAAACTGAAGAGCAAAAGCCTCTTCAGGCTCTGTTCTTCAAAAAAGATTTTAGGCACCAGTGCTCAGGGTAGAGTTCTGTACCTGTTCAGCTCAAACCAGCTCGCTGCTGGGGGCCTTACTCCTTTCTGCTGAAGGTTTTTTGTTTATTTTAAAGATTTCTCAACTGAATTTACAGTTGGCTTCGAGGGTCAAAAAGAAAGTCTGAGAACAGAGACATAAACATGAAACAGTTCACAGACTATGTTTTGTGCTAAAAATACCATTCTATCTCTCAATTTGCTACTAGAATTACAACAAAAAAATTTTTCACAGTGCATGTAATATCCCTACAACTGAAATGTTCAACTAATTTCAATAAATTACATACAGACCAATAAATCACCTTGAAGCCATGTTGTTCTTTATGTCACTATAGCATACATTATATATGGATTTAAAATTTAAGATGAAAGTATTTCTTTAGCAAACTTACTTACTCTGTCAATTTTAAATCAGCTTTTGAGGGATTTCAAGGATATTCAGTATTGGTTGTCAAGTTTGAAGACTATTCTTAAAAAGCTGTGCACAATCTACATGTATTTTTCAAATCATTATTTGGTAAAAAGCTCTATGTCTGTAAAGCTTGAAGTCTACAGATTATGTTCACTTTTCTTACCAGGAGCAAGCCAGCACACTACATAAGAAATGAAGAATGTCAATAATAATATTTCAATTAAAAAGGAGTAAACACCCCCCCAACCCTTAACTTCAGTAAAACTGTATCACCTTGAAAGAATTCAAACGCATAAAATATACTAGTTGGTATATTTTCTTCTTTCCACACAGTTATTCTATATTCTTTTACATTTAAAAGGCTTTGGGTCCTCCCTTCCTCCAAAAGGGGGGAAAGGTATGATTTGAAAATCAAACCTGAAAAAGGAAATAAGGCAGACTCATTCTTTATTAAAATCTTTATGGGGTATTTGCTGAATGTCATGGATGATGTAGCTCATTAGGATCATCTCTCTGAATAGATTTTGCAGCAGTGAAAAGTGGAATGGAAGAGAAGCCTGGTGAAAACTTACTGGGGGAAGTTAAGAAAAAAGAAACAAAGAAGGGAATGAGAAGAGAAGCAGCATAGGACAGAACCAGCACCATTTCCAACAATGATAACACCTTCTCATCAGATGAAGCAAGAGCTGTTTATCAAGTAAATAAGGCTATTAAAAAATGTATTAAAAGGCAATTAATTATTATTATGAATTTTATTCTGACCGCAGATTCCCAGGATACCCCTGAACTAGAGTAAGTTTGGTCTACCTTTAGGAATTGTATCTGTCTAAAAAAATTAACGCTTTTCAGTCAGCAAAACTTTAATAATGACACAGTAAAACAACTATACAAAAATCATGTACATATTTTGACAGTTTAAATAATAAATATATATATATATATATACTTGATTTTACTTTGTGGAAAAGCAACTTTTGATAGTTTTAGTTGTTTCAGAGGCAATGACTGGAAAACAACAGAATACCTAATGTCTGCCTTGTATAGCACTGCTTTGACATGAGGAACAAGGAAATGTGGGTCAGAAAAAAACTGTTTTTGCTTTTGGGGTGGTGGAAACCAAGCTACAATACAGCAGCCAAAAGATTTGAAGTATTACACAGCACTTAGGCCTGCAATATTTCATTTTCCCCCATGGCTGCTGGAGCCATGAGTGTAACAGTAAGACTTTAGAAATAAACTGGAAAACCTCCACTCCTTTCAATTCAACATTATCAGCAATGAGATTACAAAATTCAAGACAGCTAAATAACTTGGATTTTTGGGAAGGGGACAGGAAGGGGAAGAGGAAGAAAAATATTGGAAAAAAGAGTTTTCTAGATCCAAATGGATTTTACAATCTCAAAAAAAACCCCCAGGCATTTCTCTGAAGACTTATGTACCAGTCTGCCTTGATTCAGAAACACCATTTTGATATTTCAGATTTGACAGAAGCCTTCAGCTTCAAAATACAATAAAAGTGAAATACTTGAACTAGACCACTAGATTAAGATGCTATTAAAATACAACCACGAGGGTCAATAAAATGAAGTAATTTCTTTATGTAGGTGTAAAGAAAAGCTATTTGAAGTGTGTGACTAGCTAGATGTGGGTACTTCCACAACACATTAATGCTTCCAATTGCTCAACTGTACCAGCCAACTGTTGATATGGCAGAAATTCCATTTTAATTATAGGTCTTGGTTTTGTATCAGAATATATACAGGTATTTCTTTCTGTATTTCTTTTGGAATTTGAGAGGTTACAGGTTTGGGGGGTTTTTTTGTTTGTTTTGTTGAGGTTTTTGGGGTTTGTTGATTTTCTTGGTTGTTGGTTGTTTGGGTTTTTTTTTTTAAATTCTGGGCACCTAGTATTTAAGGGACACATATGCAAATACACACAAGAGAACTCCATAGATATCTCAGTTTTAAAAGGCATGTTTTTCTTCTTTTTCATACAATCAACATTCCTTTTTGAAGTCTTGCCTCTCCTGCCCCATGTTACATTCTCCACTACAATTTGTTATTCAGCTGTGCAGACTTCAGACACTGGTATGTAGTACAGCATTAAGGAATTTCCTGAGTCAGGTTTATTCATCATTACCTGTAAAAAGAGGGAGAGAGACAGTGTGAAAAGAAGAGACATATACAGGCACAAAGTCAAGCTGGGGTTACAAAACAAACTAGAAACCACAATTTAGTAAGCAATAATACAAGAATCCACGAAGTCTGTCACCAATGAGGTGACCATTACCAAAACTGCCTTAAAGCACTACATGTACAAACACTGAGCATCATGTCATCTTGGATTAGAGAATTTAAGATAGTTTCACCTCAAGTGGCCTGCTTCAGTTAGAAAAATCCTCTTAGGAAAGAGCAATAGAGATTTTTTTCTAACTTTTCTTATTTGAAGAGTATAAAGCTTTTGAGACAGAAGCTCATGAAGATGCTTCTGTCTGTCACTTGTCCTCTATTCACCCCTATTAGCATAAGATTTTTTAATTTAAATGTCTGAAATGTAGAGAACTACTTTTACTTTCAATTTTTTGTATGCTACCACAGATTTGTAAAAAGTAGAATTAAAACAGAATCTATTAAAAATAGCCACTTGTTAATCAGCATTTTGCAAGATGAAAGTTAGCTTATTTTAATAGGATTCACTCAGACAACAGCTTATAATTTATATGCCAACATTTCAGCAAATTTGCATTTAAGCCTTTTAGTACTAGTTTTAAAATACCCTTAAGGCAGAGTGGCAAGCAAAAGAAAATGGTGACACTATAGTAACCATTTTCTTCTTGTTCTACATTGCCAGTCCTTTGGACACCTGAAAAATTAACTACTACAATATATTTTTTCAAATTCTGTCATTAAATCCATAAATTGTGGCTAAAAAAAATATTTTCAGATATTTCTCTCTCATACTTCTATAACACAGCATGAAAACAACATGGAATTGATTGTTCTTACCGAGCAGTCCTATATCAGTAGAAGAGAAAAATTGGGAAAATGTAATTTGTATTAGAATTTTTAAAAAATTATTATGTTTTTAAAACTAGTTTTAAGACTTTCCCCCCTCACGGCTTTTCCATAGAAAGCCGTACACTTACTTGACCATTTGTTAACTGCTATTGCAACACATTTGTAAAAGGATTTAAAAGATGCAGAAAGTACATGTTGGTTAACATGCATTTGAATATTTTTTTCAAAATTGAAATACATTAAATAGTGATCATTGCACACATTTCTAAAGCCAATATATGATGCTTCTGATTTCTATAAACCTAGTTAGGATTTTAGATTCCCTTTTTTACCCCCTCTCCAGTAAAGGCTTTCATCATTAGAAATCTAAAAATACATAACTGCAGTTAAATTTTTGACATGAGAGAATGAAAAAAACCCAACCCATGCTCTCACAGATAGTGGTCTGTGTGCTCTTTCCATCTGCCTCATAACCTGTTGTAAGCTAGCCAGAGCTCCAAGCAAGGTAAATTCTCTTTATGTATTATTGAGCCACCAACTAAGATGGATGGTATGTACACATCGAGGTCTTCTGAAAAGTGATAATTATAAGATAAAGAGCCCAATGAAATTTTCAGAAAAGCAGTGATACTGCAACCTGTTAAAAGTAGTGTTTTACTGTTTTAGCTAAAAGTTCATTAATTCTTAAGATAAAATTGTTTTTAATTATGAAAGTTTTATTCTAGATTTCCACTTTCCCCATCTGTGTAACTGTTTTACAGAAGTTAAATAATTACGCTGCATCTTTTGTAAGGCAATTATTGTTACAGTTGACTGTACATGTATATTCTGTTAAACCAAAGTGGTCAGCAAAGTTCGCCATGTTTTGTTGCAGGAATAAAAATACCCTTTGTGGAAAATTTTAATTAATTTATCCAATCAATACAACAAAGTACAGATATGTTCTATAATTTGTGATTCTATGATGTTTTAAAAGTATGTAGTATATGACCAAGAAAGAATATAAGACAATCCATAATTGCCAGGATACAGTGAGATTACCTTCTTGGTAGGCCCCATCTGCCATTACTAGGTGAAGTATTTTGGCATAGAGATGTTTGTGTTCATTTCCAAGAACGGTCTGAACTATGGTTGAACAAATATCAATATTTTCATCTTCATCTTCAAGTATAGCCTAGGGGAAAGGATAAACCATGTTGCCAAAATTAAAATGGGTTTAGAATCAAATAGTTCAAATTTATTAAATGCAATTCCTGGTTAAACCCGAAGTGTCCTCTTTAATCCACTGGCAGGGCATTTTCTCTCTTAATACTTTAGTGTGTCAAAACAGATTAAAAAACTATAGAAAAAAACTTTGAGTCTGTAATAACTGTCACAGCAAACAGCTCTAGCTACTTGTTTCCTAAAATATTTCCCATTTGATGTTATTCCACAAACCTTTATTTTCTCATAAACTTCAATTAATTTATCAAAGCCTATTTCCTGCTCCAGGTTATATCTCAGCTCTTCCAAATGGCTGAAGATACTATCACATTCTTCACATTCACTGGCAATCTCTCCATCACTATTATCTATAAAGAAAGAAAACAACAGTAAAAACCCCTCAGTTTTCCTGCATTGTTAATGTTGTTTCTAAGCCCTTAAACTTGATATCCTTTTAATGCGATCAAACAAGTAAGCTCAGGAGCACTGGATGATGTTGGCAAGATGTTCTGACAACATGCAAGAAAGCAGGAACAGTCTCTTACTTGACAGGAAAGAAATTCCGAATCTGAAATGGGAAGCATCCAGCTACTTCCTCTAAACCCCCACTTTGATAGTTACCCATAAGGGTATTCAGACTGAAGGAAAACAAGGCATAGTCTTAAAGCAGAATTTTATTTAGCAAAGTAGGTTAAGTTCCATCAACCACTCTGTATATGTCTGTGGTAAAACTCATGCAGCCTTCAGTGGCTGTCCCACGCTAGGGAAAGGAGCTCCTTAATGAAGCAGCTGTTTCTAGCAAAAAATAAGGATAGGTATATTGCAAATTCATTACTTTCTACCCTGAGATACATCATGTTCATGGAGCAAGTCTAAAGAAATCCAGTTCTAATTTACAGAGTTCCTCATTCTTTTATGAGTGCATCTCTTTTGTGTAGCAAATTCAGTACACCAATTAGTGAAATAAGATAGAAGAGAGAAATCGAAATAATTTTGCTTATAGGCTAGAGAAGCCTTACAAATAGGTTCATAACAGTCAAACATTAGGTAACTTTAACAAAAAAAAATCTTTTAAAAAATACAAGATAGAATCCCTATGTAAAATCCCACTATAAAATTCAAACTGGCTTTGCCCAAGAAAAAATACTTTCTTAAATAAGCATTCAAATTAGAAAAGAACTTGTCTACCAGGGAAAAACACAAAAATTCTTAGATTTCAGAGCATATACTATTGAACCTTTAAATAGTATTGCCTGGTAGGTCACAGACTTCATGAGTTAGTATTAGAACTCTACTACTTTCAATTCCTACATATGACTAGTGTAAGGTATGATCCTGACCAAATCATATCCTTGATTCAAGTATCAACAGTCAAGTCAATAAGAAATCATTAAACTAAAAGTTGTATATGGGTTAAAACCCCATTAAGTTACTTCTTATCCTCTATCTAACTTCTTGATCCTGAGCAGATTTGGTGTCCAGTTCTGTCCACTACCCTTTTGAAGGTTGGCCTGCCTCCCTCCCTGTCTCCCCCAACAATGAAACTTGCAATTTTTATGGAGTATCATGAATCTAGAAGGTAGGACACTGACATTAAACACTAACACTTGCAACAACAGCAGAATCACAGAAACAGATGGTATTATACGTTATCAGTGTATAACATCAGCACTGCCAAAAAATTAAAGATATTACCTAAGTTTATTTTACCTTAAAGTAATTCTTGGAATATATTATATAGATAATATCTTAAAGGTATATTCACAGACATTCGTTTAAAATTGTCTTCAATAAAACAAAATTACATAAAAGCTATGTTTTAGATTAGTTACTGATTCTCTACATCTTTTTATACTTGTATTTCTAAATGTACTTAATTTTACAGCAGGAGTAAAATACTTGTACTTCTACCAGAATTCAAAAAACAGAACTAAGACTTCAGGACACTGTTGTGCATATCTAATGCAAAATGCTAAAAGCAGTAATAAATGTATCTGTCTCATTTTTAGTTTGACTGCATTAATACCTTATTTTGGCAAAGGACAAGGTGAATAATTTCATGTTCCTTTTGACTGCCTGTTAAATTACGTAATTGTAATTTAAGCTGGATCCCAGATACTCCAGTCATGTCAATTGTTACTTCTTTTTCACACTTACAGTCATGAATTATTCAAAACATACGATGCACTCTGCCTTTGATCGTCCTTGAGGACAAGTTTTAGGCAACTAGAGAAAAAGGCACTTACATCCCAACAAATAGCCAACATTTAATTTGCAATATTCAATGTTGGTTAAATGTTGACCTTAACATTCAGAAAGTCTGAATATTATCTGGATTTTTTTAAGCTTCTGTATAAAAACTATTAATTAGAGCTTTACTTCATTCTAAGTTTACCAAGCAAAAACATTATTCTGTGTTTGAATTGTTAACATGAATAAATAACTTATAAAACAGGTATAGGAGAAATTATACCTGACTGCCATTCTTCATTAAGTGCACTTTCACTGCTGGGATTATTTTCATCTCCTTCATCCAGCTCAGTACCATTTGTTATGCATTCGATGACATTAGCCTTTAAAGTAGACTCTTCTTCTTCACTGAATTCCTCACTAGGCTGCTCCCTAAGCAATTGTTCCATTGAATCCCGGAGCTCCTGCAAATCTGTATCTGTCTCTCCAAACACACTAAAAGAAAGTGATATAAAGTTTATATAATTAATACTTTACAAGACAAACCCTGTAGAAAGAGCTCATTTCTATTGTTAAGCAGCAAACTGAAAAGCCAATCCAGCTGGCAGGGAAAACCAAACCAAACCAAACCAAAAAGACAGCTATTTGTGACCTCAGTTCCAACATGACTCGTATCATGCAAGATACAGGAAATAAACATCAGCTAAATAGATACCCCATGGTCTCATGAAAAGATGAGAAGTCTTCAATTCAACTTTACTAGTAAGAATTTCAAAATCTTTGTATTCATACACTATTATAGAACCTTGGCAAGTATAATTTCCAATCCAGATAAAAATATGTCTGGAGCAAGAAAAAGAGATCTAGATCTCATCAGGATAGATATACCAGATTATTTTATCCCTGCAGACTAGCCAAGATGCAGGGAACAGTCAAGACCAGGCTCAGATTTTGAAGCCTCTGAAATAATTTGGGGGACTAGGAAGGACATTCTAATACAACAGGAGAGAAGATAAATGAGCAAGATTCCCAGAAAATACAAAGAAAGCAAATATTCAAGAAATGTTTATTTCTAGAAGAGCAGTAGCCATCAATTTTGAGCTGCTTCACCGAAATACGAGTTGCAGAAGCCAGACAGAATAGCATCTTGGATGGAATTTGGGAAAGAAATTCAGAAAGCTATTGTACGCAGTCCATCCTATTAGCTTCTCAATTCTCTGGAGCAAGAGTCAAAGTAAAATGGGATTGAAAACAAAATTTTTAAAATCTGAGTAAAATCCCCCATGCTTTTATACTGTGTATAGTGTCTAACCAATTTTATCTAAGATGCCTGTCAGAATACTTGATAAACTTGATACACTCACATATCCTCAGAATCAGAGGGTCCTTCTTTGGCTTGCTCATCTTCCGTATCATCTATTTCAAGATTATGTTGATGCTGCACATCTGCTACACTGGGAACATCAACTAAAGTTCTGTACAGTTTGTAAAGATCTGGGAGTGAACATGTTCTCAACATCTACAAAAGTAATAGAAAACCTGCTAGGTAACAATACCAAAGAGAGTTTGAGGTTACAAAATACTTTAAAATTAGATTTTTTTCATTTTTCATTTGAAGATCAATTTCAAAATAACAATGTGTACAGCAGAGAAAATCTAACTGTTGAAAATTTGACATATTGAATTTTACCTCTCAGCTAAAAGGAAAGCACTCCTGCTTTTATGGGTTACAGTGACTAAAAAGCTTTAGGAACATCAAGTGACATACAGCTCCTGGTTTTGTGTTGATTTGTTCACTACCTTGACAGCTTACTAAGGAAAAGTAACCTCACAGTAGGTAAATAATATATGTCCAATTTTTTTACAATGTATGTATGTCAATCACTTCCAGCTAGACCCATCCTTCCTAACAAAGGAATATTTTTAAAATGACACTTTATTATTTCTCTAGGTTAGTCACTGAAAACAGTAACTTTTGTTTATGGTATATTTCAGCGCAGTTTCATAGCATTAGGAAGTTGTTCAAATTACAATGGTAATTTGTTGCAACGAAAATACAGAACATGGAAACAAAGCAACTGTTTGCTCAGTGATCTATGAGATCTCTCTTTTAAGAAGTCTAAGAACCCCCCCAAAAATACTAAATATTCACCACAGTATCAAAAAAACCCAAGAAACAAGAACTCATCTGCACTAAGAAGTTACCAATAAGCTTGACTTTCCTTCACCATAGCTCTGAATACACTCATGGTCATTGTTTGCTCCTAATGAAACCCCCTCAATTTTAATGAACAAAATAGTTTCTTGGCTGCAATTTATACCAGCACAGTGTATTCATATACATGCTCAAATATCACATCTGTCAGTGCATGGCCAGAACACTACTGTCATCAAAGGAATAATTGCCTGTTTTGACCTCTACTATGAAAGTGAAGGAACAATCAAAAAACTGACATTACCCCACATTTGACAGGTATTTTGAAAAATGCTTCTCTTCCTATTAGCTTACTTCTGTTAACCTACAGACCTGCCTACAGATAGGTCATGAACTCTATCTGCTCTGCTCCCTGATAAAGCTTTCTATAGTTTCTGAGTGTAAACTGCAGCAGAAGTATATTCAGGAAATTCCAGAAAGTTACACTTGCAGGTACTGCCCAGAGGCACTGAGTATCCTCTTGCTCCAACCAAATGAGGAAAGGGAATGTATTGCCCTCTGTCATTAAGTCTGCTGCAGTAGTAACAACACATCTGTTGCTCTTCTCCAAGCTCTCTGCTGTTGTGTGGAGCCCATTCAGTATTGCAGTAACAATTCTGTGACAAATACTTCTGGTCAAAACACATGCAAAATATCTAGTAACAAGTGACATACTGAAGCACTTCATATTGATACACTGGAGAACTCCATTATAAAGCATATCCACTACTTTGCCAATCTGATAAGGGTACAAAGAATGTTCATCTTCCCCCCTACTCATAAGTTAGGTTTTCTGTAATCATTGTCTGGCTGCCAGTTAAACAGCTTCATAAACTAAGGAAGTTAACAATACACTAACTCTTGAGAAATGAAAATGAAAGTCATAAATCTATTTATAAATAGATTCCACCATCCTATGCTCATTTTACAGATTGTGAGCTGCCACTCAACCCTATGTAGCCGGTCCTGCTGCACAGCCAGAACCTGTGCTAAGGAAAAAACCCAATCACTTGGCTGCCAGATACCTTTGCTGACCTGTTCAGTGATTATGTTTATGATGGCAAGGTACTGATAAGCCAAAAAACCTGCACAAAAGGGAGAAAGCAAATAGGGCAAGTTAGGAATTTCTTCATGAACTCCCTCAGTTACGGCTCACAGAAGTGGTGGCATTCCTCCACAAACACCCTGAACACAGAATGCTGAATGGTGAAACCAGAGACCTTCACTGCTGCATTAGACCTGCTGATACCATGAGCACAGTGCAGTACAACTACAGGGCAGACATGGCTAGACAAATACAAACACCTGCTGAAACAGTTATGACATCTGTTCTGAGCTCACCTAGCTTCAGTTAGAAAGTAAGAATAATACTAGAGAAAAAAAAGCATTTATTTTTAGTTTTTTAAACTTGCCTTTGGGTCGTTTGCATCAAAAAGTCCTGTAGAAAGTCCAATCAACAATGAACTTTTGCCTTTATTTTTTGCTGGTGATATGGAACGTGAACGAGGTACAAAAGGCTCTTCCTGTGAAGACTGGGCTGACAGAACTGGTGAGGCTGTTGGTACAGCTGTGGGCTGTATTACCCTCTGGAATAAGGGTTCAGCTTGCTGAGAGTCACTGGAACAAGTTTCTGACATGGTAAAAGAAAGTTTGTTACAAATCTAAAGATATTAAAAACTCAAGGCTCTTTAGGAAAAGGTTTAAAATTAATAATTCGTTAATGATTAATTTATTCATTAAAATGAATAAAATGAACTAGATTCTCTGTATAATTAGGGGGAAAAACAGATAGCACTTTAAAAGTACTAAAATTTTTTTGATTATTTTAGTATATACATTATAATGTGAAATTTTCCCATTTTAACTTTTTGAGAATATACAGCCCTCAGCCGTAGCCTGTCCTGTTCTCATGCCTCCTGGTTTCTCATTATGCAGTCCATGCCTGAAATTATGGTGTCATCCATTTTCATCTGTTGCTTCTTTCCTTATACTACATTTCTTCAAAACTATCTCAATATAATTCACCCACACAGTGGGAAAAAAAACAAAACAGTTTGCTTAAGCCACTCATAATTAGATGCAATAGTATCACCAGTGATACTTAACAGTATTGCCAATGTATTTTCTATTCTACTGTAAAGCATGCAGATCTTCTAAGTTACTTCAAAGACCTCCAAGAACAAGCAATTCTCCTATGCAATAAGGCTAAAAGACTGTCATTAGTAGCTGCTTAAAATATTAAGCAGTTTTATTAAGTAAATAATCAGATTTCATAACACATTAAACAGTCATTTTAAAAGGCTGTAACATTCAGAAACTTAAGTATCAGTATGGGCCATTGTCCTGTTCATCTATACATAGCGTAGCTTTATTGTTACTTTTTTTTCCTGAAGTGGCAAACATAATATCCACATTTTGTCTTCCTAATCCATCAGAAATTTGTTTTTTAGAACCAAGACCTGAAGAAGAAAATGAAAACAAAAACCTGCTCTTTTGGGTTTGAAGAAGTGAGAAGGGATGGCTCAAGTATCCCATACTGCCAGCCACAGTAAATGGAACAAGAGGCTTCAACTAACCTCCTGGAGCTTCCTTTTGTGTTTGCACCTTGTCAAGTGCTTGTTTCTCCAAAGCTGCCTCATTTGTTGTGTCACGTATTGCCCTATGATAAAACACCACATCAAGGTGAAACAACTTGTAAAACATAGTCATTAGTCTACTGAAAAAGTCACTAAGAGCAGTAAAACTAACACAGCAGCAGGCGATGAAGCTTTAGCTAAGCTTAATACTTTAATTGACATATCTAAATAAAACTCAGTTAAAGCTCAGTTGTTTGAACTGGGTAGAGGGGGGTCAGAATAGAGTACTTACGTATCCTCTTTCTCTTTTACCCACACTTCATTAACAGTGATGGGAAATTCTTTACTCTCCTTACTCTGGTGCTTTTTATCTTCCATTTCTTCCAACATCTCTGCTTCCAAATCATCAGGTTCTAAAATTAATAAAGTCATTTACCTCATTAAAAATGAATCCCAACCAAGCAAAAAGATGGGAGAGTATACAACTTAAGATTACAGTTAAATCCTTCAGCTTTAATAATTTTCAGAAACAGCTGAAGTTTTGTTAGCTTGTAAGTTTGTTTCTGATACCAGAAGAGTATCTGAAGGGTCCAATGAACCATGCCTTCTAAAAACATCAGTAACATTCCCCCAGACATCAAAAAGGATGCTGGTATCATATGGGGAAAGATTCTAGCACAACTGATACAGAGAAACAAACCAAAGAAAAGGTCAAATCAGCAACAAAACATTTAAAGCACTTCAGAATTCCGTTTGTACTCCAGAGTTTTCTATAAGCATACAAAAAATGGTTTTGGAAATTTACAAAATACATTAGTGAATCAAATTACAACACAGGTATAGAAACCACCTTGTCCTACCTGAAAGGTGTTAATAAAAAACTGCACATTGCTTATGGGAAGATATGAAAGTATACAGGGTCACCACTTGAATTCTGTAAACAGACTGTAATTAGAATTACTCATGAAATTACTTACCATCTAGTGTAATAGGTTTGCTCTGCACCTGGGTAGGTGCAGCTCTTCTAGATTCTTCTGGTACAGTCACAACAGACTCTGTGACACCAATGGGTATTGAAGACTGAGCTCCAACAGTAGAGAAAGCCTTGTCTTCCTTCTCCTCTGATGAAGACTGATGATCTCCTTCAACAAGTTCTGCAGTACCTAATGGAAAATGATTCTATTATTTAAACAGAGCTTTGACGCAGTTGGATAATAAACTACAATGTGGCTAATAAGGTAAGTTGAGAATTTTTGTTCCTTTAAAGGAAAACAGAAAAGTTTGTGTGCTATTATTATAGGTATTATAAAGAAAAAAGCTAGAAATATTAAAATTTGAATTTTACTTCCTACGCTATCATTAGTACAAGTTTGTATCTGGAATAAACATTAAGTCCTTTTGTCCTTAGAAACAACAAAAAGAAGGAGTTGACAAGAAAAAAAATGGCCTGGTATGGTAAGCCACCTGCTGACAAGAAGGTTATAGGACCTATCTAATACAATATTCAGTTGATGACAACCTTTTAAAAAACAGACTTGTTGCTATCAAAAAGCAAAGTCCAAGACTTTTCAGCAAAATTAAGATCCTTCCCTTTCAGCACATCCTTTATTATTTCTTACCACTTCACTGAGTTTGAAATATTTTGGGGTCATCCAATATCAGCCTGTGCTGACATTTAGAACTGAGGCAATGCCCAGAAGTAGAATGCAAGTGTGAAGATAAGAATATGCTTCTGTAACTTCAAAATTGTCCTCAGTAGATAAACTGGCAATCTGACACTTCCTACACTTGCAGTGCAGATAATTACCAGCTGTGCTTACCATTTATTACATCTTGTTCCTCAAGTGTGTCGGTTTGCAGCTGCAACTCTGCTTCTCCTAGGATCCTCAGGACTGAATCAGTAGGGCTCTTGCCCCAGACCTTCCTGTGCGGTTCACCAATATCTAACTTAATTACTTCCCCCAGAGTTTGACCTGTTGGGACACAAACACAAATACAGAAACTTTTATAAATTAGGATATAGAGCAACAAAGAAAAAAAGCAAGAGAAGTTTCTTGATCTTCTCACATTCTAGTCCTGTAAAACTACTATGCAATGAAGTAAGTCTGTCACATTCTTAATGATTATTTATTTCTACCATGTGAAATAGACTCTTGGTAAGACATACCAAAACCAGGAAACAGGTCTTCCACCTGAAAGATCAGAGAAAGCAGACAGAAAATTTGAAAAGGCAGTCTTGATTTAAAAAAGGAAAAAGCTAAGAAGGGTATGATAGAAGTAACATTTATAAATTTAGAAATTTTTTTTTATTCTACTGACAACATAAAAGGATTTTCAAGTTAAATAAGAAACTTTCATGTATCTTAAATGCTTTTTATTCTTTCTGTTGATTCGTGCCTATTTAAAAGACACTTAAAAAGAAAGCTCAAAGTAACTATGCATTTAATTAGATAACTATTTGTTGAAATTATGAAATTATTTATTGAATCTCCTGCAAGCCATTTAAGTACTCAGCCTGTGCCTTATTCCTTATCCAAGGGAATACATAACCACCTACTTTTTAGAAGCAGATGACATATAACTGATAAGAAGATGATACTAATAAAGACTACTTGCTTTATAAAAACAAACACTACACATGGCAAACTGATTTACTAGTACCACGGGGACAAAAAAAAAAGTACTTACACTCTGTTCCAGAAAGAGAATCTTCCATCGATAACTGAGCTAGAGGAACTACCAACTCAGGTGCCCCAGATTCCCATTTTTTGCGATCTCCTAGAAGTGGCTGGTCACCTTCTTGTTGTTCCTTATCATCTTCAGACCCAGCTGATTCAGACACATTTTTGCACTCCTTTTGTCCTTTCTCATCTTCTTGGGCTTTAAGATTTTGATTTAATCTTCTCAGTATTTCTCGTTTATTCTGAAATAAGGGCCAACATAGGTCACTTAAAATAATGCCACTCTTAAAAGGAAAACTAAATGAAATTGAATACAATTTGACATACTTGCATTGCAAAATCTGGCTTTTTTATTTCCTCCTCAGATTCCTGGACAGCAGTTACATGTTCATCCTTTAAGTCCAAGAAGCATGAAATACAAAGTAGAAGAATACGTCAGAAAAAAATTATCTTGAGAATATTAATAGACATAATAGTGAAAAATCACCTCGCAAACCTTTCCATTGACAAGTGCAGATAGACTGAAAGAGAATGTATGATTACTCTGTTCTTAGGCAGCTTTCCATAAGGGTATTTTCCATCTTTGAACTGTTCACTATCTGAAAGTGATGAGCAAATGAATCACTCAGTTTAAACAGCAAGTGAGAGTTCAGAGTACGAAAAACAGAGATAGAGCAAATCACTGTCAAATTCCTATGCTAGAAATAAGTAATTCTATACGAGAACTAAAAAAGCAGAGAGTCAAGGAGCATCTGTGAAGAAAAACAGAAGGGAAAAGAAACAACTTAAGTGACATGTAAAATAAACAAACTACACACTGAAGACAAAAATGCGAATGGCATTTGTGTACAATGCTTGTACTCTCCATTTCTGATTGCTCTGTGCGCTAATTTTTAGCCTGTTATAGTCACTGTGAGGCATTACTGTAAGACAAACTGTCCACATGGAAAAAATGTGCTAATAATTTAAGTATTTTTCAAAACATAATTTATTTTTCCAGCTATCAACTGACATCTTTCAGCATATTACATTTTATATACCTTCTTTAGCACTAAGTTTCACTCTATTTCCATAGTCATAGTCTTCAGGGTTGTATACCACACTACACTGAAATCTAGAAATAGCTGAGATAAAAACACAAAAGCTAGCATGCAAATTAACAGAGATTGTGTTAAAATTCTAAATTGTAAAAGGTTACACTCAGTTTCACAATTGTAACTTAGAGTAGTTGAGGTAAACATTTAAGTATTTACAATATCAGGAAAAAGAGCATGGAAAATAAAAATTAGGATACTCTTTTAGACAAGAAGAGGCAACACTAACAGATTCAAGTATCTTAAGCTCTATCTTCCTGTTACATTCAACACATTCAAACTCACTGAAAACAATCATTAATACAACATAGTCCTATCATCCAAAATTTATTTCCTCACTTCTGCCAAATCACAAATTCCTTAACTCCTCTCTTCGAAAGGCTGATAAAAATGCTGGAAGTTGATGTCTTCTTCCACTAATGACTGCCTTGATCAAAATGGAAATTGTAGCCTAGGGTTCATCATAAGCTATTTTATTCAAAACATGAATTTCAGTTTCAGTGTAAAGATGTATTTCAACAGCTTCCAAGCCTTAGTTTCTTCTAATATTTTTTCTTTTTTTTTCTTTTCTGTAATTAGAGGCAACAAAAGTCCTTAAAAATTTTTTTCTACCTAACCTACACGCTTTGTCCAAAAATTCTTTTTTCAATCCGTATTTGCTTTCTCTCCTTTAATTTCACCCTCTTAGCAAAAGTACCTACCACGCCCACTTCCTTCAAAGCATAAGTCATGGAGATGACAGGTGCACCAGGCTTCACTGGAAGTTGTGGCTTAGGAAGAGCTGCTCCAGGTTCTTGTAGCCCATTCACAGGGCTATCTTCTGTAGCTTCCACATGAAAAGGCACATTAGGATTCTTGACCCCTTTTGCAATCAGCTGTATAGATTTAATTAAAAAAATTTAAATCAACAAATTAACTTCAAGACTTTGCACATTAAACACAGTATTACCAATTAGGCTCATATAATCCTTACGAAAGCACAATAATGCCATACATTTTCATAGAAAAGACAACTGCCAACTGCACATGTGAACTACTATCAGTTTATCAGCTTCACATGCTGCTTTTTCCAGTCATAATATTACTAGTTAGACTTGTCACTCTGCAGCATACAGAATTAAACCAAGATAAAATACACTTTGGTAAGTAACAGACCATTAATAAAGTACTTGAGGTGATCCTAATAATTCTTAGGTTTGATGTTCTTAAATTCTTCATGCAAGCATACCCTAAGATTCGGCTTCTGAATTCTGCCTGACACAAGATACTCTTTTCAGTTTCAGAAGACTAATTATCTCATCTTGAAAAATCACAGCATAGGATTTTAGTTATAAGAAGACATGGCCCTACATACTATGACTGCATGTAACAGGATTCATTTCCTTACATGTTCTTCCCAGGCTCTTTTCTCTCTTTCATAAGCTTCCTTTCTCTTTCGCTCTAACTGTTCCTTCAGAACTGCTGCTCGAGCATTTGCTTGGGCCTACAGTAAACAAGTAAAAAAATTACCAACTTAAAATCATTAGCAACCTATTTCATGGAATATTTTAAAAAGAAACATTCTTGCCTTACTTATCTTCCTTTCTCTCACTTACTACTATATAGACTGTAAAAGGAGGACTCCACTGACAAAATCACCTCACAAGTACAACAACTGATCTTTTATACTGATATAATGGCAACTCCTCAAAATTTAATTACAGTTCTTGATTTGCATGGTTGTATTTTTAGCGTACATAGCTATCTTAAACAGAGTAATGTAAAATTAGTCTCTACTCAAAATTAGCTTTGAAGCCAAATGCATTAATCACAAATTATTAAACATGCAGTTTAAATTTTACCAACTTACTCAAACACAGAAAGCTTCAGTTGCTGTTTCACCTCCAGTTTTGGGTTAGGCCTAAGATTAGCTTGTTTTTACATTGCTCTTTGTAGATGATGGGGGAAAAAATCATAGTATAGATAAGAGTAATACTTGCTATGTACAGAATGGTAGAAATAGTTATTGATATAAGAACACCACATGGAATAAAGTTACAAACCCTGGATTTCTGTGAAATGGTTTTAAATGTACTTCATCACAGGGTTATATAGCTCACCTTCCAATCCACATGTAGGCCATATAAAGAGTCTTGCCTTCCATTATTCTTCAAGTAAAATAAAGTTGTTGTTTCTTAGGGTACATCTTTCTTTCCCTTTCAGTCTCAAAATGCTATTTTAGTGATACCAAACTGCCTTTAGGACTAAAGATATCCTAGAGATAAATCTCAAAGGTATGGATAGGGAAAATCCTTGACTTACAAGGATAGACTATGCTATGTCTCAGCATATTTTAAAATTACTGAGATAAAACAGTTGAACAGAGTTGTTTTCTCAATGTAGTTTAGAAAAGCCCGTCTTGTAGTGGATATATAACAAACTATTGACAGCAAAATGAAAATTCATTATATTCAAAACAAATTTGAAAACAGTAACTTCCATCTCCTCCCATTCCACAATTACCTTCTGCGTTTCGATCTTTTTGCGTTTCAGTTCTGCTTCCTCACTTGATTCTTGTCCATCAGAACTGGCAGCTTCATTCTGCAAAGTAAGAGTCCTCAGAAAATTATCATAGTTCATGTATTTAAGAGCTGAGTGATGTGACTACTCTGATCATTTAAATTGACTGTATGACTAACATGGGTCATAATTTCACTAGGGAACTCCTCACTTAAATGCAATGTCTATTTGGATAGGACATTTGTCTTTCAGATTGGTGGGGTTTTGTCTATTTGTTTGGTTTTGGGGGGGAATTGGTAATGTGCTTCTTGTTGCAAGGAAAGTGACCTAACAGTGCTGGGATCTCACCTGCCACCCCTCATCACTCTTGCATGTTCTGCAGGTGAGGTATCCAAGAAAGGTTTGATGCTCTAGTATTTCAGTTTTGTTCACTGTATGTTCTTAAAAAAACCATGGAATGGGTGAGAGGGGAAATGGTAACAAGTGAGAATATGTAAGGTCTACCTCTGAAATCTCTGTTTCCAATCTCTCTTACTTCTTCCAATGGCCTCTGCATATTCCTATTTAGCGACTGTTAGTCTGACAGTACCACGCAACAAGGTTCTGATAGGAGCTTTTTATTGTTCATGAGCAACTTGTGCAGACCTCTTATTTAAAATAAACTTATTTAGAAAGCCTAATTTGGCAAAACACAAGCAAGAATTTTAAGTAATTTTTTAAGTGAAAATTGACAAACTAAGATCATGCCCATATCGGTTTCAGCCAGATAACAGAAAAGAAAGGTGACTGGTAAGAACACTGGAGACAGAAAACTTCATGAAAATAATTTGGCACTCTTCATAGGCAAAGGAATGAATATTCATGTATTGTATATAAAATAAGATTTTATACAGTAGCAGCAATTGATACAAAATTGTCAATCAACAACAGGAAATAAATATATCTGTGACAAGATTTGGTCTGAGATGATGTTACTGTGAGCCTCCCCATTAAAGTTTGCATCCACAGGTCATCAAGAAAAAAAAAGCCTCCTAAACTTGGTCTCTGAATGCTGAAAATGAGTTTATGCCTCTTTCCCGGAAAGATATTAAGCTGTTCTCTGTTCCTTCGTAGCTGGCATACCTCCTGGGTCATACAACTTCCCCAGGTAAGGTACTGCCACTGGGAAATGAAGTTAGGTTCCTGATAGGCTTAATAAGCCATACAAGGAATGTCATGGTCACAGTAACAGTACTTGTGTTTGATTTTACTAGCACAAGCTGATTTGGCCTCCAGATAAAGAGCTTTCTGGAGAGTAGCTTTACTTCTGCAGTTAACCACACTGAAAGTGGAGTGTGGGTGCTCTTGATTTTGAGAGGAAGTATTCCAGCTGTTTGGTGAAAAAACTGAAATAACAGTACAGTAATGGCTCCATACTGGTAACATTTTAGCACTGTCCTTGGTCATCATGATCATGACAGTGTAAGATTGTGTAGGGCTGTGCATGGAGACTACTAATCCCACTGCAGCAGTTTTGAAGCTTGTCCAGAACAGCAGAGCAGCCAGAGCAAAATTAGCACCAAATGCAATTAACATAGCGTGGGCTTCTGGTGCTCAGTGTTTTATGTGAGTCAGAGCTAGTGATGAACTTCACTGACCAGCTCCTACAGTGACTTCGCAGACTTACAAAACATTGATTTTCCTCATGCTCCTTAAGACATAGGAGAACAGCCCATGTTGGTCCTCTGCCAGACACAGAATCTAGCACATCTTACTAAAGCTTGCATAGTCTTCTTAGGTAGAAACATACATAACTTCTTGCCTTGGATCATTCACTTTAGAGAGGGGCATGGGTTCCTCTTCAATGTGCTAATGAAGTTTTTGTACCTCAATCAAAAGATTGAATTTGCTTCTCTGTCTCACCAGTGAGATGCAATCAAGGTTAAAAAAATAAAACAATTCAAAAGTCACTAATACAGAAAAAAAAAATACAGTATTTTAGCATAACAAAAAAAATTCCAAATCAAAATCTACAGCAATGTGGAACTCTCTTTGGCTAGAATATTGATCCAAAGAAACTGAGTGGCACTGAGAATGCTCTTGTCTTGTGTATGTCCGCTCACTATACGTAAGACACATGAAAGCACTTAATACAGGTGCTTAAAGTGGACAGGTGGGGCAGGAATGTTCATCTAGTTTTAAATCACACTGTATAATGTGAATATATAAGCAGGTAATCACTTGAGGAAGCCTAAATACTCTATTAAGACAAATGAACAGGAAGGGGAAAAACAAACAGGAGTACAAGATCACACAGTAGGTTAATGAACAGATGGAAACAAACTCCGGACCATTTTTACTACACAGATTGCCTCTCAAATGAAACTTTTTTTAAAAAAAATACATGGATTGCTTCCAAGTGTGTCCTGGATTATTCATTTGACATCTTAATAAGTTTTTGTTCTGAATCTACTTTATGAACATATTATTTTGGTTTTCTTGTATTACAAATATATTTTTGAAAACTGATGTTTGAAAAAAATAATATTAATTAAACTGAGCTCATGTCAGAAATTTCTAACTTTAATAAACAACTACAGAATGTATGAAAAGCATCGCTTCATACCCATTCTGTGTGAGCACTGTTAAAAAGTGAATTCTGGAGAAGCTCCTATAAATAAAAGCAAATAAGTGTGCTAGTGCTTGAGAAATTTTTATACAAAATTCAGATGTAACCTTATGCTGTCTTGTTTTTAAAACATTGGTAGTTAACAGGCACTGAAGCTGCACTCTTAGCACTGAAATAATAAACAGATTTTGCATATTCTGGATGAGATGAAAAGACAGTAATTGTGGAACAGAATTAAACGTCTAAAATATATGTCTATATATAAAACTTCTTAGAACAGAAGTCTTCCCGCAGGGATAAAAGAATACATCCCATAGCCAACTTCCATAAGTATTTCAGATTATTTTCCAACCAACCTTCTCTCCACGAAGTTTTGCTCTAATCTGTTGACGTTCATTAAAGTTTTGTAGCCGGATCTGTCTCAATCTTGCCAAATATTCCTAAGGCAAAGAAATTAAGTAAGTTTCAGCTATACAGAAACTCTCTCCAGTATGGTTAACTTAAAATACATCAGATTCCACAAAAGAATAAGATGAGTGAACCAACCCTCACTACTGCTATCACCATATTAGCATTTACTGATCTCCAGAAAAAACTCTCATGTAAGGAAAAAAAAGAAAATCAGAATGTACGCTTCCCAGTATTAACATATCGCTACATTTTATATCATTGAAGGCTAGGAAAGGTTGTATTTATCACAGCATGATTAAGATAAACAGTCACATCTATATGTATGCATATTCAAGAACCTTTCTGAGACAGACTAATGTAAACAACTATTATTTTGATTATTTAAAAAACCAAAACAATCAAACACACCCAAACTTCAGAACTTTATATAGTAAATTACTTTCTAGGAATTTAGAAAGTTCTTTAATTTTGTTTCACAGATGGAACCATGCAGGGAAACTGGGCACAGTGAAGGTCAAAATAGTGCTATTTGTGTGATGAGCAAAGTGGCAAACATGCGGCAAGCATACCTCTTCCTCCTTGTTTCTGGATTTCCTTCCTCTTGCAGAAACAGGCCTGCCTCCATAGGTATCTGCCACGTTTTGCAGTGTACCCTGTTTGCCATTTAATGGTATCAAATTTAAGGTGGCTGGGGCAGTGGAATTATCTGCTTTATCCAATAACTGTTCACTTATAAGAAACCAAATCCATGAACGATCTGCAGATGTTCTGGAGTTAACTGATAATGTCTTTTCATTTACATGACACATATGACACCAGTAACTAAAAATCCTGAGTAGCCAAAGAGAGAGACTAGAGCTTTAAGAATATAGTTACCTTCCCCTACAATTCTGATCTTCTCATGCTATGTTAGAAAACCTAAATTGTGATGGGCATGAGTTTTTCTGTGTCTGGATTATATACATACAAATGGTGGCACAGGGTTGGGATTTCTGCCATTGTTGAGACAACCCTAAAATAAAGAGTGGAATCTTTATATGTTCTTAGATGAAGCTTTTTTTCACAATGATGCTTTTTTTTAAAAGATATTACAAGTTGCAAACTCAAAAATCTAATAAAGCACTTAAATACACCCATTACATCTAACAAGCTGTGTTGAATGCCTAGTACACACCCAGTGTATAGTCTTGGTTCATGTGATGTACTCTGTGACCTGTCACCCAAAGATGTCAACCTTTAAGGAAGTTCTATACAAAGCAGTACAAGAATCATTTAACTCCAGGTTTCCTGCTTGGATTAAAATCAAAAATACTTGAGTTATTCTGTTCATGATATGCCATAAACCTTTGCTGAAGGGGTTAAAAAATCCTTGAGCTGCTAGCTCAACATGCAATAAAGACAGTAAGAATACATGTGATAGATCTTCTGCCTATAAAATGCCAGGGCTTTCTCTAACTTAAATGTAGAGAACCATAGAAAAGTAAATACTCCAGTTAAGTTATTGATAGGGAGAACTGAATCCAAATGAATCAATAGCTCAAGGAAACAGCACATGTACTATTTTGGTTAAGTGACTGGGGGATCAGAGAACAAATCAAAGGAACCATCTAGTGGATAAGAAGTTCCTATACATTCATGAGGGCTCCATGCATGCTGCTTTCAGTTTAAGCATTAAGTCATACAAAATGGAAGGGAATATTTTTCATATTCACCTTTTCAGAAAATATTTCTTTTTATTTTAAACTTTTTAATGCATGTTCTTGAGCTTTGCAAAAGCTTACTGGCACTATTCAAGGAATTTCATTGTTCTTTGTTCTATTTTTCATTACTGATGGAATTTATATCACCACTCTTGGACAAGAAAGAGACTGGAAACAAGATTTTTGAGAACTGATTTTCTTTCTGTAGATTGTTAACTTTTACTCATCTGCCTACATTAATATTTTCAAAGACCAGGACTCATGTTTTGCAGTGCCACACAGCTACAGTGAAGTAGCAAATTAGGTCAGCAGCTGTCTTACAAAAGAGATGTCTGAAAGCATCATCAACTCAACTACTGAATCAAGCTTTAGACTCTCAGTTGAAAATTAAAATTGACAGCAGCTATATTTAACAGAAGCTGGGGAAATCAGTGCCACTCATTTGCCTTACAAGTCTTTATATGACAAAAGGCTGCCTATCAGCTGATGATTTCTCCTCTCAGATCAACATTGTCCAAACAACAGTTCCATCCCTATATGAGAACAACTGCCAGCTAATCAAATTATTTTCCTGCACAAATAGAAGGAAGCTGCTGAGAACTTCTGCCTTCAGTGGTAAGTCCAGTGCATGGATTTGGTACCTTGGCTTGAAGCTGTAAGTCTTAAACATCTGGGAGTTACTTTTTTAAATGTTCAGTAACCTCTCAGTTTTACTACAGGAGTCATTTAAGAATAAAACATTTGGGCTCAGTTGAACTCACTAGAGAAAACTGAGAAACATTAACCTGAATACTTGGGTGTCCTGCACTAACTGATCACATTTATATCAATGCCAGTGAAGTCAAGCACAAAATGGAAGCAGGTATTACTAAGGACTTGTCCAAGAAGAAACAGTCTTAACAAGAATTATTCATTTTTTCAAAATTATTTATTGGTCTTTAAGGTTTTAAAAATAGAACTATAGTTTTAGAGAGGAAAATTCCTAATTTAAAACATATATACTAATCTAAGGATACTTCACCATCAAAGCAGTGAATCAAAGTCTCTAAGAATTGCTTACTGCAAGTGAAATAACCTCTGACATTCAGACCTGGCTGTCAGTCATAATCTGATTATCAGGTATAACTCAGGAGATGCTTATATAAATATATATATATATATATATATTCAGAACACTCAGTTTAATTTCAGCAGCTGACAGAGATATTCTCACTAGATTGTATATGAACAGTGTGGAAAAGCATTCAAAACAAAAAACTCTCCATGTTATGAAAATACAAAGCTCAACCACACCAAGTCCTAGTGTAGATGAATCATTTCCAATATATGTTTTAAACTTCCTAAAGGAATACTGAATTTAGAACCATAAGCATAAAGAACATCTTGTGACACTATCTACTACTTAATCCCTGAACAACAAAGGTTTTATAAAGGTCAACGTTGACAAATATGGATGACTTTATAACACCTTTTCAATAAGCAGAATGTATTTTCCTGAAATACACTACTTTGTCTGATCAGTAGCTGTATCAGTTTAATTAAACTTCATTTTACATTCAAGCTACTGTATAACACATGAAGTTTAATTTTAATCAAGAGTCTGAAGCTATGAACAGAAAAAATGTAAATGAAGTTAGACACATGCAAACAAAGGTATTTTCCTCTGTTTGTAAGTTTACAGTAATGAGAAATGTATTGCACAATTATTTTACTATTTGCACAAATTTACAATTGCATTAAACAGTTTACTAAAATTAGCAACAAAATGCAGAAAACTTACCTCCCATTCTCCTCTTTTTAATACTTAAGGAAATTATTTAGTCAGCATTTCATGGTTATGATGCTACTTGAAAGACTCATAAAGCATGCGAAACACTAATATACATAGGAAGACCAGATTTCATACCATGTGTCCCTGAGCTCGAGCTTTGTTCTCCATGGCTTCTCTCTTTCGTTGCCAGAATTCTTCGACTTGCTTTGCTCTATCTGTAGCTATCCATCCTTTTTGCCTGAGTAATTTCAACACAACAAGATGAAAGTGTCTGAAATATGACACTGAACACCCCCCATTTTTTCTATCTAGAACACACAGAGAAAAAAAAGCAACTTTCTACGAGAAAGGTATCTTCAAAAAATGCCTTTCATCAGCTAAAATACAAGTC
The DNA here is from genome assembly GCF_003984885.1 of Neopelma chrysocephalum. Lineage (NCBI taxonomy): Eukaryota > Metazoa > Chordata > Aves > Passeriformes > Pipridae > Neopelma > Neopelma chrysocephalum. Next base: position 14,245,058 of record NW_020897700.1, on the reverse strand, counting down.
AGACTGCCACACAATGGAGAAAAATAGGCTTAGTAAGTTAGAAGAACAATTATGAAAAATAAATCCAAGCCACTGTTTTCCTTCAAAATACTTGTCATCAAAACAAAAATGAACGTCAAAACATAATCTTGGTGTGTTTAATTCTGAAAGTGCCTCAGCTTGTTTCATTATTGTTATAATTTGTGAAAAAGAAGACTGCTTCAAGGTTTCCCTTCAGACATGAGCAAGAACTCACACATGAGCCAATCAGTAAGGTCAAAACTGCAACAGCCTTTCAAGATTGTCCTGTGTTTGGAGTAAGAGCTTCTACCACTTAGATAATTAGTATGGAGCTACAATTCTCAAGTGTTCTGGCAACTCCCTTTGGGGAATCTTGGGAGATCTTTTGTTTGTTTTCAAAGGTAGGAATTTTCCTACCTTAGAATCAGCCATAAAAGAAGGTTGGTTTTTGACAAGTTCCACCCCAGGTCAGGGACCTGCTTGGGTAGACAAGGTGGCTGTGTTTAAGTTACCATAACTGAGCATCCAGCAAGTCTACGAGTATATGCATAAGATCGCTTCGTAAAGAAACCGGTTTCTGACAAATTGGTTAGAAGTGGACTCAGAAGAAGCTTTGTATTAAAAAAAAAAACCCCAACACTGAGAAATGGTGTAAAATGTTCTAACAAATGGTAAAATGATGTGGCCTTTCTGAGGTTCCCCTGGGCTCCTTTAAGCGAGGAGTATTAGGGGTTCAGAAACAGGCAGGAAGAACTTGGAATAAACTGATAGCAACAATACATCAGGCTGAGTCAGTTAAAGAAAGAGTAGTTTTGCAATACAGGAAGCTATTGCTACTGATTCATAAATTAATTACACATTAATTAAAATCCTTGCATTTTAATTTTTCTTCCCCTCACCCCCAAGTAACAAGGAAATGAAAATTCGTCCATATGCTACAATTCACTAAAAGAAAGACAGAGATAAAACTACTTTAATGCAATAAAACAAATAATGCAGTCGCTCGGAAAAGGCAAGACAATCCACACAGGTGTTACTGGTAAAGAATCAAACACTTGATAATCTTTGCATACACATACCTGACTCACTACAAGATTTTCACTCTAGCTTTTAATTATGTATGAACTCAATTGGTGGATAGTGAAATCTGTCCAAAACCCTGTCATGCAGCTGAAGTTTGTCACACAGCATGAAGCTTAGAGTGTTGGAGGAGAGGTGCTTCCCAAGCAAAACCAAACGAAGCCAAACCTATTTCTCTCAAACCAAATTAACAGGAAAAAGTTATTTCAACTACATTTTATGATGTTTTTTCCTATTCTAAAGCTGTGTGACTTGTTTCACTAAACATTTAACCTAGAAGCTGCACTTCTGTCCAAAAGACAATTTTTAAAGATTGTTGATGCTGAATACACTTAGCTTTACATTAGTGGTAGTATAATCAGAAAGACTGCAACTTGAAGATTTCTCAACTTCTTTAATATATGCTCTAAATTACCTCTCTTTAGCATAGTTATTATTTAAATTCTTCATTTGAGCTAAACATCATGAATACTTATTTTGCGTCCAGCTGAAAGAATAAAGTGTAGGACAGAAATACTGCTAGACTAGCTATGATAATAGAATTGCTTCTAGATAATAAAATACAAATTCTTAACACATTTAAAATGCTAAGAAACAGCATCTCAATTTAAGGATAAAGGTAATCCAGTTTATAAACAGAAATAAACCCAATCTCTCTCTGTTCTGAAATTTCTACACAGTATTTTCATTGAGTGCTTCCAAATTCATGTATTTAAGAAATACTGAATTGGTTTCTCTTCCTTATCTCCATGTTATTCATAATTTGCAGCCCTCTGCCATAGTTTCTCTCGATTTTAAAAAAGTTTACCCAGGTGTAAACAAGTATCATTTATTATTGTCAAATGTACGAGGCAAACTGTTTCCTAATCTAGACAAGACCTGGGGATTGTGCATTTGTGCAAAGTATTGAGAATAAATAGAGGAGTGAGGAAATACATATATTTAATTTACATTCAATTAAATTACATTACATTAAAATACAGGTGGCAAAATACACCTTCCAGTATTGGGTTGTGGCAGGAAGAATTTTAATTAGCTTAAATTACTATAGAGAAAATAAAATATATCTCATATCTTTCAAAATTGTACCATCAGTGTTAAACATGTTATGTTATTGCTGCAAATTTTAAAATAGTAAAAAATCTGTAAAAGCAACTATATATTATATTAGAACATAAAACTGAATAAAATTAGTTAGAATAACAAATGTTTTCTTTGGTCCCTTCCTTTTCCTCACATTAACTCCATGTATTTCTTCCTCCCTGGCATGGCTCTGTGGAGGTTCAAATAATGCAGGAGAAAATTTGTGCTTCTAGGAAGTTTAGTTAGTAATGCTCACTAAACTTCCAGAAAAACAATATTCTCCCATTCACTCGTCACAACTGCAAACACAGTTCTTTGGGCAATATTAACAGATATAAAGGAGAGCAAAGAAGTTTTGAAAAGGTATTTGAAAGAGTGAAATCATTAAAAAAAATAATCAATACTTGTTTACAATCCTTTCATAGCTAAAAATACTCAGCTTACAGTAATTAGAATTAGATATTCTAATTTGATATCAGAATATCAAATTAGAACCATTGTAACATCTGGCATTCACATCACAATGAAGAAAGCTCCTAGAAGTTTTCCACTGATCAGTAAACAGGAAGTAACAATTCTGGGATCGTTCTAGACACTTTCCTATGCTACAGTGTCAAACACTTAGGTGAAGAGAAGGCAGGAAGAGTGAGATGACAGGAGAAGGAAGCATCTTGTCAGGTAACGCAAAAAGCAGAACTATGAAAAAAGCAAAGGAGGAGGCTTATGTTGTTATCTGCAACCACATTAAGCCAAGAATTTTGTCTGAAATCTAGTTTAGCTACATTTTCTTAGTAAACCATTTTTTCCACTATTGGAGAAGGCAAAGTCTCCATTGGTTCTAAGAGAGTTGTGGTCTGTGAGGGACTAACACACAAACAGACAGCACATTACCAATGGATAAAAGTGATTTTGAGACATGTCCAACTACTAAATGAAACCAGACAGAACAAGAATCTAACATGTAAGGACAGATTTATGGATTAGCATAGTCCAACCTGTTTGCACTGGCTTGTTTAGACACCTCCTTCAATCTTTTCACTTTTTTCCTAACTGCACCAAGATCAGGTAAATGGTGATGACCTGCAGGTCCCCTAGGAACTCCTGGACGTGTTCCAGGTGGAATTCCTCTGTAGTAGATAAATATGTACAGTGACTTTCATTACTTTCATCTAAAGCAGACCACATGTAACTTCTAATGGAAGGTAGCCATACCTTTCAAGAACTTCTCGGTCTCGTAGTTTTGCCCTCAATTTGGCTTCCCTCTCTTCAGCTACTCTAACGTTTTCCTTTTGCTGTTGCATCTGGTCAAAAATAGCGTGATAGTGTTCATAGTGTCCTCTGGAAGACACAGGTAAAGGACCAACACCACCTCCACCGACATAATACGGTGCCTGGAAACCAAAAAGGGTAGGGTAGAAATCTCAGATATTGTTTTGAAGAAGCCCTTCCAATTTTCACTTCTTGAGCAGAATAATAGCATTAACATATTCTGCAGCAATTCTGAATTGGTCCTAGTTTTAACCCAGCCATGCCCCTATTTTAACAAACTACAAGACAGATGAATTAAAAGCTTATTTTTCTGTTAGCAGTCCAGAATAAAACACCATTTAACTTTCCTCTAATAACAGTCTAGTTAAACACGAGACATCTGTCACACATTTTGGAAGTCACTGATAACAAATCCATTGAAATGTAAACAGAGATAATTTTACATGGCAAAAATCAAACTTTTAGCACAAAAAGCAATACAATAGCAACTAAAGTAGACTTATTTAAGAGCCCCCTTTCTACCAACCTATAATTTGAATTCATCACCAAAATTAAGATGCTTCCCTACTAAAGCTCAGATCATGAGAATATCTACCACAAGCTATTGCTTTATGTGAATTATCCCTGTCATTCTCAAAGAATTAGAATTCCTGCAGAATCTTTGTGTGAAAATAATGAAAAAAATAACATTTCAAGCAGCTGTGTAGAGTAGTAGCCAAGGATGGATGCAGAAAATGTGAAAGGCAAAACAAGGTTAAGGTTGTCAGCACATGCATAAAAACGTTCCCTTTACACCTGGCGGAAGCAATCAAATAGCCTATGGTAGTGAATCTACGGAATTTGTTTTAACAATAGAGTCAGTCTTCCTTCCAGAGTGCTCTGAAGTATTTTAAATAAATTCAAACAGGTGAGTGCAGATATGACAGGTTTAGTATTGTCTATTTAGAAATTTTTGAAGACACTATATCTGACAATGGAATTAATCTCACATTCTGAGTTTCAGTTTCTCAATGCCCACCAATAGCTTCCCATAATCCAGATGACAAAGTACTAAATCAAGGATTTATCCAGGCATTCAAATAAATATGTAGGTATACTGTTCATCTGAATAAAAATAACTATACAAGATTACAGTTTCTGCAAATAGAAGGAAAAGTCTTGCTTTAGATACTATTCAAGATTTCACCTATCATTATTAGGGTTAGTTTTCAAAATCTAAAGAAATACTGTGATCAATATCTGGGCAAATGCTATGAACCAGGTGCTCATCAACAGTCTGCAGAACAGTACCAACCCTCGCTAAAACCACAAACCCAAAGCCAAATCCTTGTCACCTCTTTCCCTACTTGCTCTCAGAAACAGGTGCCAGCAACCAAACCAAAAAGATAACAGGACAGAATCATGCAGTGCATGACCCTACTGTGCCTCCATAAGATGCTATTTGGCTTGTGTCACTGGAAAGCTTGAGCCATGCTATTCAACAGTATTATCAGGGAGTTCCTGGATACACTGCCTTCATGCTGGAGAAAGGAAAAGGATAATTAACTCAGGAATAAGAGAATATGGAAACCTGGAGTGATGGTAAACAGTAAGATTTGTACTAAACAAACTTCTCCAATTTGGAGAAGACATTTCAATGATTTTTTTCTGCCTGTCTGCCATGTTTTTCACCAGAGGCACTTAGTGAAAACAGGTACAGCCACTGGACCTCAGTTTCCCTTGGTAACTGAGAATACTGATAACAATGCAGCTGTAGCTATAATAGAACACTTTGTATGTTTGCAGTAAAACTCTCAAAGTTAATCAGAAACATTGTGTTCAGGAACATATGCATCTCTCATCCAAACATGACGATGAATGCATATTGTGCTGTATGGAAGCTTGTATTGGTGCCTGCCACTTTGATCTTGTGAGAGAGAAAAGAACTGCATAGGGACCAAATTATATTTTTTGATTTTTTTTTTCATTAAATCAGCACTCAGAAGTTTTGAAAGTCTGGTATGCCTAAATTTGCTTTTTTGTTTAAGCTTCATATGATGTGTGGCACACATCCAAAGATGATGTCTATTTGGAAGTGAAATATTTAACAAGCAGCAACTAAAACCAAGTCAGTGTTTGTGTATACCTCATTTTTGTACAAGGAACAGTAATAAAACCTCTCTTCATTTTGACTATACTGCTCAGTCAGAGTTTGTTTACAAAAACCCTACTAAACATGTTTATAGTGAGTATTTTTGTAAGACTCACAACGCCACCACAACAAATAGCAGTGTTTCAGTCCACTTTTTATTGTCAGATAGCTTTAGACTACAGCACTACTTAAATTCCTGCATTGGCTCTGACTGATGAAAGTACTCAGACCTTTGTATTTACCTAACTTCATGAGACTATTTCCCAAGACAGTTATGTTTCCATGAGACTCTGACACACACAAATACGCAAAAAGTAGCTGTCATAGGAATCAAATTAAATTATGCAGCATGTGAATGGCTAAACAGTGCATTCAGAAAAAAATTAGATCTATTCAGGATTTTTTTATCCTCCCCCCAAACATCTTACCAATATATATAAACATTTCTGTTGCTAAATAACAAGGAATGCTTAGGAGCAGGTGTTTAATAATGTGAAAGAGGTGCATTATTATATAATGAGAACCTGGAAGCAAAAAAATTCAAGAACAAACTCGAATGTGAAAGAAGATGTTCATGCACAGATTCAGCACAGGAAAAGGAGCAAAAGCAGGTGTGGCAATAAAAAAATGGTGCATGAAAACCATTACTGGCAGAAAAAGAAGAGATTCAGAAATTTAGTAAACATTAAAAATGAAAATTGCACATAATCTCCAAAAGGCCAAGGGAGGAACTGTTAAACTTTCTCTTAAATTGTCCATAGATCAATAATGGGCAGCCCCAAGACTTATCCTCCAAGAGCAGATCTTTCTGAAAAGACAAGACCATGCCAGATAATCAAAGGTGGGGGGAACAGACTACACCACATTTCTGCATCTGCTGCCAACCTTAACACCACTTCCACCAGAACCAAGCACATTCCTCCATCCTTGTTCCCTGGCTCTGTTTATTCGTTCCATCTGAAGGAGAAAACAATACAGGAAAACAAAATTCAAGGAACCACTAAGTAAAAATTAAACTTCACTATTAACACATTTTAAACATATTTTACCCTTTCTTTTTCCGATCTTCTCGTTTCATCTGCCTTCAGTAAACTGATCTGCAATATGTAAGGATTAAACGTGTTTAGTAACTGGGAAATCAAACTACTACATATTCTTACACAATACACCACACCACAAGCTATTTCATTAAAATTACTATGAGGGAACAGAGAAAAGTCTCAAGAATCTCGTCTACCTGCTCTCTCTGGCGTTTTTCTTTTTCAGGTAATTCTAACCTTTTCTTTTTAGAAGGTTCCTGAAAAATAAGCATATAATTTGGTATTTATTACTGAGCCGTTACTCTGTCAGGTCTGGTTATTGCTCCAACAGCAGGTGTATGTCCATGAAAATTAAAAAAAAATAAATATCACTGCTATATAATGTTTGGGAAAAAAGATAAGGAGGAAAAGTTTGAAGGTTGTATTTTGTCATTCTTGCTTTGGATTTAGCTTTTGCTTAGTTTGAAAATTAAGAGATGATTTTATGATACCTCAAACATTTTACTCCTTTCTTCTAGGAGTTGGAAAGGTCTGCATAAAAGGTGAAACCTCAAATTAGACAGCATGATGCAAGAATGAGAGAAAAATTCTAATCAGAAAAAAAGTCTTAAACCCACAACTGAGTGCGCACAAAATGGGGTTTAAAATACTTGATTATTCAGGAGGTTTTAAGTAAAAAGTACTGCTAGGAACTAGGGGCAAATGCTATTGTACTTGTTCATCCTGTACTAAAAGTTCTGTCTGAAAAGCAGAAGGCAATAATTTTTAAATCTGTTTTGTCTTAATTTTTCTTCTCTGGTGGTATCACTCTGCATTACAACCTTTTCTTAGTAAGTCTTTGAGGATGCCTGGATATTAAGATTCTCTTATTTGGAGAAAAGATGTACTAGGTTATCCTAGGGCTCTTTTGCTTGGTTCTTCACTTGGTTCTGACTCTAACCAAAGTTCCTGTTACGTGTGGAACACGAGAACACAGCCACCACTGAATACCTGCTGAAGCAGAAGCTATACTTAAAAGCATGCAGCTTACTCTAATCTTTTCAAAACGCGATGGTTACTTTTTGTTTCTTCTGACCATACTAGAACGCAGAGAGCTTCACAGTATTTTCTTTTGACAACCTACAATCCTGTCAAACGAGTACTTTAAAATCAAGAATGGTGGAAGTCAGAAACCTTCAGAGACTTGCAATATTGTAATGTTAATGTAATATTACTAAACAAAAGAGATGATTGTTACATGCTCCTTTAAAAAGCCAGTTGACAGCTGCAAGCTCAGACTACCCTGGAACAACAAAGAGAAGAAAATTTATATTGTTTCTATGTTTCTATGCTACATCTTATCCTTTATCATCAGGTACAATTCGCACAAAGACTATGTCTTAAAATTGCAGTGTTACTGACTCTACATGCAGGAAGAGTAGATACTTCCTGTCTCTTCCCTGCCATTTTAGGTCTCTAGGCAAGGTGGATTGGTGTTGGCTGGTGAAACTCATTATAAAGAGCAGCAGATGGTTGTGCAACCACATCTTCAAACATATAAACCTCGTGATCTCATAAGGACACACAAGAAGTCTGCACCTTCCTTTCCTCTTGATCGCAAATGTGCATCACAAGCCAACAAGGCTTGTGTGATCAATGAGCTTTTCTCTAAACCTCTCATAACTTTTGAACCTCACAGATAATTTGTATCTCAAGGATAATTTTCTATCCAGCTATCAAATTTAACAGATGGATAGAGATCTTAGTATTATGTTCCCTGAAGTGCCATGGGGAGAAGGAAAAAAACCCCAAACAAACCCCATAACAACAACATTACTTATTCAGAAGAAAATTTGAATTAGTTCTCCCTTGTTGAAATAGGAACTTCTTGTTTGCTAGTTGTTTGGCATGTGCATATAGCTCAATATTAGCTGCAACATAAACATCTCCTGGCAATGTAGTAATTAAAGGAATAAAGAGAGAGAGAATAAAAGTTTTATATTATAAGGAATACAGAGAAGACGACTGAAGGAAAGATTGAAAGTACTGTATGAAGGTATACAAAAGACTATTTCTCATCAGCTCATGGAATTAAATCCAGGAAACACCTCTTCCAATTACACAGTTTCTCTGGCTGACAACACTTCGTAAAATGGCTTAAAAAAGTTTTAATGTTTTGAAAACTTGAGATTATTTTTGAATAAGGAAGAAAGATGCACAGATTCTTATCCAGAGTCAATAATTTTGGTATTATCTGACAGACTTACAATATTTCTAAGAGTGGTTAACACCAACAAAGCAAATAAAAACATGCAAATGTAATTCAGCAGTGAATTTAAACCCCAAACCTAAGGTAGCAGTCTACAGAAATCATCATATTAAAATCAACTAAACAACAACAACAAAAAGATCAATAATGAAGCAAGCCAAGCATTTAAGCTATTAGTGCTACTTTCTCTGCAGGTGCATGTGTCCACATACCAAGACGTTTTGAAAAGGAAGGCATAGAATTTTTTTAGCATTTAAATAAGGTATGAACGAAATAGTTCAATTTAACTAACTTAGTTTCTTACCTGTCTAGATTTAGTCAATGGCTTCTTCTCATTAGGCTTTTTAGGTGCACCACAAGACTTCCTGATAGTTAAAGGCACTCCATATTTTGCAGCAGGTTTGGTAATTTTTTGAGCTGGTGCAACTGAAGTTAGTGTTTGTTCTTGACCTGGTCTTTTAGCTGAAAAGAGAAAAAACAAAACAAAACACCACAACAACAAAACCTGTTTTACAGCTACCCAGGCTAGCCAGTGTACCCTATTTCCCTCTCCCAACATCTCAGAACAGCATAACTGGAGAAAAATGGGTGAACTGTTAACATTTCATTCACATGAGCTGATGCATAACACCCAGCTGTCAAAAACACCTTGTCTGGTGAACTGAATTGGAGAACTGAAGCTTATTTCAGCTGCCATGCTTTATTATACAGTTGTCACTCACACAAAAGTTTTCCTAATGGAAGGGAGAGATAGGCCTGTCTCCACTAACAACACTGAACTGAAACCTGCAACACTACTGTTCAGCAGAAAATGAGTTCTGGAAGAGCTTTAATGGCTTCCAGGGATATTGTTTTCCCTGTAGAGTTCCTGAAAACGTCCCAGTATTGTGGATTTGATCCTGTGTTATCAGGGCTCTCTTACTACAGAATAGCAGGACAGCAAAACTATCAAAAGACACCAGAGCACTTGCCACAGCTTCAAGTAATTACAAGGAAATAAAATAATTGGGAAGGAAATCTAGGGAAAAAAAAGGGTCAACTATTGCAGGAAAATGAAGTACGGTATGATCATCTTGACAAAACTAACCACTACTTTGCTACCAGTAGCAGAAATTCTACTGAATTGGACTGAAGTCAGGGCCTTATCTTGGAATCTCTAATGAAACCTCCCATATTTTTTGCAAGAAATGGTACTTCTCATTAGCCATTTGTCATTACTAAGGGGTAAAAATAAGTCACATGATCACAACACATAAATTATTTCCAGTATTTGCAGTCTACATTGTCTCCTAAAATTTTGGAAGCGTAGCATACTGCAAGAGGAAAGAGTACACTTCAAATTTTACTGGACCATAGTTTGTATTTGCATCATTTGTACTCTACATACATCCAGCTCCTGAGGGGATGAGGGTAAATTGCTTCCTCTCTCTTTTTTCCTGAAAATTCTACAATCAGGTGTAAGAGCACACAACAAAAACAAACAAAAACCAACCAAACAAGAAAAGTAAAAGAACAAAGCTACACACACTGCCTTGCCAGAGCTGAAGGCAAAGCACTTTACACCACTCACTTACCTGGTGCAGCATGTGGTCCAAACTTCTGGAAAATTTTATGATTGAATTCTTCTGCAATAAGCTAAACAAAAAGTTGAAGGGTTAGCCATCAGCATTTATGACTGAAGCTAGAAAGAACATATTTTCAGAGAAGTGTGCCATTCTCAGTAAGCATCTAACTAGTAGTATTTACTGAAACTTAAATGAATACTCAACTTCATGTATTCAATTTTCAACGATGTATTCTACTTAGTATTACTAACATGAATATGAAGGCTGGATTTGGTATTTGCAAGCATTTTTGGCATAATTACTCAAATAATTTTAAAAAGCAACTCAGCCTGACTTCTGGGTGGCAAATGTTATCTCATTTACAAACTAGCTAGGAATATAGAAGAAAGTTAATGTGAGCATTAACATAGCTTTATGCATAATTCATTTTAGATTTCTGACTAGTTGCCAAAGTTAAATTTCTCATAAGGCTTGTGTCAAGTGCTCGCAGCTTTCAAGTTTCACTGTCCTTTTCAAGATGGGAAGATGAATATATATATGTGGATATCTACAAACAACATATATGGCATGCTGTCTGGCATATCAAATTAGCATAATAAAATACAGAAAACAGCCTTACTGGAGTGAAAAATTTGAGTCTAGACAAAGAACATTCAAACATTATTAGGCCATCATTTTAAATACTGCAGATGGTTCTGAACCCAACACCTCAAGAACCACATAGTAGAAATGAAAAAGATTCAAGGAAGAGCAGCAACGATAAGTGCAAAGTGTCACTTAACGAACAGGTTTTATAGATTCTTGAACTATCTGAACTATCCAGATTACTTTGACTTGTTTAGAGACTACCAGTCAGTTACAATGGATGTTGAGGAGTTAAACCTCAAAAAAAACCCCAAAACAAGAACCAATGTGCAGAACTTACGACTCCGCACAGGATGGCAGAAAAAGTTTTTAACCTGTACAGTCTGGCAAAGATTCTGTAAGCAAGAAGTCACACATGAGAACAGTTTCCTCCTAATGGTATTTCATTGATCTTAAAGCTTTTATTTGAGTGGTAAGCTGTAACATCTGAAGTATGATGTTTCCATGATAACAGTTACCGACAGAAAAGAAACTTGACTCTTCAGTACCTTCCAAAGAGCCCCTCCTTTTTAAAAACAACTATGCTAATTTAGATCCACTCTTTACTGCAACTTAGTAACTATGAAGATTACAAAAGAATTTACATAAAATTGGAAGGCTGATTTCCTAACATTTAAGAGTAGGGTTTCAGCAAGAGTTGCAACACGTTGAAGATGTCAGCTACGAAATAACTCTTAAGCTTAGACTAAGGAAAACAGAGGACAACAGCATTAGCCATGGATGATACTGAAAAAAAATAAGTATTACAGCTGTGTCAGAGAATATAGTGACATGGTCACAGAACCTAATGACCACCTCCAGCTGAACACGTAAAAGGTGCTTTCTGTGTGATTTTGGGGTGTTTTTTGTGGGTTTTTGTGGTGTGGGGTTTTTTCTCGTTGTTGTTTTTTGGGGGGGGGGGTGTTTTTGTTTGTTTGTTTGTTTGTTTTTGTGGGGTTTTGTTTGTTGGGTTTTGTGGGTTTTTTGTTTGGTTTTTGGTTTTTTTGTCTGGTTGGGTTTTGGTTTTTTTTGTTTGTTGTTGTTGCTTTTAAGATTGGATTGCACCTCTAAGTCAAACATGTCAAAGATACAGGTGGAAAAATTGTGCACAAGTATTCATACTCTAAGACAAATTAGTATCACCATCTATTGATAGAAGCAGTCGATTACTAATTATACTTTAACTAACTACAAATAAAAATTTCATATCCATTCTAGCAACTGGAAACAAAATCAGATCAAACTACTCTTGTTGCAAATGTTAGAACAAACTTATCTGTTAAGATTTCTGAATCTTACCTTTCATTGGGACTTTAATCTGAACTATTATTAGCTGAAAGTCTATTTACAGACAACAGAAATTCCAGTTATGCATGGCCTCTCATGACATTTCTTTAGTTGTAAGAATCCATTAGAATTCTTTATATTGCATTTTCTCCATGTCCTTTCTCTGTCTATATTTACCTCATATCAGTACTATTCACATGTCAATCTCGATCTCTTTTGATTAGATTCATAATAATAGGACATTAATAGACATCAAATGATATCAAGAGATTCTAAACAGAATAGCAAGCAACTTCTTTGAGGTTATATACACGATACATTGAAATATCAAGAAATTTAAAGATTACTTTACGTAGCAATATTTCCTAGAACAGGCTCTCAGGCCATTCCAAATTCCAAACAAAAAATGGATTGAAGCAGTTCAATACAGCAGTGATGCTGAAATCATTGAGAGTACCATTTTATGAAAAGATACATATTTAAACAAATCAACATATCACTCACAATTCCTCACGATACAGAGAAACATATAAAACAATGCACTTCAGAAAATGCCAATTTAGATTTACTTATGGAAACTACCAAACACTTAATAATTCGAGACTTTTTCTTTACAGTTCATAGTAAAACTATTTTTTCCTCAACTGACACTGTCTATAAGAGCTCTAAGTAATACCATTACTCCAATTTCCAATGTTGTATATTAACATCAGAATAAAGAAAAAGGAAAGTCCTATGATGTTTTAGCAAAGTTAGAATTAAAAAAAACTCCATACCTCTGGTGTGAGAAATTTTTCAACCCGTTTGGCTAAAAAGTTTTTCTCCAATATGGAGTTTACTGATGGTCTATTCCTAGGATTCCTTTTAAATAACTGTGACAGTAGATTACGTAGGTCATAGGAGTAATGCACAGAAACAGGAGGAAATGGTCCAGAGATTATCTTCAGTACTAAGTTTTTCATGTTACCAGCTTCAAACTGTATCACACAAGGAAGAAAACAGTTACTACATATTACTGACCGTGTGTTCACACGCATGGCTGCATATATAGATGATGAGGAAAACTAACAAAGCACCTTCCCTTGCCTCAACACACCAAACATTGTTTCAAAGTCATCAACAGTTTACACCAGCAGTTTAAAATAATCTGTTGCCAAAATGACATAAAACTAAGAAAAATAATTACATAATTATCTGCTTGATCTCCTCTTCCAAACATTTTCAACCACCACATGCCTTCTGCCCTTTTCAGCAAATCCACATTTCAAATGAAAGAATGTAAAGTATTCACACTCGTTCAGCGTGAAATCCGAAGGAATGCTCAGACTTCAGTTTAAGATCAGGAAACAGAGGGCACCATCTCAATTCATTTGTACAATAAAAAGAAAACAATACATATCACCCAGCTTACAGAAAACAACTTGTTGCCATCAACTCTCAGAAAGGCAACATTGTCAGCATTGTTGTCATATAAAAGACTAAGCAATAAGAAATTACAAAAGCTTGAAATGAAATTAAACCCTCATCCCTTGGAAACTTTTTTCCATTTTCATGTTGTTATGACCTTTTTCTTTTAATAAAAATAGCTACTAAAAAAACCCAAAGAAGACAAAACCCACAAAAAAATCCAAATCAAGACACAAAAAAAAAAAAAAAAGTTTTTCTTCCCTTCCTAACTGGAAAATGGATGATAAAACAACACATACGCATAGAGAGGAGGGGGAGGGAAGGCAACTCTTCCACCATGGGAGTTTTTTTCTAAGCGCTATTCCTGTTCTAAACAGAAATACATTAATTCATTTGCACAAAAACTGAGAGTCCAAACTCAAACTTTCAGTGAAGCCAAGCTTTTTGAAAAAAAGAAACGCTGTTGCTGGTATCCTTTATTACAACATCTAACAATTTTTTCAGCTGATGCAATTCATTATTAACAAAAGTGCCAAGACTTCCGAGAGAATGGAACAAATCAAAGCGCCAATGGAAAATGGTGGTTGGCACAGGAAGCAGAGATGAAAACGCTGAAGGTAATTTCCAAACAGTTATAACGAAAACCTTTCATCAGCTAAAATGCATCTATGCAACATCAGGAAAAACTTCTGTTTCAAATAACTGTTCTTTTATAGACACACCAAGTTTGTACTCACCGCATGTTTAAGTGTGCACATTTCATAGAGAACACAACCGAGGGCCCAGATATCACTAAATCAAAGAGAACATATCTTAACAATTAGTTCTAGGTGTAACATTGCCAAGTAACTTATATCTGTGAAGTCTATCTTTGAAAAGGAAAAGGCTGTATTTTGAGTGTGTACAAGCTTCCCTGTATGGACTTCTTTGACCCCACAAAACCCCGAACAACAACAACAAAAAAAAATAAAAATTCCACAACCAAAAATAAGGTCAACCTGAAAACCAGATGAGGCTATTTTGGCTTCAGATTTAGAAATTTTTATCTGAACCACCCTAACCACAGAAACTAGACAAAATATGGAAAAAAGGTCTTTTTTCTTTAAGTATATACAGTTGCCAGAAGTTTTTGAATTTAACAAACAAAAATCCAAACAAAACTCACCACCTAATTCAGCAAATACATCTCTAAGTCAATTTACTCTGTTTAACACTGACTCACCTCACCCTCACTCATTACAGGATTACAGAATTTAGTTAGAATACCACTAGATAATAAATCCCATGTAGAAGAAATTAAGGGGTAAGTATTACAATAACTTTTATCTTTTAAGAAACCAATTGAAATTAGTATAGGACACTCACAGAAATGAACGCAGCAGCTTAGTGCACTGTAAGGGTAACTTGATAACAACCATTTTAATTACACCAGGGACACTGTTACCAGATACAGCCTACTGCCAGGGCAGCAAGCGTGTAAGTGAGGTACCTGTAGGACTTTGTTATCTGGAGCAAGCTGAGACACCCAACTATGCTTGTGCTTAGAGAATCCAGTTACTGTCTTTCATCACTAACAGTTTCACATTTGTAGTGCATAAATTAAGGCAGTAAAACAGACAGGCAAGAGTAGAGCCATAATTAAGAACACGGCTAGATCTAAAACTTCAAACATTAAGCTAGGTCATCTCTACATCACATTGCTTTCTACTGCAGACCTACTAAGGTCTCACTTGTACAGTGAGGCTCAGTATCCACTGGGGTAAGAGAAAGACTAACAGCTGTTCACTATCATAAGATTAGAACAGCTTTAGATTCCTAAAAGAACCATTTTTCTTCTCCTTAACAAAAATTACCTTTTATTGTTGTAAGGCTTGTTCTGACATATTTCAGGTGATAAATAGTATGGTGTTCCTATGCAAGTGCGAGCCAACTCTGCAGTACTAAGAAAAAAAAAAAGAATGGATGTTAACTGGTTAACTCACATAAAGTACAGATTGTGTTTTCCTTGATCAAAGCGATATAGATTAAGTGAGAGAAAAAACAGCATCAAAAAGGAGTTACCTGTTAAGAACTCTGGCGATTCCAAAATCTCCCAGCTGTATTGTTCCATCTTTGGTCAAAAATATATTCTTGATATAGAAATGTTAAGAAGTCTATTAATTAAAATATTCATACAATTGCACACTTTTTGTTCTCTATATGTTTTGGGAAAAAGAAAGTTTTCTACTATCCAATCCCTCTTAAGTCACTGGCAGTAGTGTTACTGACTACTGTGGAACACCAGACTTATTCTAGTCCTACTTCATTAAAGTAAGAAAATACTACTACACATTCTCAAACATAACCTTTCCTGTCCCCACACAAATATATGAGTAACACTCAGGTAGCTTCATCAGATAGCCTCGTCGGTTTGTAAAAATATATAAATCTCTTGCAGACGATTCTGAAGAAGTGTTTCCAGTATTAGAAATGTTTACATAAAATGACTGTTTTCCATAATTTGCCAACTTACACTAGTAAGATATGAATTTAATCACTTTGGAAGTAAATTCAGTTGAAAAACAGTGACCTACATACCTGTGACTTTATGTCCCGATGCAAGATTTTTCTATCATGTATGTGTTTTAGCGCTAAACAAATCTGTACAAACCAATCCAGAATCTATGCATAAAAGAAAATGCAACATCAGCATCGCCATTGATCTGAAAGCTTCCCCACTTACAAGATACTATCAAATCAGTTTTATAATTTTAACTCCAGATTTTACCCTCCTCCCCCAAATGTGTTCATTTATGCTATAGAATAATTAAAAATTTAAAAGTACTGTCACCATTATGCAAACCTTTTAATGAAGGATGCTTATTACCCAAATTTGATATCAATCTTGAGATTACGATTTGCATTACATATTATACAGGCAACAGAAGTACACAATGTGAATTTGATTGGTTAAAATGCCTAAGATGTGGAACTTGCAAGTTAAAACACTGTACTTTTGCTGTAACCAATACAGTAAACCTTGCAGTCAGGTAATTGACCAAGGATCCTAGAAAGGCATACTGATATTCACAGAAACACTTATCATACAGTAATTTTCTGTATCTTACCTTAGAAAGAAAAATAGTACAAAGTAGATTTCGATGAGAAAAGCAACAAGCATCTAACTAGAAGATTATAAACAAGCCAACAAAGCCTATTTTTAAAAAAAAATTGGCAAAAATCACAATTTAAGGAGTGACTAATGACAAGAACTTTTCTATGTGAATAATGGTTTCACATTCCTAACTTAGAAGGATGTAACATGACAAAATTACAGTATAATTCAAGGCGTAATTCTCACTTTTCGAGCTTCTTGTAAAAGTGAGGTCACATTAGAAAAATGAAAAGTTTTTCAAATTATATCCAAAATGTTTCATGAATACCCTATTCTAAATACCATTAGTAGACCTAACAAATTATTAAGCCTTTCCAACCACAGGTAAATTGAGATCGTACTGGGTGAAGACAAAAGGGTATAGAAACAATTTATAAACAAAGAAACATATGTCAGTTCTAACAAAAAACCACCCTGAATCCTACATAATCTATTTTCAGCTAATTTAATCAAATCTCTACATAAAATCCTCTCATTTATTCCAAACTCTCCCACTTCTCTTCTACTAAAATGACTTTATAACCAGTTTTGTGGGAAAAGAAAATTTGCTGGTATATTTCCAATACAAAATTAAATTTTTGTCAATGGGAAAATAAACTTTTGAATGATGCCAACTTCATATTTCCATATTCCATATTGTTATACTTACAAAGTATATTATTTTATACTTCTAACACATGAAAATCAGTATTACAATACAAAAATCATGTGCCATTATATCTTTAAAAACTCTACTTCAAAGGTTTAAAAATATCCATGTTGTCCTTCAGTATTTTTCATTTCTTGAATCTGGTTTACTTCACAAAAGATCCAACCTGTTTAAAAGCATCTTACACATACAGACAGGATTCCGAGTAACATACCCATGACTCCCAAGACTAGGTTTTTTTCTGGTTTTCCTTTTTGGCAAGGGTGGGGGGTGTTTGTGTTTTGTTTGTTTAGTTTTGGTTTTGGTTTTTTTTAAAGATACTACTGTGACCAATGGCAACAAGAATGACAATTTGAGGATCACTTTTTAGATTAAGCAACCACACCTACGAAGTGAGCCAAAATAATTTAAAATTCATGAAGAAGTATCCCGCAACAAAACACTATAGCAGTAGTTTGCTGTTACCTGATCTTCAGAGAATAAGACTCCTTTCTGGGCATTAATCTTTTTAAATAGGTCTCCTCCTTCACAGTAATCCATCACTATGTAGAGACAGCCATTTTCTGTAAAATAAAACAAAGAATTTCAAAAAGACAAATAAAAGAACCATTTTTACATAACTTTCTGAATATCTTCATTACAACCACAGAAAATGCAACAAACCCCCCCCAACCTTTTCGCATGCAGCTTCAGATATAATTTATTAGTCCATAAAAATTATTATTATTTTGAGTTTCACAACCTATGTTTCCCATTTTTGGTAACATCAGACTATTTTGAGATACGGAGAGAAAAAGAATTACATCTGTTGAACCAATGCCCCAAAATGGCATTCAAAACCATCATGAAATTAAAGGTGTCACTTTATGAACGCAATATAAAACCATCTTCAAACTGCTTTCAAACATCCTATAGGTCCCCTACTCTAAAAATAGAGATCTTAAGTTCTAATTTAGGTAGTTGCCTCTATTTGCCTTGCTCTTTCTTGGAGTATTACCTGGACTAGGCATTACTCTAAGTGCAAGAACAGAGCCTGAAGAACAGTAACAAAACTTCCAGCAGACAATGAGAGATGGAAACAATTATTTTCTCATTTTTCAATGGAATTTGGGGAGACTTCAAAAAATCCTATGCAAGTTTCCAATAGGAGATACAATGATATATAATATATTTCATTCAAAGTTACAGATTTGTTGACCAATGCAATCTTTCCAAGTTATTGATGAAAAAACAGGTTAAGCAGAAGCAAATTGCAAGTTGCCAAAAACATAAGAACTATGCTCCTCACATACCGGGCATGATTTTGAGAAGAGCTAAATAACTGCAAAAAAATCAATCACATGCTGCTCAAAATAAAAGCTTTTATTTTATGAAAAAGTTAAGCACTTAAACTCTAAATTAAAATCAAGAGAATCATCTAGGTCACTTCAATTTCACTCCCACAGAATGCTTCTGAAATCTGCCTTTCAAAACATTGAACCTTTACAGCTGTATCTCGGTTAAGCTTTATAATCAGTGTTATTTTAAAAGATGATCTCAGAAGTCTGGATTTCTTGCAGACCTGTTGCTGAAGTAATTCTCTTATTTATAAACCGAATCAGTATATTCAAAGTCAATGTGTTTTAGCAATAAAGGTGCAACACGAAGTCCTGTGAATTATGGACTGCAGAGTTGACCTTGTAAGAAATAAGCAGTCTTAAAAAACAGACCTCTAAGAGAAAGAAGGCAGAAGCATGGATTTATAAAAACAGAAGACTATGGTCATGTAATATGATTACATAACAAAATCTAATTTAAAGAATGGAGAAAATAAAAGCCCCCATGCAAAAGACGTACGAAAGTAAGTAGAAAGGAAGTAAAGGAGAAGAGAGCACTATCCCTAAACAGTATTTTAAATAATTTTAGAGTGGTTTTAAATAATATTTTAACGTATATAATAGGTTTTTGGAATCTTTTATTTATTCTGGTCATTTCCCCAGCCATTCACTGTGAAGACAATGTGGAGTTATATTTCTCCTTCCTTCATATCTTGATGAAGAAAACAGTCCCATCTATTTTTCCAGCTCTGAAGGCAATTATATGATTGCAATTACTGAAGACTGCATTCTAAGACAACAAACTCAGACATGAAACTGCTCTTGCTAGGTAATCAACACCGAAATTTAGACTGTACTTGTATTTAACCTACACAAGCACTCCAATTGCTAGGGTACATAAAAGTATTCAAGGAGACATGCTCTGGAGAAACAGGAGAATATCTTTCATGTAAGTATCAAACAAAACCAAAGCATGTAGGAATAATCATGAATATCTCTGTTTACTTGTAGCCCTTTTTTTCTAAATTACACTTTAAAATGCGCATTGGAATTGTGAAAAAAATACAGTGGAAAAGAACTGAAATAAATAATAAAGGTATGAAAAATACCGATTAAAGAGAGGAAACACAGACTTTTAAACTAAATGCAGTAAGTAGTGTACAGAATTGACTTACTAGCATTACTTCAGATTCTACTGTATTAGTTAATCTTACCTTCAAATGACTCCCTATAGAGGACAATATTTGGATGTTTCATGTTAGCCAATACAGCAACTTCTCTCCTTGATTCTTCTCTCTCCTTATTTGACATCTTCAGAAGGAAAATAATGATTTTTGAGAACAGAAATACAAAAAGAATGGATCAGGAATGAATAATAATAACAACTCACCTTAGAGATGTTTATTTCTTTAATAACATACTGTTGGCCATTTTCTTTAGCTTTGACAAGTATTGCTTTCCCAAAGGATCCTTCTCCAATCTTCCGTACTTTAATATATTTATCCATAGTTATCTTCTTAAGGCATGCTTACTTGAGTACTAGGCAAAAAACAACCCACAAAAAAACCACAACCCAGATTTAGTTAGGTGTAATTAGTCATCTAGCCTGACAGGTCAGGCTACATTTTTTTTAATCAAAACGTTAATCCATTTGTCTCTTCAGTTGCTTTTGTGGAAATCATCTACTCTTAGTCTCAACTCTATTTTAGTACAGTTAACTCGCTTTGGGCCAAAAAGGGCTACATTGCTAAAACCTGTTTAATTTTTCATTTTGACTAAAAAGGATGTGTTCTATCTTAAAATAAAGCAAGCAGTCAGTGCCATAGCTTCTGACTCAGCTGGCACGCTAAACACCATATAGACTTATAGCACCTGGTCAACAATCCTTCATTCCACTTTACTTGGAAGAAATACAACAGGGGTAGAGGGAATCCCTACATGTTGTTTCTTAAGCACTAAATCCAGTACTTTGGAAATTAGATGCTACATAGAAGAAAAAATGGACCAAATTTAACAGACCCCCATCAAGTTTAGAATTGTTATTCAGTACAGCAAGGTGTGCCTTAAAGTCTGACTGAAAGACTTTTTTCATGTTGCAAATAAATTCATTACAAAATAGTGAGAATCATTATTTTTAATGTACTATCTGACCATTGAGATTAAATGGAGTACTCAGCTGAATGTAGATAGTGTTTAAGTTTCTACATTAAAAACACTTTGGTTAAAAACAAGAGACTAGGGAGCTGCATGTGGAAGCTATTGCTAGTGTCAGAATAGCAAAGAGACTTGACAAAACAAAGACCAAAGCAAAAAATGGCAAAACAAATTCACAGTAGACTAAAAGATCATATTTTTTACAGCATAACTGCCACACCCTGAGGAAGTTTCCATAAGCTGAAAAAGACAAATGGTGCCTATGCTTTTCTGCATCCAAGCCTCATTTGCAAGCACTAGCAGCATTTGTGCTTTGCTGTATCCAGCTTACTTCCAACAGGAGATCCTAGTAGCTTAGATCCATACTTCACACAAATCACAGGTCTCACAATCTGGGTCTCTCCCTGATTTGGGTTCATTTTTTTCCCCACAGAGTTACCGCACATTAGGCACAGATGCTGCTTAACAGAATGCATACCATGAAAACAGACTAAAATGAATAAGCTTGACTAGTATAGAAAGACAAAACAAAAGAGATCTGAAGCAATCTGTTCTGCAAAAGAGATGGGAAACCTACCAGGACTAAGCATAACTACCAGGAAAGGAAAAAGTGAAAATTACAGATTTGCAATGTCTTGGTGAGAGTTTTTTCTTAAAGTAGAGACAGTTTAATCTGAAGTTGCATTTCTAAATATAAGAAAGACTTGGTATTAACTTCAATATTCTCTTTTGGGTGACAGTAAAGTACAGCAGGTGGGACACAATTTGAACTTCACATGGCTTTACTGAAGTTCTCTTCCTGCTCCTGCTTTCTGAAACAACCCGTTGTTCTACAGCTAAACCAGATGCACTAGGCATAGCTTAGGGCTGCTACTGCATGCTGCTCCGTGCAAATACAAATGGTCAATAATCAGCCTGCTTGCAGTTCAGCAAAGGGCGTGTATATCTTCTATGAGATAGAGGTCTTATTTTTACACGTGACAAGGGAAAAAGCGGCGTCTAGAGAAAGGACATCAGCGCCGATAGGGCGTTGGCTTTTCCAGCCCTGGGCAATAAGTCATTTCATCCACCACGGACACGCAGGAAAGCAGCAGAAGTCACACCCCGCGACAGCCCGGCCGACCGGAGCGCACGGCCAGGCCAGGGCTGGGCCGGGCGTGCGAGGAGCGGTGCGGCGCGGTGCGGTGCCCGCGAGCAGAGCAGGGCAGGGCAGGGCAGGGCAGGGCAGGGCAGGGCAGGCCCCCGCTCCCCGGCCGGGCCCCGCCAGGCCGCCGCCCCCGCATAGCTGGGGCAAGCCCAGCACCGGGGCGAGAGGCGCGGCCGAAAACCCCTCGCCCCAGGGCGGCTGTGAGAGACTCCGCAGGAGGACGGTCCCGCGCCCCATCTCCGCCGCGCCGCGCCCCGGCACAGCGTCGCCCTGTGCCTGTGCCCGCGCCCGCCTCGCCATACCTGCCCGCCGCCGCCACAGCCACCCAACCTGGCCCCGCGCCCGCCAAAGCCCCGCCCCATCCGCCCCTATTGGTGGCCCCGCCTCTCGGCTCGGCTCCCATTGGGCGAGCCCGCGCAGGGGCGTGGCCGCGGCCCTGTCCGCCCTCTCCGCGTTAGCGGTGCTTCACCCTGGTAACGCGCGCCGTGGGTCACGTGACGGAGGGGGGGCGCGCGAGGCGGCTGTCAGCGATTTTGGGGGGGAAAAAACCAAAAACCAGCTACAAGTGTTTCACGAACGAACCTACCGCGACCCACAGCACCGCACAGCCCGGCACCGCCGGTACGTGTCTGCCCACGGACAGCGCCGGGGCAGGGTCCGTAGAGGGACGCGCGCCCCAGCGGAGCTGAGCGCAGCGCTCACCGGGGCGGGCCGGGCCGGACCTGCGGCTCCTCCGCTCCCGACCCCAAAGCGCCTTAATGGCACCTACGGGCAAAGCCTCCAGACTCACAACGCACTTTCTCAGTCCGACTGCCTCGATCCATCACCTGGTGCGCACAGTTTCTTAGCCTTGCAAAAACGGACCATTTTCCTTGGAAAAATAATCCACCCCTTTACCTGCCGCGCTTTTCTGGAACCTGCCTTCTGTCACTGTGTGCTAAGCGAACCCTTCACTGGCCTCAGCACCTCGGCTGGCAGAGCCAAGCAGTTCCGTGCTCAGCCCGACACCTGTGTTTTCTCTGCAGGTAAAACCCTTATGCTCTCGGGGCACCGCAGCGCCTGGTGGTCTGGAATTCAGAGGCGGTGGGTTCAGCCCGCAGCCGAACGACGCCGCGATGTGCTCAGCACCTCCCTCCCTCCTGTACCTGGGAAACCGCCTCCTCCCCGTTCTAAGCGCGGGGCTCTCCTGCCTCCCCGCGGGCGAGCTGCACCCCGGGCCCGCAACCCGCGCTGGCAGCGGGGGAGCCCGGCACCCGAGGGCGGCCCGCGCCGCCGGGAAGCCGCGCCCCTCGGCGGGCGGGAGCGGGGCCGGCCCCGAGCCGGGCGGGCCGCGGGAAGCGGAACCAGCAGTGACGGCGCGGCTGACCCGGCGGGCGCCGAGCGTGCGCCGTGCGAGCCCCCGCCCTGCCCGCGCCGAGGAGGCGGTGCCGGCGGCGGAGCGGCCGCGGCTCCGGGGCCGAGCCCGTGTCCCGCTGCCGCTCGGAGGGAGGATGAACCAGCGCCTCCCCGGGGAGCAGCGGGCGGCGCCGCCTGCGCAGGTACGGTCGGGGCGGGGCGGGGCGGGACGGGACGGGACGGGACGGGACGGGGGAGGGCAGGGCAGGGCGAGCTGAGCTTCCCCGCGGCGCGGGAGCGAGCGGGGCTGAGGCGGCGGGAGGAGGAGGAGGATGAGGATGAGGATGAGGATGAGGATGAGGGGAGCGACTTGCCCGCAGCCCTCGCCCGCGGAGCGGCTGTTGCGCCCTCGCCAGCGAGGTGGCTCCGTCTCGCAGTCGGGGGCGGGAAGGGAGAGACGTGGTGGTTCCCGGCGGACCCCTCTCCTGGTCCGCCCGCCTCCCCCGAGGGCCCGGGCAAGGGAGGAGTGCCCCGCGTGTTTACACGACGTAAACACGGCGTGTCACCCCATCCCCGCGTTCCTCTGGGCAGCTCTTATGCGCGCACGGAGAGCGAGGGGCTCTGCGGCTGGGAAGGTCCAGGGTCTCCTCCCCACGTAACCAGCGTTGGAAGGATTATTCCGCTCGAGTTGCTCGCTTTATGCTGGTTTACGGGTTTGGCTAGTAGGGCCGCTCTTACACAAGGGATGAGATAATGGACTCTCTCCGTGGAACCTCTCAGTTAAATGAGAGTGCAGATCAGCGACTTTAAAACTGAATATTGATTGCATTCTTTCATATTGTTTTCCCTACTTGTCCAAAATCTTTCCCTTCCCTATCCAAAAACGTGGGAATGGCTGTGAAACAAGTGTGTATCAATTCTCACCTAAAATGAACGTCTGAGAGTGTGACAGTAGAAAATTATGTGCTGGTAGTGAACTATGTTCAGTGTAGCATGGTAAAATTGCTGTGTCACACTTAAAATACTAAACTAAATAGGGCCTTACAACCAAATAAAATGTTTCTGGTGCTAAACTATGTTAGAATAGATGCTTAGATACTTTTGCTTAGATACCGTTTATCAGTAATGGTAATCGTTTGGATGTTAGGACTTGCACATCCTCTTTGAGGTTGTGGGACCTCTGAAGTTTATGGTGCAGAGTTTTGAAAGAAATTGTCAGATATATTGGTGCTTTTTGCTTTCAGATGCTTTTCTTTCTGGTAGACCTGTGAAGGGTTTATGTTCTGTATCCCTTAGCAACAGAGATGCTTCTTTGCAGATACAGCTATTAGAATGAAGGATGTGTTAGTATGACAGATTTGAAAACAGACAGTCCTCAATACTGTTTCTCTATTTAAGGAAATGTCAATAAGCTGTAATGTAAAATTAAAAAAAATAAGTGCATTATAGGACACGTACCTTTGTGAAGTATAACAAGTAAGCCCCTAGAGAACTCACCAGCTGCCACTATCATTTTTTCTAAGATAAGTGTTTCACTGACTAACTGTCTTAAAGTTGATGTCTTGTCTCTTTGGTTGGCAAGCAGATGTAAACTTGCTTCAAACTTGTCAAAATGGGAAGGAGTTCTGCTATGGGAAAACTGCAGGTAGCTTGAAACTCATAGCTTGAAACACAATGACTCTGCATCTGTCTGCAACAACTGTGAAAATAAAACTTATACAGTGTCCAGAAAAATGGAGCTTGTCTCTTGCTTGTTTCTGTTTAGTATTGGTATGTCAGTCCTAAAATAGTAAATATCATGCACATTGTGTATTGTAATATTTCTAGAAACATATTTTGCTGATTGTATGATTCCCAAGGCTGTCTTTGCCCAAATTTTTAGTGTCCTCTCTCTGTAGTTTTCTATGCTACTATTCTCCCTGTGGTGCATACTTGCAAGTTAAAGTAATCCTAGGAAAAATACCTTCTCTCTCTTTCTCCTAATATTGATTTGTAATAAGAACAAGCCTATCCAAAGTCTTGACTGGGAAAGACACTTGAAGCTGTTGGTCTTTGCTCTTTGTGACTGTGTCGCTCTGAACAACTTTATTTTATGAAATTGCCTGCATTTTTCTCATGACTATGTTTGTACTTCTTCTTGTACTCTCTTCCATACCAAATATTTGTAGCAAACTGATGTTTAAGTAACGTGCAAGTGAGAACCCACTGTGCACTGGTTATTCTATGAACACATGGGTCTAGCTGTGCTATATATGTTCTTCTGTTCACTGAATATACAATTTGGCTCCCCCCTCCTCCACTTTGCTTTGAGGTCTCCATATGTGTGTATCTTACCTTGGTATTTGAACAGCAGAGTTGCATTCCTTGAGTGAAAGCTCTAAAGCTGGGACAACTGTTCCAAGTTCACAACCATTGCCAAAAGGCATTCTAGGAACATTCAGATATTTTTTTCCTGCCCTTATTTAAGTGACTTAATACACATGGATAGGTGTAACTGTGCAAATCAAGTTTTCAGGTTAAAGTCTTATAATAATTTGGCAGTAGGGATATTTTTAAGTTGGTCATAATAAAAAAGGAGAATAGAAGACCTACTGCTGAAGAGATTTGTGCCAGAAGTGATAGTGCCAGTTTAAGTTCATTTCCTAATTCTCAGACTAGTTTGTGTGTTCCTAGATTTCTTGCTTTGGCATCTTGACAACAGCAGTAACCCAGTAACTTCCAAAGGTTGTCAGCAGTGGCAGTAATCATGTACATGGAACTGCTTACATACCCTCCCTGCTTATTTTTCCAAAACTAAGATTTCAGTTTAACGCCTGTGAGCTTCAAGAGCAAGTTCCCAATTCTGTCCTCCTTGTGTCAGCCATTCCTTTATGTCATAACCTAAAAGTGCGGGTTCTGTGTTGGCTGAGTTCTAAAGCTGTTCAGGTGTCAGGCCGGCTTTGTACCTGTGCTCATGAATGAGTTACTCTGTGACAGAGTAATTCATGCTTGTTTATATGCTGAGCTTGGAATATTAGAAAGTTGACAATTACAAATTTTTATAGTTGTTAAACTTGAAACTTGATTTTGAATTTTGGTAGCCTTTATGAAATCATCTGAGAGAATAATATCTAGAGAAAACAATACTCATTTAAATTGATTCTAATATGAAAGAGAGTTATAAACAGATAAAAAGTTTGCTGGGGCATGTGCTTTGCTTTAAAAAGGTAGAAACTGAAAAATGTAAATTGTTGAGATAGTGGTTATACTTAATGATCTGATAATATCTGTTATTATGGGAGAAGCGAGTTGACAAAGTAATTCCCGGGCTTCATGCGTAATAGAAAGGATTCTAGACAAAGCTGTTAAAACGGTTGCAAATCTGTTTACATCTGGAGTATCCTTATTAGTTTGTATTATGTAGTAAGTAGCCTTGAGTATATACTCTTGGAAATGAATGCAAAGAAGAGAATTCATAACTTCACAGTGGATACCAGCAGTTATTTTTGATGACTTGCAGAGAGTCTAGTCAGCTGTTTTCTCCTTTGACTTTTTAGGCATTCAACCGTTTTGTTTGTTAGGCATTTTCCTTAGGCTTTCCAGTTACAGAAGTAGACTATGCTAACTTTGGTAGAGTAAGGAGGAATAGTAAAGGAAAAAGTGAATAAAGTTCAGTCCTGAAGCTCAGACCCTTTGATAAAAATAACCTTTGCTGTTACTTTTTCTTATGTTTGGTATATTTCGATAAATTTCTCTAAAAAGTTCAGAAAAGAGAAAATACTGAAATGTGCATTTTGCATGTTCATGCTGCAATAAAGTATAATGAAGAAACATTTCCTAATTGTAATAGCAAAAATGGCATTTCACTTCAGTACTTTGTTTAAATTCCAGATAGAGCTACTGAGGTGAGTTAATACTTTGACATCCTGCCAGTTAAAATTCAACTACTCTGTTTCCTGAAAGAGAAGTTTATGTTTGAGTTCCTTCTACTCTTATCTCCAAATTAGTGTTCTCTGCCAGATTTGTTGGATTTTGATGTTGTCTGCAGTTCTTAACCTACTGCAGCTTTTCCCCTGAGTTTTCTGCTGTTAATTTGTCTGATGCATGTGTTGGGAAAAAAAAAAAATCAGTTCTCCCTATGCTTCCAAGACACTCTTTTTCTCAGTTTGAAAATTTCCAAAGTAGATATCTGTAGGAAAGGAACCTGAAATTTTCTTTAATTGTTATTTGACTTTTTGCTGCTTGTCTTGCAGAAAACTTTTATTCTCATGTAAAAAACTACAAGAATGTGTAAACGCTTTAAATTATATCAGTCTTATAGACTTAGCAGTTTTCTTCTGTTTTGTACTGAGATGTGAATACTCTTCTAACTTAGGCAGTAAAGCTTTTAAGACAGTTGAGAAGACCTAACAATCTGTGCACTGAGTATATATGTTGTTACCCCTCTTACAAAATTGTCAATGTTTATTCCTCTTTAACAAATTTTAAAAAATGTTTTGGTTCTTTGGATGAGTAGAGGATGGATTATTTTTAATAAATTTTATCTGTGAACCCAGTGAACTGACCTAATCTCCGTGCTTATGTAACACTTTTAAGATAACTGACCTTTTTGTTTACTCTGTTAGCTAGAAGCCTTTTAGTAAACTGTTGGTGATTTTTTTTTCATGTTGTTGTAATATTAAAAATCTTACATGAACACAATTTCTTTTTTTCTTGTAAAATACCCACCTTGAGTCTTGCTTTCAACTTGATACCACTGTTTAACAGCAAATTTCCCCCTGGACTCTCCTACCAGAAACTTGTCTACAATTTGTAGACCCTGACAAAGTACACATAATTTTAAAAGTTGCCCTTGCCAACCACTGAAGTAGGTTTTACAGCTGAAGAGAAGAATATTCAAGTGAGGGGAACTTGCTGTGCATTCAGAACTGCTAGCACACTTGATTTACTAAATACTTCGCTTTTGGTGGTGTTATGCATCTATGGCTTCGCTGCCTTTTGATTTTTTTTAATCTCCTTTGGATAGAATATTGTGTATATTGAAAAGCAGAAACAATCTATTAACAATCTGTTTATTAACATCAGAGGTTCACAGGTCTCTCTGAAGAGATTTATATATTTATTTAATCTTCGAAAATTACCAGAATGGCAACCAGTGATGGTTGGATGTGCTGTTTTTACAAAAATGAGGTGGCGTCTGTGTAGTTCAGCCAAGAAGGTCAACCATGAGCCAGATCCAGGTGTTGATTGCAGATCACTTCAGTCCTTCCTCACCTTGCTGCCTTAACACCGTTGCTTGAGAGGATCCAGAGCAAGAAAAAGAGCAACCCTGCTGTCAGGGCTCCTGGCCTGGAGGTTTAAATAGGTTGTCAGTTTATCACTGTTACTGTGATGTCCCACCCTTAAGGGGAAGGAAACACCCAAGATTCAGGGATGCTCATTGTCAAAAGGAATGGTGAGTCAGAGGGTCTGCAACCAATCAAAAAGTTTTATTACTAAATTACACACTTGGCATAACAGTTGGTATGTTAGTCCCTGACCTACTATATAAGCACATGGCAGTGGGTTTTGGATGAAGGGGTAGGGTGAAAGGGAAGAGAGGAAGGAAAAGATGAATTAAAGAAAGAAAGAAAGAAAGAAAGGAGAAAAAAAGAGATCACTAGTCCTGGTTCCAACATTGGTCCAGCTAATGGGATGTTCAGAGTCCTGGGGGCTCCACCTGGGCTTGGTGAGGGTGCCTTTCTATACATAGGTTTCCCTGCCATGAAGCTGTCATGTGCAGTCTGTTCTTTCAGACCTGTCTGGAAATGGGTTGGAGGGCTTTGGGGGTCTTGATTAGTCTTGATCCCCGCCTACAGTTCATGCCCACACCTTGGCCTCATTCCTGCTCTTGCACAGTTGTGCTTATCTCCAGGAACTAGAACAAGGATGTTTGTCCCAGAAAAGTGCTGCCCCACCTCCTCTGCATGGCCCCCTTCTCCAGCCACATCTTGTTCTTTCTCACAGCGTATTAGTACCAACAATCCTTATCTGTTATTACTAGCTGTCCTTGGTTGGCTCCACAGCCATCCTTCTATCAGTGTTTGAGACATACACATTAGCCCCTTATCTTCTGGGATTCTTCCATTACATATACCAAGAAAAGTGCCCAACTGTTTTTGGTGACCAAAATCTTGTCACTTCTAACACTAATACAGTGGATGTGTTCCTCTTTAGCTGGTGTTTTTTTCACTCCTTTGAAGCTGGAAAATCATTAGTAGGGAAAGTAAGGACCAGGAACCACCAGGGGTCCCCACAAGATTTCACAAGCAGTGGTCCTGTTCTTGTGCTGTGTTTTGGAGAGGTCTATGAGTTTTTTTCCTTGATCTCAGAGGCTTTAATGAATCTGTAAAGAAGTTTGAGTGCAGTGCAAGGACCTTAAAAATCTGTGGTAGCTGCTGTTACTGAGAAGATGCTTGGAGTTACACTGGGGATAGTGGTGCCTTTTCAGGTTCTAATATGACAATCCTGAATTATATTGAACGAACTTATCTGAAAGATACTCAACTCAGGTGTGATCCTGAATTTATGAGTCTGTACACATAGCTAGGAACTGTTCAGTGCATTACTCCGAAAAGTTAAAGAAAATTAGTACGAGTAACAAGATTTCTGGTCGTTCTGGTGGTGTGTGAAAGCTCTGCTCCATTGTTTGTATAACTCTCAGATGACTGCAACCTAAGTCCACATTAAAAAGAAGCAACAACCTCTATAAACTGTAAGGAGACATTGTTGCAGTGTCGTTTCATCAAACAGAAAATGAGCATTGTGACCTAAGACTCAACAGACAAAAGTTACATTGTCTACAGTAGAAACTGCAGTCATAGTTCCTGTCTTTCTAAAGAGGAATATGGGTTGTACCTTTCACTTGTCTTAATGAATTGCAGTGTTATTCCCATCTGAATATGAACACAGAAGGGACACCAGAGATTTTTTTTTTGTCAAGGAAACTCTCCATCTTTTTTACCTGGACCAAATATTTGCAGCTATAGGTACTGACCCAGTAGTTTGGAAGCTAATACTACATCTTACACGTATTTTAGGTTTGCTCCAAAGTGGCAGCAATGGACACAGCTGTTTACCATAACTCGACTAAGGATCAGTATTTACCTGTGAAGCTTTTGAGTTCTATTTGCTTTATAATATTTGCTTTTATATTTAGTTCAAGTTCATGCTGAGGGATTATGTTCTTAACTTTTTTTTCCCCCCTTCTTTTTAAGCTGTTAATTAAAAACCCCTTAAAGACTTTGCCATTCATGGAGCTGTTTGTTACTGTACCTGTGTGGGACACTACTCTTCGACTCTGATAGCAGAGTTTTTTTCTAATGTATCAATAAATGAGGTTAGCTTAGTAAGTTTAAATTGGAGTTTCCAGCTCATCCAGCCAGTTTGGGTTGAATGCCATTAAAAAGTATTCACATTAGTAATTTGGTGGATGTGAAAGGAGCAATCCTTTCCATCAGGTAGGCTGATGTCTTTGTGCCAGTGGGTGTAATTCTTCAGCTGTCACAACTATGGGTAGCCATAACCTTATTGGTTAAGACATTTTAGAGAGCAGAGATGTAGTGGTTTTGAATAATTTATACAAACTAAAGTCAATGCCCTTAACGCTTGGCATCATATGACTAGAAGCATGAGTTTGGTATTCATCCTGTAATTAAGCTGTCAGGTTTTAGTTGGGTTTTGTTGGTTTGTTTTTTTGGTTTTTTTTCCGAGGAGATACATGTTAAAATTTTAATCTAAGTATGGGTGTGGGAAATGTTTCTGTCATATTATTTATCTGTTTCCAAAGTATACAGTCGTTGGATACTTACAAATAAGGTGATGTATATAGAATTTCTGACCATCTTATAACACTTTTGAAGATTCTCAACAGTTAAAACATTTTAAATTCTGTATTATTTTCAAAATTTTTCAGCAAATTACTCCTCTGTTCCTATCATCCATTTTCTTGACTGTACAACACATTCTTATGTGTAAAGGTTGTATTAAAAATTTTAATTTCATCTCCTTTTGCTTTATGGGTGCGTAGCATTTCTCACTAGGTGCTGTCCTGGAGCAGGGTTTGCAGGTATGTGTCAGTTAGGGGACAGATGACTGCCTTTCAGCTCTTAGTACTGAGCAGAAAAATTGAATATTACACTGATATTTGGATTAATCAGTATTCTTCTCAGTTTGGGAAAGAGCTCTTCTGTTAACAAGATGAATCATTGCGGTTTTTTTGTGTTGGTGGTGTTTCTTGGGTTCTTTATTGTTATTGTTGAGGGTTATTTAGTTGGTTTTAACTTTAAACTATTTAAAGCAAATTTGAAATCCAGAAGAGTACTTTTAAGTTTTCACTCCACCCCGTTTCTGGGGGAATAACAAGCTTAAGATGCCTTTTTTTCCCTGCCACTCCTTTATATATGAGATATAGAAAAGTTTTTTTATGGGACAACAGAGCATATCCTGGAGATTTACCGGTTGCTTGGATCACCTGACAACAAATGTCCTGTAAATCAGACTTCTTACTGGCCTACTCTGTCTTTTCCAGAGACATGTCTCTACACTGGAAGTGGTTCCCTCAGCTGATGTACTTCTCTGCTTGACCTTTTAATTGTAGGGCTTGAAAGATAAGCAGGATGTCTGACGTTGGAGAGCTGAAAAGTGCCTGTGGTACTAGATGGTACAGAAAACTGCGGTAGCCTTACATGCTTTTTCTGCTGTTAATGTAGCTGTTTCTCCACAGTTCTCCTTTACCAATTTAGTTCTTGCCTGCACTGTATTTAATTAGATTTTTCACAATTTCCTATACCTGTATACGGATTACTTTCTTCTCTCTTTCTAGTCACAACAGGTAAGAAATCCTGCTTTAGTTCTCTATTCTTCAGTTTGGTTTGCGTTTTTTGGTGGTGGTTTTTGATTTGGATTTTTTTGTTTGGTTGAGGGTTTTTTGTTGTTATTTTTTTAGTGCCAGTGGCTTCTCTGTTAATATGCTTCTGTAGAAGCATTTTGATGGATTAGGACATCCTGGAAATACCTTAGTAATAGAAGTGTGATGGGTTAGTTGTTGTACTTTTTTGGCTTTACAGTCTTTTCATAGAAGACTTGGATATGTGAGTTGAAGCTCTGTTCCAAGAGCTTCCTGGATATTGCTTATATATTCTTTTTTTATTATTCTTACGCTGCATTGCTTCAATATTTATGGGTTTCTTTCAAAGATAATCTGAAGCATTTTTGAGTCTGCTTTCTGGGATATTTGGACTAGACTCTGAATCAAAACTGTGGTGCTTTGTAGAAATAAGTTAAAGGTAATATCTTGAATGTTCTCAATAATCCTTTGTAATTCCTCTTGGATTTTTACAGTAGTCTAGATTGGAAAAAAAGGTTTATTGCTTAAATATTTACTCTAAGTAGAATTCATTGGGAACCTGATGTAGAATTTTTTGTTTGCTTTTTCAGGAGATTGAGTTTGACTAGCATTCAGCCAGTACCTTTTTACCCCGTTGGCATTTTCTTTTGAGTAAACTCCATTTTTCCCCATTTAGTGCCTGTCTGGGTGGGGCATGGAATCTGTGGAATGAATCTGATGTTACAAAATGGCAAGTTGTCTGGTTATTTCTCCCTTCACAATTCCATAAGCATTTGGGCAAGCTCTCCTGTATGAATGCACTCTTCCAGTATCCACAAATGATAAACTGCACCGGAGTGGGTCAGGCATGATACTGGTTCTCTTCTGGCTGTTGTAGCCATAGAAATAATTTTCCTGGCTCTTCTTTTTCTTTATTGTTGATGCTCCCAGCAGTCTGTTTCCAAGGAGGATTCTGCTTTCTGTGAGTAGTGCTAGCAGTGTTTTAGGTCACGTGAACACGTATTTATAAGTTGTCTTGAGCGTTTAACATAGCTCAAGATAGTGCATCACTAACCTTTTGTCCTGTTTCTTAATTAATTGCAGATAGTGGTGGACAAATTAGTGACCATTATGGTCTTCAGAAGTAAAATTTTAGTCCTCTGTGAAGCTTATTGACCAGTTAACATTCTCCAGTCTGTCAGCAGCAGTACTTCTACAGCAGGATACATGTAGTGTTTCAAAGTAAGAAAAGGTCTGTACTATCATGCCTGTCATATAACTGGAGGCATGTATGTGCCAGAAGAGTTGGCATGTGGAGTCACCTTTGTGGAGAGGTGATAGAGGGGTGCTCTGTGGTATGCTTGGTCTGGTCTGGCTCTCGAGAGTTTTGTTTATCGATTACTGACCAATTGATGAAACTTTCCCTTCCATTGTAGCCCAGTCTGAAAGCATTTTCTCAATTATTGGAAGATTTAATATATGTAATCCACTGTTCTAACATTTATCTAGGGAGACATTTATCCAAGTGGAGAGTTATTTCTCTTATTCTGAATGGGAGATTTGTAGTAAAATTAACTGAAGCTGTGGAGTTCAATGTAGATAAAATCATCCTTTATTTTAAAAGATACATTTGCAATGTCCTGTCTTTATACTGCAATAAATATTTCTGCGGAGAATATTACAGGAAAATGTCTTTATTAGATGAAAAAACTGGATGTGACTTCCAGACTTGGTACAGTAATTAAAAGACTTAGCAGATTTTAGCCATGCCCTCAGTATGGAGCAAACACAACACCACATGGATAATAAGAGAATCCGCTACTTGTGCTCCCTTAATTTGCGGCAGTTAACACTATAGAGTCATTTGAGCTCCAGAAATTGCTTTTGGTAATTGTGTTTCACCTGTGGTTACACAAGAGATACTCTCACTTTCCTACACTCACAGTAACAATCTTCAGAAGTTCTTGGAGCAGTTCGAATTTTGAATTTGGGGCTTGACACAAAAGTAGTAGTATTTTTTGGGTCTACATTTGCTACCTCTTTGTTGTTTTGATAAATTTACAAACAACTTTTTGTGATTTCTAACTGAATGGTGATCTTTCTCTTCCATGTTAACTGATTTCTGCTTTGTAGTAAAGATTATTAAATATGTCAGGGAAAAAAACCTTAATAAAAAAAGGTCATGTCTACAATAGGACACAAAAGACACAAAGAACGCAAAAGACAAAACCTTACGTTGTGTTACAGGGTTTTTTGTGTCTTGTGCTTTTTATTTTCTAGTACTACTTCTATGGACAAGGCAGGAGAGTGTTCTTTCTCCTTGCAACTTCATCAGAATGCAGGAAAGGTCATATGAATGTAGAATAAAGATTTCACTTCAGCAGGAGGCCAGTTGGCAGATGGGAGTCTATAATATGATTTTGGTGCGTGAAGCAGGTGGAGAAAAGCAACAAATGATGCATTGAGTGGAAACACTTCTAGAAAGTCCCAGTTTCTGATTTCATCTGCGCTGTGTGGCTTTCATTTGTAATAACACCCCAATGGAACTGCCAAAGTGATATTAACAGACTTTCTGTGAGCACAATAATGAAATAGACTGTTTGTGTTCTGACTTTTTGGGAGGCATGTTCTTTTTAGGTGCCACTTTTTTGGGAATGCCAAAAATTACTCTGTGTGAAAAGTTAGTATCTTTTGAACAGATTAAAGTGTTAGCTTCTGATTAAATAATAAATTGTGATCTGATTTATTTGGGTAAAAAAAATGGAGATGAATGGAAGAAATTTGTTTGAAGAGAGAGTATGTTTTAAATTGTAAATATCTTTTTAGAGAAATAAGAATGAGTAAAGTCAAACAGATCTGTCTTTCCCAATAGCAGATCTCTAGGGAAGAGTAGAAGATAATAAGCATATGCACATCTGCAGAATGCTCTCCAAGTCTCCAGCATTTCCACCAGAGGTGTTGTTCTTAATAGCTTTTGATATTGGGGGGGGGTTGTTGTTGTTCTGTGAGTTTGCCTGGCTGCTTTATGAACCATTGCAAACTTCTGCAAAATGGCAAAGAATTCTACCACTTTGCTGCTTACTGGATGAAGGATTAGCCCTTTTTTATCTGCTTGTCACCTCACCTTTTTCATTATGACATGTAGAGCTACTAACAAACAACTGACCTCTTCACTTTCTTCACGCCACTTGTGATTCTGCTGACATCTGTTGTCATCTTCTACATTGCGTCTTTTCCAGACTGAAGAGTCCTGATCCATTTTGTTGTCCTTTAAGAAGAAAAACTGTTTTGTTTTTTGTCGTCATTGTGCTCTTCTGTAACCTGTTTCAACTCTCCTATATAATCCTTTTGGACTTTTGGATCTATATAAAGTGTTTAATGTGTGGACAAGCTGTGGATTTATATAAGGCTTTAATGAAGTTCTCTCTCTTAACTGATAATTCTTGAATCAGAATAATTGGGGACTGCTAGTGCATGCTATGCTCTTTCTTGGGACTTCCTTAGTACATTGGCCTGAGAAAACATCATCCAGTTAAAAATCACTGAAGATTTTTGTAAAATGTTCTATATACAAAATGTTCTGTATTACTGCTACCTTTTTGTAACTTGTAGTATTGTGACCTTAACAATTTTTTCCCCAAAGCTTGAAATACTAATTTTATTTGATATAAACTTCTTAGTGTTTTTTGAATATTCAAATAGAAAATAACTTTTTTTCTCTCTACATATAGGTTATAAAGCAGCTAAATGGAGTCTGAGCAGCTGTTTCATAGAGGCTACTATCGAAACAGTTACAATAGTATAACTAGTGCAAGCAGCGATGAGGAGCTTTTAGATGGAGCAGGAGTAATTATGGATTTTCAGACCTCTGAAGATGACAATCTCCTCGATGGTGATGCATCGATTGGTAAGTTTATTTACACTTAAAAATTTCCCTAGGTTGTACTTTTATTGGTTGGTTGGTTTTGTTTGTGTTTGTTGTTGGTTGTTTGGGGGGGTTCTTTTGTTTTGTTTTTAAATAACCAAACCTGATCCTTTTCTGTTTCGCTAATCTGTGCTCCAGACAGATGCTTTAAACCTCAAAGTGGCTGAACGTTTTTCTGTGTGCTTGCCTAACAATTACATTGTATGGGATGACTTCTGATATGAGGCAGATATTAACATGCTTCTAACAAATGACAAGCTTCCTGTCAAAGAGAAGGATGGCTTTTTTGCAGCTACCTGGTCTTGCTACACTGCAGCAGGATTTTGGAAGTCTCATTGTCTTCAATATTTCTTCAATGCAGAAATTAGCAGCCTATTTTAATTGTTACTTGTAGAGTTACTGTTTGTGCTTCATTCAGCTTCAATTCTGTAAAACAGAGGCAAAAGCCATTTAAGTAGAGGTGTTGTAAAAAGCAACAGAAAACACTATATGAGCTCAACTTTTGACTAGGTAAAAAGTTGCTAAGAAAACTTTCTACTGTGAACACTGAAAGCACTGAAGTAATACAAAGAAAGAACTGGGAAGCTCTTCCTCTCTTTTTTTTTTTAATTTAAGAAAGCAGTTCATGGAGTGAGAACATTAACATTCTTTTAGCAATAGTCAGAGAGGTGAACTGAGAGAGGGGAAAAAAGTAATGTCTGTGAGACAGTAAACTTGGTTAAATGTATGCTCTAGTCACTTCTTTGTATTTGTTTAAAATCAAACTCCATCTCTAGAATTTTCTTTTTTTAGTACCTTTTCCTCTCCCGTTAACATTCAGTTGTCTTCCTTCCCTGCAGTGTGTCTTCCTTCATATGTTTTCCCTTTGCCGCACTTAGCAGTTGGATGTTGGCATTGTACTGGATAGTTGTGCCATATCACTATAAGCATCCTTACCATCTACATTCCTTCTGTCTAATTAGATATGTCTTGAATGTGCAGTTATTTAACTTGTATACCAGTACAGGTATCTCGAGCCAGGACACGTTCAATCTAAATAAAAATTCCTTCTGGGACATTACGTGGAGAACACCAGCTCTTAAACGTTAGGAAATTACTAGGTGAACAACTGACTTCTGTATATAAATCTTTGTTCTGAGTATCTGGCAATTTTAATAAAGCAAGTACCTTGCTTGTCTAACATAATATTTACAACCTGTACTAAAAGTCTGAAGCTACTCGTTATTGTTTATAAAAATCATTTCCATCACTTCAAGCATAAAGGAGAAATAAGTTTGCAGCGAAACAGTTTCAGAGCCAGTGTTCTGCTCCTTACTTGTTGTGAAATCAGATCCATAAATTGAGTCCAAAGAGATGAGGTGGTTGTTTTGTTTGCATTGTCAAAATCAATGCTAATTCCTGCACATGCCAGCAGCTCCTGGCTGTTGTAACACTGAAGTATTAGAATGTGCATTGGTACATAAATATGAATGTATTTTCTTTCCTGGAATTTAATTTTTTGCTTATGACTTAGGAGCTCACCCCAATTCTGGACTCTTGGTAAGAGGTAGCAATAGTAATAAGCCCTAGTATTTTATTTAAGTGAATGGTGATTTATGTGTCTCTATACATGGAAAATGTTTTATTGTACAGTAAGTCATAGTAAATATCTTAGTAGTAGACCAGAATCTGGTGTTAACTTTCTTTTTAAGGTGGCGGTAAGAACATACTTCCAGAAACGTTTCAAATAATCTTGCATGCAGGAAGTGAACATCTTTGTCTGTCATTCCTTAGGTGTCCAAATGTGTCAGGTGGTTTTTCTTTTGTGTTTTTAATTCAGCAAATCTCATTGACAAGACCAAACTAGGGCTTCCTTGCATATACCCTTTCTGTAATCCTCTGTTACTCACTTAGCATCAACTGGTTGGTTGGTTGGTTGGTTTGTTTAATCATTATTATTATTTAAATACTCTTATCCTTTAGCCCTATTTTTGTTTTGTTAAGTCAAGTACACATGAATTCATAATACAGAATCTGTCCCACCTCCTGAGGAAGGGCAGGACCATCCTGGTAACTGGAAGATCACATGCTTCTCAACACTGCAGACCCTCCAGAACATGATGTGAATGCAGAGACCTTAGGTTTAGCTTTGTGCTTTCGCAGGTGCACCCTGCCAAAATCAGGAGCCCTGTTTAAGAATATAATTTGTGTTTTAAGTATCTGGGACTGGAAGAATATATAAGCCTGGTATCTTAGCAACATGAACATAATGGCAATAATGTATCTGTACTTCAAATGATTGTGGAAATAATGTAGTTAAATATAAAGCTGCATAGCTGCAGAATATAAACTTATCGTACAAATGAGCACAGACGTGAATTTATCCAATCTGGATAAGTTGCCACGGACAATATAGTGTGCATCATAATTTTACAGTTTATGTAATAAAATATAGAATCACAGATTTTTTTAAAAAATCAAGACCATGCAGTGAGGAGAAAATGAAGGATTAAGAAATAGTCTTTCTTTATTTCTCTTCTTTTTTTTAGCTAATGAAAATGGGACCAGAAACTGCACATATATTATGTAGATAAAAGGCTAAAAATATGGAATGTCTAAAGTAATTGTAGTCTTTCCCCCTTGTTGAGAGGGCAGTAAGTTAAGAGAAGTAGTCTGTTTATTTCAGTAGTCTTGCTAAGTCCCTTGGCTCTCAGGACAGCAATTCTAAAAGCCTGCACAGTACTGCTATTCACATTTCCACTCACACTTAAGTGCTTGACTGCAGCTTACGAAGCCATTGAGGCTGTTATACAGTGGTGAATATGCTTTCTGTTGAAAGCATGTGGAAATTGCATGATGCTAGGAAAGAATACTAACCTCATATACTCCTTGTCTTATGTGGGAAATTCATTGATACTATATGAGACTGAACAAATGAACATTAACTGAAACCAGTCTTCAGAAAGTTTTATCACCTAGACCTCTATTTTTCTTTACTATTTAGTTGATAGAGAGTTGTCTTTTTAGTGTCATGTCTTATTTGAAAGGTTTTGAGGAGTTCCATGTTGGGGATTCACCATTATCTTAAAACCAATGCTGAACAAGAACCTCGTTTCTCTTAACACCATCTGAAAGCATGTATGTGACTGTCCTTTACTGTCTCATCTGAGAAAAATACATAAATTGTGACGATGTAGTATTATATACTAAATACATATATATGTATAGCAATTATGTAAGTAGTATGCTGTGTGCCTGGTATGTTCTCCAGTAGCTGCATAAATGTCAGACTTCTAGTGGCAGTATTATGGAGAACAATTAGGTATTGTGAAATTGTGAATTCTTTGAGCAGTATGTTTTAACATGCTAAATAATTAAATTGCTATACTTGCGGAGGCTTGGATGACTTGTACCAAAGCCCTGCCTAGAAAGGATGCTGCCTGTCAGCTTTGAACAAAACTTGCTTTTGTTGCTTATCAAAACTAATCTCTTTGTAGTACTAAAGTTAGTGTCTTTCCTTGTTAAACTACTGTCTAATGAGAAGTATGGTGACATTATACTGAAAAGGAAGTATCTACCTCTTTGTAGGGAGGACAATACGTGTACAGGCAATATATGTAATTTATGGAGATCATTTTTATCATAACTTATCTGTTTTATTTTTAGACTGTTGGCCCTGCTTCTTGCTAGGTCAGTTTAAACGTATTATACTTACTGTTGTAAAGCTATCGGTTCTTTAGAAGTTTAGTCATATAAGCTAATATTTACTGGTTTAAATTTTACAGGAGGAGAGCTATACTATTTAACTTTTTTAAAAAATGTTACACTAGGATAGCTCATTGTTTTCCATCAATTTAACTGAAGGAAAAAAAATTCTTTAAACAGAAATGAAATCTCCAGAATTGAAATATATTACCAGATTAATATTTTAACTGTGGAATGTGATGAGAAGATGAAAGTTCTTTTTCTTTCAACATTGTTTTGCCTTGCCTGTCTAAAGTTTGAGAGAGTCACGATTCTTGGCAACTGACTGGGTTTGAAGGGTATAACAAGTGTCTTCAAAAGTTCAAACTCTTTCCTATTATAGCACAGTGAGGTGAAACTGCGAGGATTCAAAATTTTACTCAGAAATGAGGGCTGTTTCTTTGATAAGAGAGGACTGCATCAGTTTTCACTATTTTTTATTTAAGTGTAGAGCAAGCTCAGGAGGTGGATTTTTGTACTGTTAGACTGCAATTTTTTCAAGGCACTTACTGAAATCAGATGATTGAACCTTATTTACAGTAAAAATGGTTTGCAAACAAATGATCTCACTGGTGTTTACATTTCAAGGTACTTTGATCTGTCTGTGGGAATGTGAGTCCTGAATGAGCTTGCATTCTTTTCAATAGCTATAGAGATTCCTGCTTCATTTGAATGAGCTTAGTTGCTTATATTGTGAGTTCAGTGTGGAGACAGTTTACAATTTGGCATATGGTGTTAACATAAAATTGGCAATACTTAACCTTAGTATGACAACCTGTAAACTGGTAATTCAAAAGCTGCTGCTACAGCCGTTACTATCTCCTTGCAGTGATAGCAGTGCCACTGAAAAAAAAGAATATGCCAACAGGTCGTACTGTAAAACACTGCAGCTCTCCTAAACTGTCCTCACCCATAAGTTGGAGTCCTTTACCTAAAGAGAGAGACCCAATCAATCAATTTTTGGTGCCTTAAATACCGACATTAAAAATATGATAGAGTAAACTAATATTATGGCATTATTTGAGGAACAGAATGCAATTTTCAGCAAGAACAGGTGGTTCTATGTAATCAAGAAGTTCGTACTACATGAGAGGTTAATTTTTCAAGCAAGGCCTTGTTATCTTTTCCATCAACACTTTCATGTAGTTGCACATGTATGCTTGTTTCTATTTAGCTATTGCCCTTTGTAAAGAAAACAAAGAATAGAAAGAAAATAATTAAAAAAGTTATTTACTGCATAAAAACCCCTTAAGTTCCTGTTATATTCTTTATGGCTGCAAATTGCATTAGCAGATTCTTCCTGTTGTCCACAGCTGATATGAAAAAGGGTCTTCAAAGTCGTTTTGCACTGTTGGCATTGGTATTTTTTTCCATCCATGTGGTATAAAACTGACTGAACAGTCATTATGACAGTTTGACGTACCTCTTTCCTAAGTTAGATAAAACTTATTTTCCAAGTTAGCAGTATTTGCAGTAAAGAGCTCCTTAAATAAGGAATATATTCATCCTCAATGATGCCGTACAAATTGATGCATGAGATAACATAACTTGCTCTGATCACAAGGGCAAGCATGAGGCGCAGCTAGCTCATAGAATAGTTAAATTGTCAGTAACTGGTTATAATTTACTTTTTTCTATTGGATTGTAATTAGGCTGCAGACATTTTGCCTGTAATCCATATTACTGATGCAGCTGAACACAGGATATCTGACAGTATCAAACCATTATTTCTTTTACTTTTTTTATTAGTAATGCATGAGGTTGATTCTGTCCATCTATCTGGAACAGAACTTGTTATACATCAGGTTTACATGGGTAACTGGGCTAATTAACAAAATACTTCTTCAAGGCTTTCAAAATTTCTGTCAAAAACAATCCCAAAATTGATTGGAAGATTAATAGGTTAAGGAGAAAAAATGTTTTATCTTAGTTATTTGATGTCATTTTCAAATGAGTGAGTTGCAGGGAGTATCTGTTTATCATGTTAGTGATTTCCTGAACTCTACTGTTTGGGTTTAGGGTTTTTTTAAGTTGTATTTATTGTTCAAAATGTAAGTTCACTTGATATTGTTTTTGTTGAACAGCCTGTAATGATGTTACAGTGTTAGACTGGACCTTCACGTTATAAATGGATTGGTGTGGCATTAAGCTTTTTGAGGGATGAAAATTATGGCAATGTGTACATAGAGTTTTAGTAACCAGTTAGTTTCTTGTTCTCTTAAATGTTTGAAAGTAAATACTTATGGTTTCAATTTCTCATAAATGCTATGGTAAGTTCTTTGAGGACTTGTTTATAGAATACGAGAATTTTGTTGCTTTTAGAAGTCAGCCCTGCCAACAGTCCTTGAGTGGTCTCACTCTCTTTCCTGCCAAAGTTTTATTTACAAAATTAGGTTTCCTCATCGTCTGAAGCACACAAACCTGATATTCTGGAAGAAGATGAATCATAGTACTAATAATCCATTCTTTCTGTCTTTCTGATATTATATAATCTTATTGGTTTTTGTCTGCAGCTATCTTGAAGTGCTTAAAGTACACTGGCTTTGTCAACAGATATTGCCAAGGAAGTTATTACTGGTGTAGTGTTATTATAAGTTTATCCTTCTCTTAGGCAAACCATATGAATAGTGTAAAATGAAGAAATGAAAACAGAGGAAGTGTGATGACATATATGTAGAAAGAAGAGTCTGAAGTGTAAAATAAAATAATTTGGTATAATGTGTGCATAGAGTCTTCAGGTACTAAATAGAAAATTTTTTGCTACAGCTTTGATAATATTTCATGTATTCATTTTAGCTTTGATTTTTTCTTTAAGTCAGCCAAAGAAGGCAGATAGGATTTTATCCAAATTGATATCAGGCTGTATTCTTGTTTTCTACCTTTGAGAACATTCTTGCTTACCAGCATTTTGAAGTGAAAGCTTTTCATCTGCTTGGATGAAACAGAAATGTTATTCTGAAAGAGGATATCATGATGTCCCTGAAACATAAGAACAGTTGTACTGGGTCAAGCCACAAATCCGCCTAGCTCAGCATCCTGTCTCTGACAGGAGTCAAAAGTCAGTGCTTAAGGAAGAGTAAGAACAGGGTGAGTGATAAGCACCTGAGTACTTGTGCACAAGTTTTTGTATAGGTGAGGGCCTCTGTCATCTGAGTGATGGCTTTTAATTTTAGTCTTTATCAATGAATTTTTCTTCAACTGACTTTTTCTCACTAAAGCAATTCTATACCATCCCTTGGCAAGCTCTGATAGCTTAGCTACATTTTATGTGAATCATCACCTTCTTTCCTTTATTTTGAACCTATATCCAGGTAATAAATACTGCTGAGAGCAGATATAACTGCTTGACTAGCTTAACAGTGGCACATGCATTAGCATGGTTTGACACATGGACTTCCTTGTCACTCACCCCACCCTTGTATGGCATAAATGCTTAAGCTCTTTTTTGTTTTTATTTTCATTTACAGTAGTAGCTGTAAAAGTCTTTCTGCTAATACAAAAAGTTTTAGGGGGTATTATTTGCTTATTGAAGTGAAAGTGCTGTTGATAGAAAAAGGTTTGATATGAAACTAGGACAGGGTGACCTGAAACTAGGATGACTTGATTGTTGTGCCAAATACACATACCTTGAAAAGGCCTATCATACGGTGGCCATCCACATGTAGAAACTAACAAGGATTAACACAGGGATAGCATGGCGCTGTCACTGTTATTAGAACAGGTGGTGAAAATTTTATTTCCATTACTACTTATTTTTTCCACTCCTCAGTTACCTCTTTTTCAGGTTAAGGTCTTGTTTGCTTGGTTGGACCTTGCAGCTGTCCCATACTTTGGATCCTCTTCACTGCCCCTTTCTGAACCCTTTCTGTAACTTGAGGGGTCAAAACTTCACACAGCATTTAGAGAATGGGCATGTCATGGCAATGTAATAACAAGTTTATTCTGACCACTACTAAGTACTGAGCTCATAGTTTAATAGTATTCAAATATAGCTGGCATAGTATAGTAATATGTATTAACAACATAAAGAATTACTGTTGGCACTGTGTTCACACAGCTCACATATTTACGGAGAAGATGTAAAATTCTTGAAGATAGAAAGTAACCTTAACATATATATGGCTGTCATGGTTTAGGAATGCTACTTCCCAATTTGGTTCTCCCACTGAATCTTTCCAAACCACACTGCTGCTGGCTCACTCCACCTCCTCATCTTCAGACCCCTCTGATGTGGGTGGACCAAGACGAGAATTGGCAAAAGGCAAAGATCGTGGGTTAAGAACAATTTACTGGAAACAGCAATGAGATAACAGTATTAATAACAAAAGCAGTGTACCCTGGCAGTCAGGAGGGCTAATCACAGGCTCCCCAGGGAAGTGGTCACAGCACCAAGCCTGACAGAGCTCAAGAAGCATTTGGACAATACTGTCAGGCACATGGTGTAACTCTTGGGATGGTCCTTTGCAGGGCCAGGAGTTGGACTTGATTCTTGTGGGTTCCTCCCAACTCAGCATATTCTGTGATTCTGTGAGAAGTATACAAAAAGACAGTGATTCCCCTGCAAAAATGCTCACTGCAGAGCCCAACCTGACTCTACTGCAGCCATATTTTCTCAACTGGAAAGGAACACCCCTCTTCTCAGAAGCAAGAGAGATGGAGAGAGTTCTTTTTCCCTGCCCCTGGCAGTGATGTAAGGTGGTATTGAATAACATAATGTCTTACTGTGCCCCCTCCTGCTGGGCTGGGCTGGAACCAAGACAATGACATATCTAGGGAGGAATACATGTTGGTGCTATAATTATATCCCCTGCATATACCTTGAACAGCAAGTTGGAAACAGGGGCCAACAGTAAACAACTCTAAAACAAAATACGGGCAATCGAGCAGATAAGACCTATTTCCTTATATGCATTTACATGAGGAAAAACAGAACAATTTCAGCAGCAAAATTTTGGCTAGTCTGAGAAAAGGGAGAAGTGAACTTCAGGGAAGGATGCCAAATCTTCTTTTTGATG
Organism: Neopelma chrysocephalum; assembly: GCF_003984885.1. Lineage (NCBI taxonomy): Eukaryota > Metazoa > Chordata > Aves > Passeriformes > Pipridae > Neopelma > Neopelma chrysocephalum. The sequence continues at coordinate 14,200,061 of NW_020897700.1, read as the reverse complement.
CATTATAACTACAGTTTTAGCAGATTGGAGTGTAAGGAAAGAACACGTATGTAAAGGTGAAAATGTACCAGGACCTTTTTTGTTAGTAAAAGCCTACCCTGTAAAGAAAAAGATCAGAAAAAAAATGATAGAAAGTACTGAAGAGGCTCTTAAAGAATAAGAGAAAGAAACTTTAGAGAAAATAGCTTGCTTTTTTTCTGAATCCTCCTTGCATGATTAATAGTAGAAGTAGATATTTTTATTGTCAATGTAAAAGACAAAAAGAAAAGAAAGAAAACAAAAACTAACACCCACCTTTTACAGCTTGTAGCTATATATAGTCTGTTATGTCAACCATTTTCTTCCAACGTCTTTGGGTTACAAGTCAAGAAGTGTGATGGACAGGCCCAGAAAGAAGTGAAAAGAAAACTCAGAGAGTAGTCTTGCTTTCACTGTTTTGGGCCAAGATGTCAAGGTAGTCTTTGAGGACCGATCTATTTTTTTTTCCAGTTTATTTTTGGTTTTAGGTGTTAACATTGCATAATTATTTTATTATTTCCCCTTTTTTAAGTCTATTTCTTTCTTCTCCTGCCCTAAAGTTTTGCATAGCAATGGGGAGCCTTTACTCCTGTTTCACTGATTCGAAGTGAAGGTTCAGCTTGCCCCGAGGAGAAGGAGGAGAAGTCAGTCTCAGAACTGATTACACAACATGCTTGCAGCTATATGACCTGTTCTGCTGCATTCTGTTTGCTGGTTGGGTTTGACTTCCATTACTATCTCCTGTGTCTGGACAGTGAATAAAAGCACCATTGGAAGTTATACAAAACTGTAGGAGTGTAATTCGAGAACCTGTGGTTGGCCAGTGAAAAAGCAAGCTTATTAGGCAAGAACCTGGAAGAAAGTGTTCTCTGGTGGGTGAAATGATTGTGAGCAAAATTAAGTAGCTAATTTGTGGGAAACAAGCAATTGTGAAAAAAAGAAACAGTGATTAAAAAATATTTTTTTTGTATAATGAAATGCAAATAGAAAAAAGTCTTACTGTGTATTACTGCTATGTACTTTTCTCTTTTTTTTCTGACATCTGTGTTGTTTAAACCTCTTCTGCCTTCAACTACTCAAGAGCATATGCTGTAAATTTTTCTTCAACTTTTACAGTATATTTGGTCTAAAATTTTTCTTGTTGTCTGTCTGCATCATTGAGGCTTTTGATGAGGTGGCAGTGGAAACAGGTTAATGGAGTCTTCTGTATATAGCCTGATACACTGATCAAGCCCAGAGTTCTAATGAAGGAATGAAGTTTGGGCCTCTGTAATTTACAAAGACTTTAAAAAGAATTTATCTTTGATTTTCACTGTGTATTAATTTGAAGCTATCCATAACTGTACTTTTTTTCTCTCTTCCTCCCCCCTCCACTTCCAATTTTTCTGCAATTGTATCTTTGTTATTTCATCCTGGACCACATCTGGGTGCCAGAACTGAGAGAAAGGTGCTTGCCCTTTTATCATCTTTCATGTTCCTACTGCTGGCTCTATGTGACCCGTATGAGAAAGCTGTATGATTTTATGCACAGTGAACAAAGTCAGGCTGAAGGGGCTGCAAGGTCAGAAAACTGAGACAAATTAAGAGGAGAAGTCAGGCAAGTAGAGGGATTAGACCTGGGCCTAATTTGGCTGCATGGTTTGAGAAGAGGTTAAATGAAAGAAGGAATTGGGATAAAAGGCAGGAGACTAAATCTGGAAGGAAGAGGAATGGGACACAGTAGATTTTGAGACATTTTATGTATACTTTGGGCACCCTGTTGTAAATGGATGCTTTCTTGCCTAACCTTCAGCTGAAGGTGCATACGAGATAAATTCTTTTCAGAATGGTTGGAGATGGTAGCTGCTTTGGTGAGTGCTCTATTATGTAATATTTTTCAAGAGAACATTATATTCTAGCTCTGCCGAAGAAGCTTTAGTTTTGAATAATAATAGGAAAGAAAATGACAGTTAAGAGTCATCAAAATCTTTTGCATCAGTCACACTAACATTTGTAACTATCAGTCACATTTTTGGCATCTCTTGTTACGCTAGTTAAATCATTCAGCTTACATTTGGAATTTCATAAAAGACACAATTTTAATTTTCACTATCTGGTGCGATAAAGTTATGTAGTCTGTCACCAAAATAAATAAAGTAATTGGGGGAATTGAGAGCATACATTTGTTTTATACATAACAAGGTGCTTGGCTGTCCTCTTTAAACCTAGCTTACTTTTTAATATGAAATGGTGGGATAGTGCTTCAGTATTAAGGTCCTCCCCTCCAGCCTTAGGTAAGCAGGCTGTCATACCTCTGTGATACTCCCCTTCTTTTCACTGGCCTTGTTTTGTCACCTTGAAACACCTTTCCCTGGGTGTATCTGATTTGTCTAACCTCTGACTTCTTATATTGCCAGATAGCTTATCTTGAATATGTTTCTTCTCTTTCCCTAAACCGTAAAAGTTAAGATGTGGAAAGGGGATTAAAGTGTCTTTCCTCATTCTTAGTATGCTTTAAGGGTGTGTCACCTGTATACATTCTGGTATTTTCAGAACAATGGACCTAAAGTCCTTTTCTGCAAAGACAGATGCATCTAAGCGATGGTTAACAACAGCATGTGCCTGGTGAGAACAATGCGAGCATGCAAATGTGTGAAGTTATTTGGGCAGGGAGGATTTCTGGGATAGAGGCCTTAGCCTATAATTACTGTGATACAATATGGAAAGAAAGCTACTGTACAAACCTGCTGTTTACATGTGAGCTGTTCTGTGTAGTAAATTGGCCATTTAAAGGTGCTCTCAACCATTCAAAGTAAGACTATTGTAAAGTAAGGCTTTAGGCCTTACAACAAATGTTCATTATGTTATGTACTCCATAATACCCAAAATACTTACTTACCTAGAGACATAATTTCACTAACTAAAATTTTGGAATTTGCTAAACTTCTCAACAGAAATAACTGACATACTCTTTGGAATATAAAATTGTCAGAAAGTTCAAGTCAGGCACTTTTTCACACCAGTAGAAATGGAGTAATTTGGAAAGATTAAATTGTATAAGCTTTTAGATATTAAAAAAAAAAGAAAAAGACTGGGTTAACTAAGTCAGGTTAGTATGCATAGTATCTTTCTCTCTTGCTTAGAAAAACCAAACAAACACAAAAACCAAACCCTCTTTTCTTGGCGTTGTAGGAAAGGGAATACATACAGTGGTAGTGGGTATGAACAATGAGAACACAAGCTGCTGGTAATTGAGAAAGGAAAATGATAGCTCTGTTTTTTAGAAGTAGACAAAGGACTGCATTTGGCAGCCAGTCTATAAGCAGTGACCTGGGAAGAGCTGTTGCAATTTAATATTACATGGACTCTTGAAATTTCATGTAGCAAATATGAAGTTGTATCTGGGTTATACTGCAGAGTTCCTGTCATGACTTTCCCTTATATCCGAAGTTGATCACATGTGCTCTCCAACAAGTTACACTCTTTACCTTTTCCAACGCAGACTGAATTTTAGTCTTGTGTAGAAGTTTTGCATGTGTCTTAGTCCAGTGAACAACTTTAGGTCAACAAGTGAGCCATTTCTTTGCTGTGACTGATATTTATTATCAGTTCTTAGACATTCCAGTCTTTCAGTAACCACATCAAACTCTTAAACTAGAGGTCATCTTCCAGACTTTGTTAATACAAGTCCTTTATATCCTTTATTTCATATTCTGTCAAATATGAGACTGAATTTATAGTTGTCTTCTATAATCAACATATAATAAATGCACTAATAGTTCATTCTGTAATAATTCTTTCTTCAGGTTACAGAAATAGCTGTTGTGTTTCTTCCTGCTGTGAATGACTTTTTATTTGGAGCCTTACAATAAGATTCCAGACTGTTTCCAGGTGCTGTTGAGTTAAGGATTTGAGAATGCTCAGGCATTTCTGTTGTACTTTTCCGTAAATAAGGGACATGGGTAATATAAAGTTCACAGGTACCTAGGTTTGTTTCTTCACAAGCAAAACCAAACGATGATAATGCATGATAGCTCTGAAAGTCACACCACTTTCAGATATGCTTGATCTTAAAGATTCTGTTTTATTGAAAAGGTTATAGGAGGCCACTCTTCAGAAGGCATTTGCTTGCATGGATGATAGCAAATGGAACTATCTGTTCATGAGACACCACCAGTATTTTAGAATTGATCGGTGGCTTAAGGGTTCCCTTTGTCTTGGAGATGAGATAGTCTTCAAAGTTTTGAAATATATTTTGCTGTATGTTTATTCTTTTCCCTTTTCTCAGTTATTTTTCCATCTGTAGAGATACCAGCATCTTCTCAATATTTGTAGTGGAGCTGTATTTTTAATATTTAGTATATTTACAGGTCTGAAATGTGAAATAAATTTAACATTTCTTTATGTCGTACTCTGTGCTCAGACCATTTACTGTACACAGCTTGTAACATTGGCTTATAAAAGAAATAACTTCCTTAAGAACACCCGTTGAAAATTGTTTAAGAAACTAATGCATTTGAAAATTAAATAGTTGTCTGTCTATCACACTTACAGAGATTCAAAGGAATACCTAAGAAAATTAATTCCTTGTTTGCTGTACGAGTGAAACTGAAGCAAGGCCTTGGTGCTGCAGGCATGCAATATTTTCAACTTTGCTACCTGTTGTAGAGGAAGAAAAGGAAAAATAATATGCACATCTTCCATATGTATTTTGTTACAACTGGACCAACTATGGAAATCTCATGTAAAATAGTTTTCTTATCATATTTTCTTATCAGCAGTTGAAAGATAGGACTAGTACAAGATCGTACATTAAATGTAAAATTATATATGGATTCAATATGTAGTAATGCATTTCAAATGGAAGCAATTATTTAGTCAGTTTAAGATTTCCTGTCTTTAAATACTGGCTGTTTGAAGTGCTTTGGTTTTGCCAAAGCTGTAACAGCCACTGCTTGATGATGCATCACATGAATGCCTTGGTTAGCATTCATGTGGGTTGTTGCCTGTTTTGAATCTGTGACTTTTAAGGGAGGTAGAGCATTTTGTCAATGTGTAGAGTAATGCCAGCTCAAGTGTGGACTTGTGTTTATTACGTCAGCTTCCACCCCCACTCCAGCTTTTTAGTGTGAATATGGATGTTACACAGTTGTAATACCAGCATAATAACCATCACAAAAAAAAAATTGGAGCACCAGACCATTTCGATTAGATATGTAATTAAATTCTTGTTTTAATGGTTTTGATTACATGTGTTCAAATCTGTCAGCCACTGCTATAGGATTGAAAGTTCTACGTGAATGGGGGGATGTTGGTGAAAGCGGGGTGAGCTAACCCTGTGGAGCAGAGGGGCTGGCTTTTGGTAGGTTACGTTGCTCTTCCTCAGTGGTAGTAGTTTTGATGTTTGAGATGAGTAAATAAAATGCCTGGGAGACAGGCGTCCCCCCCTGCCATTAGCAATACATGAATCTTGCCTTCCAGGTAAAATGCAGTTATAGATGTTTAACAAGCCTCTCCAGGCGTGGCCCCAGAAGGTGCCCGAAATAAGGGCAGCTTTCTTTTGTGGCAGGTTTGCCTTCTGAGCTGAGCGGAAACCCCACCATGCACCTGTTGATGAGGTGGCGGGTTCACCTGTGCAAGCGTCTGGGACGGGGCCGGGACCTCGCGCACCCGGCGGGAGCCTCTCCCATGAGTTCCAAACGGGCGCTTTCCCTCCTCTTCCTGACGGGCGTTCGGCGCGAGGCATCCCTTTCCCGTGCGGCCGGAGCCCGCCCCCGCTGGCGGGGCGGGAGCGCAGGTGGCGCTGGCGGGGCCGCGGCCGCCCCGCGCTGACATCAGCGAGCGCTGCAGAGCCACGGCGGCGGCGCAGGCCGGGCCCGCGCCAACATGGCAGCGGCCCCCGCGGCCGCCCTGGCGTGAGCGATGCCGCGGCCCTCCTGAGCCGGCAGGCGGGCCCCGCGTTCGTCACATCCATGGATGTCTCTTCCGATCCCTATCTGCCCTACGATGGAGGGGGAGGAGACGGCATTCCGCTCCGGGAGTTGCATAAACGAGGTACGCCGGGTTGGCGTTTGGGTTACTTGTTTGCATATCTACGTGCGGGACTGCTGCTCGGGTGTGAAGCAGCGGCGTAAAGGCTCTTTAATTACCGCGCTGCTTTGTTTCACCAGCCCGAAGCCTTTTGTAGGAGGAGAATTCAGTTCTGGCTGATTCCTGTGCTGTCAGGGATTGTTTTCTCTGCGGGCAGATCAGTCTTGCTTCATATCTCATCGCCGTGTGACTCCATCTTCGATGTGTGGCAGGCTTGCCTTTCGTTGTCTCTTGTTTTGTTTTTGTTTGTTCTTTTTTTTTTAATCGATAAAACCATCTCGTGCGCAAAAAAAACCAAAGCCAAAAACAAAACCAAGCCTACAACAAAAAACAAAACCGTCCCAAAACTGTGTTTGTCACTGACTATGACCAAATTAGCAAGTTATTAAATAGGCTTTTTTCTTTTCGTGCTTTTCACTAACTTGAATAGGAACAGTGTTTGTCTGGCTTTGAAGTTTCTGTACGTGCTTTTAGACTTGACTCTTTGTTGCCGGCTTTGATACGTGAAGGGAAAGCTCTGCAATGGTAATGTGTCAGCTCAGCAAATATTGATGAGCTCTTAAGGAACTGGTACTTTGCAGCAGGTTCTTTACACTGTTGCTTACAAGGAAGCAGATTTAAAAAGAAAACAGTGTTACCAGTGTTCACGGGGGGGGTGGGGGGAATCCTCTTTTGAGCTTGTATTTTGTTTTTTACTACTAACTTAAAGGAGAATACATACTATAAAGATTTGGTTTTGTACTGAGAGGAGTTGTAGTAGGAATAAAAGTTATGCCTTCAAATTCTGAGAATATGTTTTTTGTTGGCTAGATTTGATGGTTACAATGTGCTGTTTAAAACAGTGAATGTGGTGAATTCTTTGTTCTGTCAGAATTGGCCAATCTAAAATTAGAAAGTTATCAACATTTATAGCTGTTAGCGAAGGCATTAGAGAGGACGTAGGCTGAGAATAAAGATGGGATTTACATAAAATTATTTTTTCTCCATGTTACTGTATTGTTTCACCTGTCCTTGCAAACTCTTATTTCTATAAATAAATTAGTTCACAGTTTATGTTCTTTTAACATTTTATCTGTTTTTTAGTAGTTTACATAGAAGGTTATTTGTCGTCTTTTTACAATTCTTATAATGTATTTCAGGATACCTTAAAAAATCAAGAAGTTCCAATACAGTTTATTTTAGACAAGTAATTTTTATGCTGCCCAGATCATTATTATATAGCAAGTGCTGGGTAGTTCTCTTAGTCCGATTTTAGAATCACTTCTGAGAAATTGAGGGTGTTGTTTTCTTAGAACATTTGCAAAACGTGGATTGGGGGTCTTATCAGTGTTATCTATAAATACCTGAAGGGGAGGCAAAAAAAAGGCAGAGACAGGCACTTCTCAGTGTTGCCCAGTGACAGAACCAGAGGCAATGGCACAGACTGAACATGGGAGGTGCCCTCTGAACATCAGGAAACAGTTTTTTTTCTGCGAGGTTGACTGAGCACTGTAACAGGTTGACCAGAGAGGTTGTGAAATCTTCCTCAGAGATAGTATAAAGCCCTGTGGACATGGTCCTGGGAAACCAGCCGTAGGTGGCCCTGCTTTAGCAGTGGCCTTGGACAAGATGAGCTCCAGAGATCCCTTCCAACCTCAACCATTCTGTGAGTTTAGATTTGTAGATAGATTTGAATATGAAAACTGAAAAACAGCCCTAACATGTTACAGTTAGACATTGAAATGTGATCAGGTGTATACTCCTGGAAATTAACAGGTTTTAGTTGATTTTTAAAATACAAAAAGTAGATATTTGCAGTGCAAAATGGTGCCTGGCACACTGGAGTATTGCTGTTAAACGTAAAGTTTACAAATACTGTGATGAAAACAGTGGAAGGTTCAACTAGGTAGTTCCACTGCTGGGAGCCAACAAGACAATTCCCAGTTGTGACTTGTCATTTTTGCAGTTTTACTGAATTCCATTAGGACTTGTACTTCCTGTATTTTAATACTATATTTCAAAACAAGTGTTACTGGTGCTTCTTGGGCTTGCTGTACTGAGTTTAGATAAAAAAAAAAACAAACAACCAAACAACAACAAAATTCAAACAGTGGATCTGAATTAGTTGCGGATCTGAATTAGTCAAGTGCATATGTCTCATAAAAATACTGATCTCCAGACCAGTTTGTTCCATAAATTTAATCAAAATTTTGTGGGCATTTCCTGCTGATTTACAATACCACAATAATCTGTTATTGTGATTTAGCTATCAAAGTAAGGCTTAAAATGCTAGCAGACAAAACCAGAAATGGAAAGTAAATTCTTGACATTATTTTATGTGTCTGAATAAGGATACTACCAAGAATTTTTTTCCTCTCATGTAGATTTCGAAGCACTGTAATAACAAGCTCAGGGAACATGAATAAAAGGATTCTGAAAGAAAAACTTAACTGTTAAAGCCTGTGGAATTCTTTCCCTTATTCACATGCTGACAACTCTTCTGTCCTGCAGAGTAATGTTCACATCATGCAAAACTGCTTTGTAACATCAAAGCATTTGTTGCACTAATTGACTGCAGTTGCTCACCCAAAGTAGCTGTACCTCAGCAATTATGAAATGACTGTTTAAATCATTAGGGGTCTTTGACGTTTAATTAACGGCCTTTACTAATGTGCAGTGAGATGACATTCAAAGTACATTATTATTAAAGGCTTGATCCGTTGACTTGCATTAAGAATATTTTTTTTTTCAGTGCAAATACACTGTGAAACATCAAACGGAAAGATATAAAAATATGCATTTATTAATTGTGTTTATCTTTTATGTTGATTACTTATTATCATCCCTTAAAAAAAACCCCAGATATTACTGAATACTTCTTACCAGGAGTTCCTTTAACTTGTGCTGTCCTTAGACTTCTCTTTATGTGATACTAATTGCATAATTCCAGACATACTTATCCTTCCTGATAGAGTGAAATAAAACTTTAGGAACACAGTTCACTTCTACTCTCTTCTCTACTAACTAAAAGAGTTAAAACTACTGCTTCTCAGAAAGGGTTTAAAAGTTCTGATTTAGGATTGCATATATCCTAAGTAACTGACATGTACACTTTTGCATAAGAATTTTTCATATAATAAACCATATGTTGGAATATATGTTGTGTAAATAAATTACTTGTGTTACCCTTGGATTTATTTTTGCATCATTTTTGCTAGATGGACCCTTTTGAAAGTTCCAAATTATCAGTATCTTGTTTGTCTTCCAGCCATTCATGTACAAGCTCACACTCTTTGACTTGCCCTCCCCCCGCCTTTTTTTAATTCTTAAATAACCATTTATTTTACCACTCTTAAAAAATTGAAATCTGAGAAACAGTAGCACATGTATAGTGGCCAGGCTACCCAGTAGCAAAATTTGATCTTCAGCAAGCACAAGCTTTGCTAGTTCCCTTTTATTTTTTACATATACATAAACACATCTCAGATTTACCATTTTAGAAGTCCTCAAGCAAAATTAATGAAATTTTATTCCACTAATAATCTGTGATTGAGTTAACCTGGAGATGTGAAAATTATGTGTATAGAGCATGCCAGATTTACTGCTGACTTAGTTTTAGTAAACTTATTTTTTTTGAGAGGCAAAATAACTCACAATTTCATTTGTTGTGAACCAGTCACCAGTCATGTAGGTGCCACACCTCTTGTTTAAACTATACTAATAACAGTAACATTGGGGAAACCTCTCAGCCACCCACAGCCTCACCTGTTACTGTAAGCTGTGGGGCAGAGAATATTTAATAATATCCCAGGAGGAGTTTGAGTCAGATGCATACTTAGCCAGTCCAGATCCTGTAAGTGATAAAAGTTGTACTTTTGTGGTTTAGGCTGCATTTCTCCTTAAGGGCCTGTTATATTTAAGAATTCGTAGTAAATCAAAAACCACTAGAGACTGAAGTTACCAGTGTGACCTTTGAAGTAAATGGCTGTGAAAATTGTGTACACATGCTCAGAGCTAGAGTTTAACTCTGAAATTTTATTGCCAGCAGAGGAAGAGTAAAAACATTAATTTTTAGACTAATTAACATGTTCATGACAGAAAATGTCATCAAGATTATTATCGATCTCTAACTTTGAGTACTTTGAGAAAAAGCATTACTTGGAGCAACTCGACATGGTTATGACACTAAATTTCTGCTGGGCTTTCTTTTAAGGTTCCTAGGATATAAAGGGGATAAGGATTTTCAGTTATGAGTTTAGCATATTTAACTTTGGTGATTAACGTAAAGTGCCATGAGATATAACTACAGTTCACTGTAGGTAGTTACAGGTTGTCTGTCTACATGTGCTATATGACTGGTAAGGTTCACTGTTAAGCATGTGTTTCTCAATTTTGGAAATAATTTTTTATGTACTTTTATCTGAGATTTTAGAAACCTAATGAAGAGGCCAAGATTATGCTCTCCCTGGACCTGAATGGGGTCTGATTGGGATAATCATATTAGCAGAATTGTTATTTTTGTTGCATTCTGTCTTTGCCCTCCAAAACAACATATAAGTAAGTTGTTCTTATGTACATGCAGCAGCAGCACTTAGAAATCTGATTATCTAAATTTTTGTTGTTCTGACTCTTATGGCCTTGGTCACTGTTAGATTGTAGACAACTTCCCTTTTGTAATGTTTGCTCTATCTAACTTTATATATTTTTATACCTTTGATTTTTCTCATCTCCTCCCTCACTGTTCATCTTAAATATAAGTTGTAAATTTAGTAGTGGGAGGATCTCCATAACTCTTCACTTGCATATCTGAAGTCCCTATTCCTTACATTCATAACTAAATATAGTCCATTCTGCCTTTAAGACTAGAAGAAAATAAATCTGTAACAATAAAATCTTTTTTTTGTGTATTGCACCACAGAATCAGAAATGTTTCTTCCACCTAAAGTAAAAAGCCAAAGTGGTTGTTTTTTTTCTTCACCCTTCCTGACAGTTTGTGGTGGACATGAATCTTCAGAAGTCTTGGTTTAACTCAGTGGTGCTACTACTGAACTTTCATTTAACTCCTACTTTATTAAAGGTTATTTTTAAACCCAGATCTGGAGGGGACTATCATGCAGTACTTTGGTAAAGCATTTTATTTCTTTTCCCTGTTCTTCAAAACTTGTTCTGAGTCTTCCTGTTTCCCGCATAGCGGTTTTTTCCAGGTAATTTTTTTTCCAGTTTGTGTATATATAGTTGTGTTGATTTTTTTAATGCATTTTTATTGTAATGCAGAGATCAATTTGTGCTTGTAAGCCTTTCATGCAGTTCAGAAGAGCTGACTGAAGAGACAGGCTGAAAATTCGTAGTTGCACAAAAAGGGGAATGTATTACTTGATTGCAAAGACTTCAACATCATTAATCATCAACAGTAGTGCATGATAGCACTCTGGCATTGTGTGCTGTGCTTCTGATTCTGAAAATTAAAAATTACTTGTAGTCAGGAAAAGAAAATAGTGCTTAATTACTCTTTTTGAGTGGTTACAGACAAATTTAAATAAACTGACGATTTTTTTCTTGTCTTTTTAATTGGAAGCCTCATATTCTGAGGTCTGAATATGGAGACAGAAAGAAGCTCAGGTACTAACACATATGTTGTGTATACAAATCTTCTTTGTTACAAGAGTGAGTGATCCCTGTGGTGTGCATTGCATGCAGGGTGCTTGCCTTCCTCCATTCCCCTTGCCACCTAATACCCAAGGACACACGGGTGAAGCAAAGCCTTGGATTAGTATCTGGCCTCCGGAAAGCTACAGCCCCTGCTGATTTTAACACTCAGCAGATTTGGATGGTCATGTCAGGGGGAGCTTATTCCAGCCTTCGGGGTAAACTGATTAGCTTCATTTTCACTCGCAGAGGTGCATTTATTTTTTTTCCTCCTCCTTTCACACTGCTGGGAATAGCCCAAATGAGACACGTTGCACTGCTGTCAGCCAGAAGGACAGTGGCTGAGGGGGAATGCTGGGTGCCTGTGCTCCATCTAGAAAAAGAGATTTGTGAGCAGCAGCAAACCTAGTGCATTCTTGCTGTAGGAGGTAGTAATTGCATAGCTTGTAGAGAAATACCTTTGAGAAATTGGGTCCTATTATTGCTTTCCCATTGAAGCCAGTATTGACATTGTTTATCTGTTGTCTTCACAACTCTGGAATGTTTCTAAACCTTTGGGAGTTTTGAGTTCTCTGAGCACTTACTGTATAGTGTCTAGACATTAATATTTATATGGAAGTTTTTATTTTTTTTCCAGCAGAAAGATATAATTAAAATCTAACAAGACCCCAAGGGTGCATTTATGTATTTCGGTATAACTAGTCTGACGGTTGTTGCTGTGGAAGGGCGTGAATTTGCTTGTTGTTCCCTATATCTTCTCTCAGTTTGTGCTCCTGCACTGACTCTGTTTCTTCTCTGACAGCACAGAAGCTTGATTCCAGTTCTGTATAGTAACAGATTTTTTTGTTGTTGTTAGTTTTGTCTGCTTAGTTGGATTAGCATGTTGGCTTGGTTTACTGTGCAGTCCGATCCAAGGGTGACAAAGCTGATCCAAGGGTGAGAGTGGGATTGTGTGATCAAGAATGGTAGGGAGAAACAGGGGGAGCAAGATCTCCTATTTGTGTGGCAGCAGTCAGATCATCTCAATCTAATTGTGTAATTAATTATGAGAGATACATCTCATTTCTTAAAATGGTGTCATGGTGATACATGCTCAGTTTAAGACTTGTGTATTTTGTGATGTGCATTCAGAAGATCTGTATCATGTGCTGTGTAGCATGTAGAAGGGGTCTTAAACTTTATCATAAAATTATGGTCCTTTGTTAACTCTGGTAGCCATCTCCTGAGAGCCTGTTCATGTCTCAATTCTGTGCCTTATTCTGAAGTGAGGCTGTAGCTGTGAGGATTTGTTCTCTAAGTGATACTGGGTAACTGTTCAGTTAATCACATGGTGGAGAAGCACATAAAAATCTATCGTGCGCCATTTGAGTACCCAGGATGCAGCATTTGTCTTAAATCTTCATGTTTCTCTTCTCATTATTTTTGTGAGAAAGAAGGAACACTGCCTACAGAGAAAGAGTTGGGGAGGATTGTTAAACAGGAGCATTGTGTATGTTGCAAAATCGCTTTCTTGTGTGAAATAATTAGCTATAAACTTACCAGTTTGTTTTTTTTAAAAAAAACATGCCTTTCATCATCTGCGTGTTGCCCAGGGTTATTTTCAAATTTGAAAGAAATCTACTGAGTTGCCGAAGGACAAGCATGGGATCAATGTTACAGGAGATGAGGAAGCCTTTAAAAATGCTGTGCATGGCACTGAAGAATGCTGTGTGTAATCTACATAAATCAGCTTTTTGTCATGTTTATCATAGTTCCAATATCAATCAAGATTGAATACTGCTTGTATGAGGCACATATATAAAACATAAAAGAAGAGATATTCCTTGCCTCAGTGAGGGACATAAGGCAAGGAGAAATCTGTAATGTATAAAACAACTTGTGTGAATATAGCAAAATATTAGTTCTGTAATTTCTTTGTTCCTACTGGTTCCATCAGGAGGAACTAGCTAGGCAAAGTAGGAGGTTGGATCAGTGTTGGGAGCCAACTGCCATTCAGTATAACTTCATGTTCAAATAGAATGTAGGAGAGTGATATGGTAAGGACTGCTTTTTTTTCTGTCAGGAATAGTGTCTTCTCAACTGATTTTGGATTGTATTTTTTACATTCTCATTAAAAAAAAAAAAGAAAGAAAAAACACTTCTTCAGAGATAAGAGCTTTGTTATGGTGTTGGAATCTACTTCTCTTATTCCAGTTTTGTTCATGTAGCATTTTTGTTTTTGCTGTACCTCATTCTGATTCAGATGTCCCAAAGTACAGTGTTTTACTCTTAACCTTCATGCTTATTACAGTTTTTTCTTTCAACATGATATAATATTCTTTATTAGTTTTTTTATTGACTTTTTTTTTAACAACTTTATTTGAAGCAGTTCGTCAGCATTACCAAAGCTGATTGGTGAGAAGGGATTGTACTGGAAGCTTGGAGTTACATGCGTGGAAGGATAACAAAAGTCAGCTGCCTTCCTAGAAGGTAGTTCAAGCAAGACCTACAGTGATGGAATCCCCCAAAGGAGTTTCTTTTTTCTGAAAAAGCATGTTGCTTTTATTGTCTAGAAGCTTACTGCCTGCAAGCTTGCAGTCTGTGATTGCAGCAGCTCACTAGTTCTGTGTTGAGATTTGAGACAGCCAGCATGGCTTCAGCAAGGGCAAGTCCTGCCTGACCAACCTTGTGACCTTCTATGATGGAGTGACTACATTAGTGGACAAGGGAAGGGCTACAGATGTCATTTATCCAAATTTCTGTAAAGCCTTTGACATGCTCCCCTCCAACATCCTTCTTTCTAAATTGGAGAGAGATGGATTTGATGAATAGAGTATTAGATGGATAAGAAATTGGATGGACCGTCGCATAGAGAGGGTAGTGATCAATGGCTCAGAGTCCTGATGGACATCAATGGTGTCCCTCAGGAATCCATACTGGGATCAGTGTTATTTAATATCTTCATTAATGATGTAGACCAAGGGATTGAGTGCACCCACAGCAAATTTGCAGATGACACCAAGCTGAGTGGTGTGGTTGACACACCTGAAGGATGGGATGCCATCCAGAGGGACCTGGACAAGCTCAAGAATTAGGCCCATGGGAGTCTCACAAAGTTTCACAAGGCCAAGTGACAGGTGCTGCACCTGGGTCGGGGCAATCCACAGTATCAATCCAGGCTGGGGGGATGAACAGATGGAGATCAGCCCTGCTGAGAAGGACTTGGGGGTGCTGGAGGATGAGAGGCTGGACATGACCTGGCAATGTGCCCTTGCAACTCAGAAAGCCAGTTGTATCCCAGGCTGCATCAAGAGCAGTGTGGCCAGCAGGGTGAGGGAGGGGATTCTGCCCCTCTACTCTGTTCTTGTGTGACTCCACCTGTAGAACTGCATCCAGCTCTGGGGTCCCCAGCACATGAGGGACATCGACCTGCTGGAGTGAGTGCAGAGGACCACCAAGACGATTAGAGGGATGGAGCACCTCTCCTATGAGGAAAGGCTGAGAGATTGTTCAGCCTAGAAGAGAGAGCTTAGGGGTGACCTAATTACAGCCTTCCAGTACCTAAAGGGATCCTACAAGAAAGATGGAGAGAGACTTTTTACAAAAGCACATAGTGACAGGACAAGGGGGAATGGCTTTAAACTAAAGAGAATAGGTTTAGATTAGATATTAGAAGAAATCCTTTACTGTAAGGGTCGTGAGGCACTGGAATAGGTTGCCCAGAGAAGTTGTGGATGCTTCATCCCTGAAAGTGTTAAAGATCAGACTGGAGGGGGCTCTGAGCAACCTGGTTTAGTGGAAGGTATCCCTGCCTATGAACTAGATGATGTTTAAGGTCCCTTCCAACGCAAACCATTCTGTGATTATTAAAGATGATATTGGAGAAGAGTGTGCTAATAAAGGGATGACAGCTGCCTTATTTTTGCAAAGTATGGAAAGATTGTGTTTGAATTATAAGGATTCTTGTGAGTCATACTGAGCCTCTGAGAGGATCAGTATATTACTATTTCCCTCCCTGTAGTAACACAGGTTAGTTTAGAATAGCAGTAATAATAAAAGTTCTGCATGCCACTTTTATCATTAGCTTCGCAGTCTCATAAAAACATAAGTAAACTCATATATAACAGAAAGGCTTTACTTTCTTTGAGGCTGCAGAATGGCTTAGGTGTCTACATATGGAAAATGGAGGTGTTTTCTTACCATAGCTAGAGGCTGTGCCTGTGTTTCTTGGGCTAAGTGCTTGTTCTGGTTTTTAAGACTAAAACTGCTTCTATGTTGACGAAAAGCATGTAGCCTGAGAAAGAATCTTGAAACTTGAGGATGGGGGGAAAAAGGGGGGAAGAAGGAAGGGGAAATGCTTTCTGAATATCTGCTAAGTGCTACAATTTATCTATGTAATGATGATTTCCTGCCTGATGGTTAGAATGTTGTGATGAAATATCTATATTATGGTAAGGGCTTTAACAAAATTTATTAAGTTGAAAATAAATTTAATGACACTTTGAAACTGAGAGTAAATTATGAGAATTTGTGTGTTTATGCTGACGAGAATCATTATTTTCATAGCTGGAAGGAACATCTTGCTGTGTGAAATCTATAGAAGGAAGAGTAGAAAGGGAAGTGAAAGTTTGGAAATGTTTTGAGTATTGATAAATTTGGAAATGTGTTGAGTATTGATTTCTCTAAAATCTCCTTTAGAATAGTTGTATGCTACATAGATCATAATATTGGCTGGAAAATGTCTTCTCCGTTGCTGTCAGACTTACGTATGTTAGATACAGAGCATCAGATTTTGAGAAGTTGTCCTCTTAGTGCTCTCTAGGGATGCCTTTCTACCACGTGCTCACTGCTGCCTGTTTCCCATTTGGTATAGGATTATAGCTGTTCAGTTGCATCAGGTGTTCATAGCAGCTCTGTATTCAACAAAACCTGCTCTTCAGCTTCACATCCTGTTCTGTGTCTCTTTCTCATTATACAGTAATCACTTATGTTCCAGTATTTGGTGTACCAGCAAATGTTGGCAAAGTAGGAACCTGACGGTTTCAGTGGGATTTTTACTGTATCTAGGGCAATGACTATTCTTTGTAGTCTACTCCAAGTTCTGCTTTGGGTCTAGGGCAGTGAATATGATGCCATCTCTGATGGTTTCCCCTGTAGAGAATTCCAATTCAGTACCTTGTGATATGCATAAAATAATCTGTTACTGTTTGTGATACATTTATGACTCTCAACTCGCCTTTGCCTTGCGTAGGATCGCATGCCCCTTATAGTTTGTTATTGCTTCATATATAACAGGGCATAAAACCAACTTTCCCAGGGCAAAGACAAGCTTTTGTCCTACCCTACTCACTCAGGTTCAGGAAAGTGCATGATCACATTGTAACTTTGTAGAAGTTTAATAATAAACTGTGGCTGAATTTAATTTATGTCCCTTGCTTTGCAATGGAGGTTAATTTCATGTAAAAATAATATTTTCATAATATATTCTGTTACTGTCTTAATTTTGAGAGCTAAACTAATTGTTACAATGTGAATTTTGTTACTGCCTCTTCCACAAGGTCAGCTTGCCCTTTCAGCTAGCCAGACATGTATCTTAGACTGCCTTTCTAGTTATGAGAATTAGAAATGTCAAGAGAATTTAATCCCTTATCCTAAAGCAAGGTTTTCACAATTACCTCTATTAGCAAATCTGATTTAATTTGTTGTTGTTAGCCTTTTATTAATGGAAGCATAGGTAATGATTCTTTACATCTGCCTTAGGAGAGACTAACAGCAGCTCTGGGAAGGGATTTACAGGGCTTAGCTATGGGAAATAGATGAGGGAAAAATTAGTATGGCATAGACTGGGGAAAAAAGTATGAAGCTAAGTAAGACGGCAGCCAGGCTTGCATGAGCGAATGGTATTGGTGTTGTTGGGGAGCTGTTTCCTACATTTACATTATCTTATGTACTTTTCTTTTAATCCTTGTAGAATTTGTACTGAATGGTAGTTTGTGTGTCTTGAAAATTATCGATTGCATTTTGTCTTAATATGATTTTTGTATTACTTTCTTCTATGTTGTCTTTCACCACTAAGGAAATGTCCAAATAAACACTGTGATATATAGTACTCATAGACAAGGCCTCTGAAGCAATAGATGACCGAGGCACACCTCTGGGTCAGAGTGTAATATCGAGTGTCACACTGCTTCTGCTAGGTCTTAGAATTCACAAATGTAAAGGAAAAAGGCACATTTTACCTATGTGTAAATCTAATTGTGAGTTGTTGGTGAGAGCTGGGGCAGTGAACACAGCATTTGAAGCATTTAAGTTTACAGATAGGTCTTTTTTTAGCTTATTTTATTTTTTTGTAAGTCGGAAACTTCTGCTGACAACACCAAGAAGCTGAATTAAAGAAACCTGGAATTGGAAAAAAAAAAACAAAACTCAACAAACAAACAACCAAGAAATCCTAGCTCCAAAAAAACCCCTGCCTAGCCATCCCAGTGTGAATCCAGTGAAATGAGTTCTGGTGTCTGTCTGAACTGATTAGAAGTCTTGATCACCTTGGCCCTACATTTCTATGAATAGAGATTATTGTGTTGCAGCATATACTGGGCAAATTGTTTTGTTCTTAGTCAAATAAGTGAGAGTAATCACTCCTTAAATCATTGTCTGTCTTAACCTCATTATCAATGTTCTGTTTGTAGCAATAACTTTGCAAAAGAAGTTTGTGTTGTGTGGGCAGATGGTGTCCATGTTATATTTAGGCAGCTGTCCAGCAGAAGATTATACTTGGAGTCTGCAAATACAGCACAGGAACTCCAAAAAACCCCCTCAAACCAATGTATTAGAGAATTTATGACATTTGAAGGCTTTAAAAAATAAATCTTTATCAGTTTTGAAGAGAGAAAAATTCTCAGTACTCCTTCTGCACTTCTTATTCTAATCACTGAAAGAAATATGTTGGGGCTGTTGCTCTGTGAGATGCTTCTGAAGGAACTTCCTAGTGATGACAAATTAGTAGAATTTTTTTTTTCATACAGTATTTCCAATTTTTCATGGCTGAGGGCTGTTCTGTGATTTACCTTAAATAAATAAATGAAAATAAAATATAAGTATTTGTTTGGCTTTCTGTTACTTTTTAGCTGCACTGATAGTCTGTTAATAATGTATTTTAGGTTTGGTTTAAACATTCAGAAGAGATTGGTAATCAATAGAATGTATATATGAAAATAACTGGCAACTTATGAAGATGCTGTGAATTTTCTGTCTAATCATTCCGGTTTTGTTTTCATACAATCAGATTTTCTTCTGGTAGTTCATAAACTGAAATAAACTCCAAGTTAAATGTGTGTCGAAGCTGCTGATTTTTTCCACTTTGTTCTACTGAAGTTCTTCTGGAGTGTGCACACAAAACAGAACAACGATTTGACTAGTACATTCCTATTTAACCAATGGAAACACAAAATCACTAGTATGCAAAGTCAACCTACAGCTGAGTGACAGGGAAAAGAAGTGACAAGCAACACTGAGAGACCTAAATGACAATAGAACATGCATATTATGGAAAGTGTCTTAATTACTTGTTCAGAAATTTTGTATGTCAAAGTGTTATGAACAGAGTTTAAATGCTTCATTTATTACAAATTTAATTTATTCCTGTTTTTATCTGCTGCAGGAACTCATTATACAATGACAAATGGAGGAAATATCAACAGTTCAACACATTTACTGGATCTTCTGGATGAGCCAATTCCCGGAGTAGGGACATACGATGACTTCCATACCATTGACTGGGTTCGAGAGAAGTGCAAAGACAGAGAAAGGCATAGACGGGTACTTGACATAAATAACAGTATTTGGAAAATATTTTTGGTTGGATATTGGAATTAAGGTCTGATCTAGCAACACATACAAATATATACATGTACTTCAAATTTGTTCATAATTATATCAGCTAGAACTACTTGAATACTGTTTAAAAAGCACTGCTTCGTTGATACTGCAGTCTTGCAACAGTATTCTAACTTGGAAAGGAAACAGTAATTTAATAGAGTGGGAATAGGTCTCAGTCACCCAAATACCATTTTTACAGTACTGCTTTTTTTGCATACTAGTGCATTTAAGGCTATTTTCCAGTGTAGATGTAATAGTACAATAGTGCTTATGGTGGTACTTATACAGAGAAGTGAAGACTGATGTATATTGCTTTTATACTGATAAAAGTGTATCTGTGCTGCTGCTATGTGTATATATGTGTGTGTATATATATATACTGCTGTGGTTGTTTGAATTATGGAAAGTGGAAATTCTCATCTCTTAACCATTTATATCAGCGTATATATGTTTAACAAAAAAGTAGTCTCAATATGTATGTTAACTATCCTCTCTACTATCACACGACCTGCTTTTCTCCTCTTCAGTGATTTCTTCAGAGGATCTTCTAAGTTCAGGCTGTTCATCTTTATCAGTGTACTCTGCAAGGAGTTCTTTCATGCAACAGACTGAAGTTGTATTAGTCAATAACATGCCAGATACTGTCATTCATGTAGTAAATTTGTTTAATAGCATTTTAAGAGGAAATATGCTATTTAGAGTTTTACCTCCAAACTTTTGGAATGCTTACTTTAACCTTAAAAACAGAACAGATCTGGAAATGTGATTTCTCCTAAATATTTTTCACTGAATGAAATTAATAGTTAAAAATTAATTATAATTTTATGGAGGGATCAGGGAGAGGTTCCTTCACATCCAAAACTATAGCATTATTCTGCTTTCTTTGGAAACACCATTTTTAACTTTGTAGAAGCAAGTATAGGATGTGTTTGCTGATTTACTTTGACATGGTAAAAAAACCTCTAGTCTTACACTAGTTTAAAAAATAAAATATCCATAATTGCACTATCTAGTGCTTTTTCAAGGAAAAGAGATCCTTGGACAATTGATCTAAGAACATGTACCTTGTTTGAATGCTTTTAATGAAAGGTAAGAAGGTGTTTGCATGTAATACTTCATTTCATAATTTGGTGTCTAAGCAGTAATTAACACAGTGCCATTTTAGACTGTAGGTGTGTAGGTTAATGTCTAGTGGATATGCCACTGGGTAGAATGCTGGGCCTGACCAAATCCTGGCAAGTCAGACCACACCTGTAAATAAGATAATCTAGAGTGAAGTCTCACAGCCGTTACTCATTTTAATGTCCAAGACCAGAAAAGTCAGACAAGACCGTTCAGAGTTCATAGTCACAGAACTACTGGGAAATTTATAAATATACCCTGAAGGACAGGAGACTGACTGGCCATGTAATCAAAGATGTAAAAAGAAGGGGGCTGTATTGTTTTCAAGATTTTCTTGTCTAGTACTGTGCTTTCTTAGCTTGTTTTTGGTTGGTTGGTTGGTTTGTGATGGCTTGGTTTGGTTTTGTTTTACTGTTTGCTGCACGTGCTTTCTTCTTTTACTGGATGAAAAACCCATAAGAATACAATGCAATTACATAATGAAGGTTCAATCATAAAACTAGTTATGCACAAATTAACGACTAAGTGCATAAAGTAAATAAGGCTAAAATAAGAATAGCTATTTTTTCAGTGCAATAACTTCAGGTGTCATTACTAATAGTTGTCTAGAAGTATTACAGTGTAGTTATCATTTTTTTTGTTTCATCTTACTGTCGTGTGTTTTTAGTCTAAAGATATTTGTATTTGAAGTAGAAGTTTAGGAATTTGAATGGAATAGCTTATTAGTACTATGTTAATAGTTTATTTGAGGTTCGGCAAAAAATAATCAAGGTGTAGGAGAGAAATAATTTTACAAGTACGTGTTCTAGATAGGTGTCATAGAAATTTTTCCTTTAATCTAATAATGCATTTCCTGGGGTTTAGTTCTTTAAATAAAGCAAATTTACTTTTCTCTGTAAGTTGTTTGATGTCTGAATGACTAAGCTGATTTATCTATGTAAAGCACTAAATATAAGCAGGACACTTGTCGTTTAAAGAGAGGGCATATTTGCCTGCAGCCTGCATCAGGCAGTTTGTACGTCATACTTAATTGTTTTCTCTTATTCATATTAGAGAAACCCATACAAGTATACATAATGATTTCTGTTTGCAGATTAACAGCAAGAAGAAAGAATCAGCATGGGAGATGACAAAAAGTTTGTACGATGCATGGTCAGGATGGCTCGTAGTCACGCTAACTGGTTTGGCATCAGGTAAATGAGAAAAGATGATTTCTTTCTTGTATTTGTCAGCAAGTATAGTCACTATGTTTTTCTTTTGTTGTCCCCTATCCTGGCTAAGAACTTGTTCAGGCTACTACCATAATTCCGTGAAGGAAGAAAAAGGTTGACTATCTTAATTTACAGGCTTCAGTGTTTTAAGGAGAGGGTTTGCTGATCAAATGGAAAACAAAATCCTCACTGAATTTAGTGAGAGTTTCTTGAGAGTTTCTGAACTTCTACCCACTAAACTATCAATGTTCCTTAGTCCTGTGATTGAGATTTGTGTTTTCCCTTTCTGTAAAATTTTGCTTTTTTTTCTATAGGATTTTTTGTGAAAGTGTGTGAATTGATTGTAAAAGTAGCTCTGGTATATGTGTAGTTTTGGTAAGCACATGTCCTTGTAAAGCTTGTGTTTATGCATGAGCAAAGTCTAGCCATATATTTATGTCATACCTTTACAGAGATTGTTACACAGACAGCGTTATCTTTAACAGGTAAAGTTTGTTGGCCTATATTTCAGGGGTTTTTTTGTTAATGTATTTTAGGATGAATTTTACAGCTAAAACCATCTAATAGATTGTGGCCCCACTGTACGGCAGTGCTACTTTCTGTCAGTGTACTTTGGAGTGACCAAATGTGCAGGAGTGAAAAATCACACATTTTCTGCCCAGTTTTTCAAAAAAAGTATTTCAGAGATCTTACATTAAATGCTGGGAAAATTGGATTAGTTCTAGAGTTCTATGCTTGTTAAAAAGGCATGGTATAATTACTGCTTAGATATATACATAATCACTTTCACAAATCATATATAAATTAATACATATGCGAGGTCCGTAGCATGTTTATATACTTCTGGATGCACAAACCAGGAGTGTATAATTACTGGAAATTGCTTTTGATAATTTTGGTGGGAACGTGCAGTGTTGTGTTTTCATCCCCCTAGCTGCTATGTATATTAACATTGCTTTACCATGTTTCTGAGCAACAAAGCAAGCAAGTTCTGATCATGAACCTTGCTAGGTTTTTCAGTTCCCATTGCTTTCTTTTGTTTGTGTCTAGTACATATTAAATGATGCAACCTTGAGTTCAGTCATGAGGAGGTCTTATGTTCATGTATTTTAATTAATTTGGTTGAAATTTTGTTCTACTGAAATACTGCTTTTGACTCGGACTTTGGTTGACCACAGTTCTTAAGCAAAGGCTCTGTCAAGATTCATAAATCATAGAATCGTTAAGATTGGAAAAGACCTCCAAGATCATCAAGTCCAGCCTTTGACTGAACACCACCATATCAACTAAACCATAGCACTAAAGTGCCATGTCCAGTTCTTTTGTGAACACTTTCAGGCATGATGACTCTACAACTTCCCTGGATAGCCCATTCCAATGTTTGACAACCCTTTCAGTGAAGAAATCCTTCCTGATGTCCATCTTGAACCTCCTATGGCACAGTTTGAGGCCATTTCCTCTCATCCTGTCACTGGTTGCCTGCGAGAAGAGACTGACCCCCACCTGGCTACAACCTCCTTTCAGGTAGTTGTAGGGAGTGATGAGGTCCCCTTTGAGCCTCCTCTTCTCCAGGCTGAACAACCATAGCACCCTCAGACTCTCCTCATATGACTTATTCTCTAGACCATTCACCAACTTTGTTGCCCTTCTCTGGACTCTCTCCAGCACCTCAGTGTCTTTCCGGTAACAAGGGGCCCAAGAACTGGAAACAGTTCTCAAGGTATAGCCTCACCTATGCCGAATACAGCAGGATGGTCACCTCTTTGATCCAGCTGGCCTACACAAAAGCCAGGGTGCCATTGACCTTCTTGGCCACCTGGGCACACTGCTGGCTCGTGTTCAGCGGCTGTTGACCAGCACCTCCAGGTCCTTTTCTGCCCCGCAGCTTTCCAGCCGCTCTTCACAAGCCTTTAATGCTGCAAGGGGTTGTTGTGACCCAAGGGCAGGACCCAGCACTTGGCCTTCTTGAACCTTACATGATTGGCCTTGACCCACCGATCCAGCCTGTCCATATCCCTCTGTAGAACCCTCCTACCCTCAACTTTCTGAGGGTGTGCCCTTGTCCAGATCATTGACAGATATTGAACAGGACTGGCCCCAGTACTGAGCCCTGGGGAACACCCACGAATGATTGGCCGCCAAGTGGATGCAGCACCATTCACCATCACTCTCTAAACCCAGCCATCCAGTCAGTTTTTAACCGATCAAAGGGAGCACCTGTCCAAGCCGTGGGCTGCCAGCTTCTCTGAGAGAATGCTGTGGGAGACAGTATCAAAGGCTTTACTGAACTCCAGGTAGGCTACCTCCACAGCCTTCCCCTCATCCACTAGGTGGGTCTCTTTGTCATAGAAGATCAGGTTGGTCAGGCAGGACCTGCATTTCCTAAATCCATGCTGACTGGGCCTGATTCCCTGATTATCCTGGCTGTGCTTTGTGATTACACTCAAGATAATCTGTTCCATAACCTTTCCAGGCACTGAGGGCAGGTTGACAGGCCTGTAGTTCCCTGGATCCTCTTTTTGACCCTTCTTACAGATGGGCTGAGACCTCCCCAGTAAAACAGGACTTATGATGATGGAGAGTGGCTTGGTAAGCTCCTCCTGGATTGCAGAGGTTCTATTCTGCTCCCTGTCCCCATCTATCAGCTCAGGGGGCTGATTGCCCTGAGGATAACTGGCCTTTCTCTTGAAGACTGAGGCAAAGAAGGCATTAAGTACCTCAGCCTTTTCTTCATTCTTGGCAACAGTGTTTTTCCCCCCACATCCAATAAAGAATGGGAGACTTTCCTTGGTCTTCCATTTGTTGGTAATGTCTTTATAAAAATATCTTTTATTATCTTTTACAGCAGTGGCCAGATTGAGTTCTAGTTGACCTTTCACCTTTCTAATTTTCTCTCTATGTGACCTAATGACATCTCTGTACTCTTTCTGAGTTGCCTGACCCTCCTTCTTCCAGAGGTCATAAACTCTCTATTTTCCCCTGAGTTCCAGAGAAAGGTCCCTGTTCAGGCAGGTCACTTTTCTTCCCCAGTAGCTTGTCTTTCAGCACATAGGGATGGCCTGCTCCAGCATCTTTAAGATTTCCTTCTTGAAGAATGTACAGCCTCCTTGGACCCCTTTGTTATTAAAGTCTGTTTCCCAAGGGATTCCCTCTAAGCCAGTGTCCTGAACAGGCCAAAGTCCACCCTCCAGAAGTCTGAGGTAGAGGTTTTGTTGACCCCCTTCCTTACTTCAGCGAGAATTGAAAACTCTGTCATTTCTTGGCCGGTGCGCCCAAGTCAGCCTCTGACCACCGCTTCTCCTGCCAGCCCTTCTCTGTTTGTAAATAGCAGGTCTAGTGAGGCACAGCCTGTGTTAGGCTCACTTGCCAGCTCTATCAGCTAACATGCTCCAGGAGCCTCCTAGACTGCCTCCTCTCTGCTGTGTTGAGTTTCCAGCAGACATCCAGCAAGTTAAAGTCTCCCAGGAGAACAAGGGCTAGTGATTGTGAAATGTCAGCCAGCCACTTACAGAATACTTCATCTGCCTCCTCATCCTGGCTGGGTGGTCTGTAACAGACTCCCACCGGGATGTCTGCCTTGTTAACCTTCCTCCCCCCGCTTCTTACCCACAGGCACTCAGCCTTATCACTATCCTTGAGCTCTATACAGTTGAAAAACTCCCTAATATACAGGGCCACCCCACCGCCTCTCCTTGCTCTTCTGTCTCTTCTGAAGAGCAGGTAGCTATCCATTGCAGCACTCCAGTTATGTGAGTCATCCCACCACATTTCTTTGATGGCAACTACATCATAGCTTTCCTGCTGCACAATGGCTTCCAGCTCCTCCTGTTCGTTACCCGTACTGCATGCATTAGTGTACACACACTTCAGCTGGACTGTGGATTTCACCCCTAACTCTGGCATGCCACTCCCAGGCTCATCTCTAACGAGCCTGGTCTTACCCCCTTCCCCCTTCAAATCTAGTTTAAAGCCCTTTCAATCAACCCTGCCAACTCACAGGCTAGAATCCTTTTTCACCTTTTAAACAGGTGAATCCCATCTGTCTCCAGCAGAATTGGTGCCAAATAAACTGCCCCATCACAGAAATATCCTCTTAACTCCTTTGTTTCAGTGGACTGTTAGAGAACAAAGGAAAAAAAGGCAAGAAAACCCCCTACATTTAATTTGGGAAATATACAAAGAACTCGATTCTTCAGCAAATACTAATCTTACTGTATTTAGGACAAGATATATTCTTGGACATCAGTAATATATTAAATGTCTATTTAATTAGCTTTTCTGTAATCTCAATTTACATCCATTAATACCAACACATTTCTTCATTTTAGCTTGTGTGTTATTTCTATTTACCATAACATTAATACAAAACTGTTTCTACAACAGGGGCATTGGCAGGTCTAATTGACATTGCTGCTGACTGGATGACTGACTTAAAGGAAGGCATTTGCCTTAGTGCTTTGTGGTTTAACCATGAACAGTGTTGTTGGGGTTCAAATGAGACTACATTTGAAGAGAGAGATAAATGTCCGCAGTGGAAAACATGGGCAGAACTAATAATTGGGCAAGCAGAAGTGAGTATATACCCATTCTTTTATGGTCTTGCTCAACAATTCGTGTGAATATGGAAAAACATTAATGAACTTAAGTTCAGGGTTCTAAACACAGATTTGGGTTGTATTTGATTAATAGGTTATAGTGTAATACCATGTGTATTTCATGAACTGCAAGGGGGCTTGGAGTGTTACAGGTGTAAGGAAGTTATGAGAGTATAGAACTGTTAATAACATAGCTGTACATAAAATAAATAAAAATTACATTTGTGGTGTTCTCTGATAACTAAGAATAGATTCTTCATTTTTTCTACTACAATTTTTTTTAAGGGTTTACTCAGTATTCAGCAGATTTTAGTAGCTAACAGCTATTAAAAATACACCTGTGCTATGTTTATTTTTTCTTTTTAAGATGAAATGTTAGAAGTTTATACCTTATATAACCCAGTCTGTGCTGATGTCATCACTTTATGCTTTTCAAACGAAACTCTCTCTCTTGATCTGGTAATAATTATTGTACCTCAAAATGTGCACGTAAATGTACTTGCAACAAGAGTAGTTCTGGATTATTTTAAGTAGTAATTTTGCTCCTATGTCAAATTTATTTTCTGACTTTTTGCTTTTGCTTTTAGGGTCCAGGTTCATACATAATGAACTACATAATGTACATTTTCTGGGCATTGAGCTTTGCCTTCCTAGCAGTTTCTCTTGTGAAGGTATTTGCTCCCTATGCCTGTGGCTCAGGGATACCTGAGGTGAGGTCTCACTAATACATATATTTATAGCTGTTTTGTGTTAATGTGAAAATTACTGCTGCCTTACAGGGTTGGGGGAAGGAAGAGGGAGCACCCTGCCTAAGAAATCTATTAATACAAGTGTTCAGATTGAAAACATATAATTGTGCTAATTGTGTCTGGGAAAAATACCCGAAATTTAAGAGAGTCTCCTGAGTTAGTAGATATTGCTGCATGCTTCTGTCAGGACCACTTTTTGAGGAAGCGTTTAGCTTAAGAGAGTATACTCCTGAAGAGTGATTTCCAAACCTACCCCAATCCTTACCCTCCCTGTGGAGGTAAGAGAATAGTGATTCATTGACAGAATACGGGTCCTTTGATACAGCACTCAGTCTTTTGTTGCAGTGGCTTTAGTCGCCTTAACTAGCACAAATCAACAGTCACAATGTAAAATGTGTAATACCCTCAAAAACTCACTGTTTGTATTGCTGTCTGCTACTATCCACAGAATGGGAGAGAAAAACCCAAAGTCAAATAAATTGTGGTCAGTCTCACTTCTCCAGTCTTTCTGTAAATATTTCTTTATATATGTGTTTTGTAGATGTTGAAGGACAAATCCTGCCTCTGAATAAGCCTGGAGTAGTCCTGTGCCATTATTCCAGAAGAGATTTCATCCTAAATTGATTTCCAGATTTAGCAATCTTTGCTTTCTAGGCACATCCTATTTATGGACAAGTTGTCCTTTCCTATGATAACTATATTATTTCCTATATATGGGCATATTTTCCAGGCTAGTAATATGACATTAAGTACAGTAATATCTTAGGCAAGTGGCACATCTTTCCTGGTGGAGAAAGGCTGATCTTTTCCATTTTTATGTTAAGAAATCTACTGTTAATTTTTTATGTAATGATGGTAAAACATAAAGAGAAAACAGAGAGGTATAATATTGATGCAAATGGGATATTGCTACACTAGATGACCTTGGGTATAGGTTTTGTAGGTTTATTTTTCCTTTGGAAGTTTTCTACCTTTTAGTTGGTAATTTACATCATAAACTAATCAATGCAGTTTTAGAAGCTGCTGCAAATTAATTTACTACTAAATGTAATTGATAATATTGTTGTATGTTATTGTCCAGTATTTCAGAGTAAGTTGCAAATGGAAAGCCTGCGGCAACCAGATAAACTCAATGTAGCAATCTGAACAATATGCGTTCTAAAGTGCGATTAAGTCAGTCATTTGAAAAGGCTGGTTTTTGAAGTTCTGCAGCTAAAATTATAGAATTATTTTCTGGAGAAAGCAGAATGCAATAACATATTATTATTTTTTTTTCCAGATAAAAACTATTTTGAGTGGCTTCATCATCAGAGGTTACTTGGGGAAGTGGACTTTGATGATAAAAACAATTACTTTAGTATTGGCTGTCGCATCAGGTTTGAGTCTAGGAAAAGAGGGTCCCTTGGTACATGTGGCCTGCTGCTGTGGGAATATTTTTTCCTACCTCTTCCCAAAATACAGTACAAATGAAGCTAAAAAAAGAGAGGTAAATTTTTGTAAGAGCATTTATAGAATGTATTAAATATCTGTGCATTTACACTGATTTGTTTAAAAGACGGTATTTTTCTCTTGGATAGTGTTCAGTGTTTATCAGTAGTTATTTATTGTGTTAAGAACAATGTATCATCCCTAGCATTCTCAAAGGTAAATAATTTCCACATCAGAGTCAGTTTGCATTTCTCCCATCTCAGAGACCATTTGATTATATTTAAATTCTTTCTGTTCTTGGCTCTGTGTTTTGGTAATTGATGAATGTGTTCAGTTCTGAGGACAGCAGAGTACTCTGAACCCATGAACTATGTATTCCTGGTTACAACAGTGTTTTCTGCTCTGTTTCAGTTTGATGTTTTTAGTGATGGTGGGTTAGACTTGGTGCCTGCCAAGCTGTTCTATCACCCCTCTATCTTGACAAGACAAGAGGAGAGAATAAGATGAAAAACTCATAGGTCAAGATAAGGACAGGGAGATCCCTCCCTCACCAGTTACCATCACAGGCCAAACAGACTACACTTCAGGAAAGTTACTTTATTGCCAGTTAATAACAGAGTAGGATAGTGACCAATAAAACAAAACCAAGTACACCTTGCCCCTCCTCTCCTTTCTTCTCAGGGTCAGCTTCACTCCTAACTCTTCTATCCCAAAGCCCCATCAAGGTGATGCTTTGTCTCTGCTGCTCCTTCCTCTTGATACTCTTCCCCTGCTCCAGGGTGGGGTCCTACCCATGGGAGACAGTGCTTCACAAATTCCTTCAGCGTGGGTCCTTTCCAGAGGGTGCAGTCATTCAGGAATGGACCGTCCCAGCCCAGATTAGCCACAGGCTGCAGTGCTTGCAAGAAACCTTCTGCTTGGGCTTCTCTCCACAGGCCATGGTTCCTGCCAGGAGCCTGCTCTGCCACAATCCTCCATGGGCTGCAGGGGGACAACCTGTGTCACCACAGGCTTCATCACTGGCTGCAGGGGAATCTCTGCTCTGGCACCTGGAGCACCTCCTCCCCTTCCTTCTTCACTTAACCTTGGTGTCTTCAGGGCTGTTGCTCTCACATTTTTCTCTCTCCACTCTCTCAGAGCTGCTGTGCAGCGATTTGTGTCCTTTAAGTATCTTATCACAGGGACACTACCAGCATCGCTCATGGGCTCAACTTTGGGCAGGGACAAGGTCATTTTGGAGCCAGCTCTGTTGGACATGGGGGCAGCCTCTGGTATCTTCTGACAGAAGCCACCCCTTCAGCCCCTCTACTACCAAAACCTTGTCATGTAAACCCAACAGAGAGAGCCATGCTATTGAAAGCAAGTATAGTCATAGAGAATAGCAAGCTCTAACATTCTTACCAATTTAATAAAATTGTTGTATTGTAAAATAAAAAGGATGTTTTCTGAGCTGTGCTTCAGTTCTCAGCTCAACTTCTCTACTTCTACAATGAGACTGCAGAACATGGGAAAATTTGGTTCACTTCCTATTTCAAAGCTCTGTATTCTTAAATCATTTAGTTTACTGTGGTTTAACTGCTCATCTCAGAACAATGTAATAATTGTTTGAGTTTCTCTGTGTATTCTTCAACAGGTGTGTTAAGGGCTATTACCCAGGGGTCAGTGTTCTTGCAAGGAATTTATACAGTATTGTTATAAAACATAAAACAAACTGCAAAAAAAACACTCACCTTTGTTCTTTTCCAGGTATTGTCAGCTGCCTCAGCAGCGGGAGTTTCTGTAGCCTTTGGTGCCCCAATTGGGGGAGTCCTTTTCAGTCTGGAGGAGGTATGTCAAGAGATGGCACTGAAGGATAGATATTTTGAAAAAAGTCTCTTTTAGCTTAAATAATCTCAGACTCCTTTAAGCTGCAGAGTCTTTCCTATGAAGGGAGTTATTTTTTGACCCACATTTCAAAGTCAAGAATTCTCCTAAAGATATTTTTTCTTTTCTTTGGATGAATGTCAGCTTTCCTTTATTCTCAGTTATTTTTTTCTGGAGAAGGGCTGAGTCCATTAGTAATTACAGTTTACATACAGATAGAGATACAGCAACTTTTCAGTCTAGGAGTTTATTCTGAAAAAAAATAAATAGGGCTCTTATTTTTCATTTTGAAAGAGGGTTTAGAAACTTACTGAACAGTTTTGTGAAGCAAGTTTTTAAACATTACTTAAAGTTTTAGACACTAAACACAATTGAATGTAATAATTATTAAAAGGGCAAATATGCTATAAAACTGATCTGAAAGGCAACCGAACTCTTTTCTCCAAGGAATAATTAATATTAAATTAGTTTTAATTAGTCATTTTCAAAATATATAAGAATGTTATTCCTATCATTGGCATTTTTAAAGAAAAGTAAAAATCTATTAATTTAAAAAGGAAGCAAAATATTCTTTCATGTATGATTTTGTTATATCCTTAGGGGGTTTTGAGAAATACCTTTGTTGCCAAAAAAATGCAGAAGAAAACTATCTTGAAATTCAAATCAGGCTATATGGGGCTTAAGTAGGAAATTGGTTGTTTTGAGGACTTTGATTTTTTTTGTTGTTGTTGTTTTAATCGTACTTCCTAAAAATAACAGATCTGTCAGAAACCTTTCAGTGTAGGTTGAGAGGAGATAAAACTGTATTAGCAGGAAATTTGAGAGTGCAGCTAGTACACAGCCTGGTTCTCATGGATGCTAAAAAGAGACACAAACAGAGCAGCCTATAAACATAAATTACTGTGCATCATTTCCTAACAGTCTTAAAACAGCAGTTGTTTCAATACTGCTGCAGTATTGACTTTAAAACTGATACAAGTATGAGTTGTTGTAGAGCTTTTTAAAAATGTAGGATGTGCTGGAGTGCCAGTGCTCCAGGTGATCGGAGTAATACTGAAAATCTAAGAGTATGTTTTTTTAGCTTAAACCATGTGAGCAGCAGTACTCTAACACATGCATAAACTTGTCTTTCCATTTTTTTAATTGATTTACTAATAATTCTCATGTATTGCCTTTTGCAGGTCAGTTACTATTTCCCACTGAAAACTTTATGGAGATCATTTTTTGCTGCTTTAGTAGCTGCGTTTGTTTTAAGGTCCATCAATCCTTTTGGTAATAGCCGCCTAGTTCTTTTTTATGTGGAATATCACACTCCTTGGTACCTTTTTGAACTGCTTCCTTTTATTCTTCTGGGAGTATTTGGTGGGCTCTGGGGAGCGTTTTTCATCCGAGCAAATATCGCATGGTGTCGTCGACGCAAATCTACAAAATTTGGGAAGTACCCTGTCCTGGAGGTTATTATTGTTGCAGCAATAACAGCTGTCATTGCATTTCCTAATCCATATACAAGGCTAAACACCAGTGAGCTTATTAAGGAGCTCTTCACAGACTGTGGGCCATTAGAATCCTCCTCGCTCTGTGACTACAGAAATGATATGAATGCAAGCAAAATAGTAGATGATATTCCTGACCGTCCAGCAGGCACTGGAGTCTATTCAGCTATATGGCAGTTGTGTTTAGCACTCATATTTAAAATAATCATGACAGTCTTCACCTTTGGTATCAAGGTAAGTGTGAATGCAATAGCTGTGTCATCTGCTGTGATTATTTTATTGCCTTTCTCATTTTCCATCTCTCAAAGCTAGCAGCTTTGTTTATAGATTTTTTTTTTCATGTGTAGTTCTTTTGAAAAAGGTCTTTTTACTGTTGGTTAATAAACAAGTCTTGTAGAAAACAATACTAAGTTTATTTAAATTCAGATTAGCCCTTTGTTCAGCTGAATAGAAACATATGCTAAATGCAATAGGGAGCAGGAACTGTGTGGATGGATGGCTGTTTGTGTGGCCTGATTCAGCAATAGGGTTGATTCTAAAATTTTCAAGAGCGGAGTTCAAATGTAACCACTCAAATTCTCTAGTCCTGTTAAAGAGAAGACTGTAACCCTTGAACAACTTGTAGGTGGTTGGGTTTTTTTAATCCACTCTCCTCATTTTTCATATAAATGTAATTACTGTAGATGTTAAAGGCAGATAATGATGATTTCTTTTGCTGTATTTTCCAGTATTGCATGTGATGAAGAGAAAGTGAGCTTTGTTTATGTGACTGTAATGGGAACTTCTTCTCCATCACAAGCAGCATAATTTTTGCTTTTCCTGGTTGTTTAGTAAATCTGTTTGGGAGATGTCTTCAGCTTTCCCCCAATCCGTGACTGTTTTCTGAATGACATATAACTGTCATACTTTCATAATTTTCTGTCTTGTCAGGCTCCCTTCATAATTTTTTCCATTATCAAATGTGTCTTAATGCAAACATATTGCAGAATGTTCACTAAGCCGGATTTGCCTTTAAATTCGCTTTAACTTTTCAGTTTACATTGCTGTTCCATGTAACACCATGCATAAAAAACCACTTCCTTTCTGTGAGTGTGTTTGATCATTGGAATAGGTTGTCCAGAGAACATCCTTGGAAATATAACCTGACTGGTTACAAGCCTAGGCAACCTGCTGTAGTTAACCCTGCTTGAGCATAGTAGACAATCTGGAGTGGTCACATTCAATCTCAACTCTTCTGTAACTCATAGAACAGTAATATGTTTCTCATGTATTGATATTTTAAAAGGTATTGCAGTTTGCTATTTGAAGTTATTTTCCATATGTTAGTTGATGGGTAAGAGAAATCCACTGTATGTATTTTAAATGTTAGTCTTCCATAAGTCCAAAATTCAGACATTATTCTATGACATGACAACTCCAATCTGTTGTTTTGTTTTGTATTCACTTACTGTATTTCATTTATATCTAGGACTTTCTTTTACCATACATGTGTTCATGTGCATCTGGCTCTGTCTCACGGAGTTATCATCACAGGGTCACACTATGTGTATTTGAATTCACTAGTTCACAGAATGGTAGAGCTTATACCTCATTTGGGTTTGGTTCATTTTCTCAGAACTTCAGCGTGGTGGAAATATTTTTGTGAAGTTGTGAGAATATATTCATTACTTTGCCAATAGGCAAGGAGTCTTGCTGCTGTCATGGGTGGGACTGTGCTACGTAAATTTTTTTGAATCTTTAAAGCATGTGGTTAGTTAGAATGTCAGCCAGGATCTGGAGAAGGGATGTCACTTTCATGTTATTTATTTACATTTTAAGCTTTATCTCTGTAAAAAGAGCAAATTCAGAATTAAAAATAAAAGGACAACTTTGTTATTTAAATAATTCTAAAGGATCCTCTGAGCTCTCCACGTCTGTTCCTTGCAGACACGTCTTTCCCCACAGGAACTGTTTTCCTGTGAGGTAAGCAAAGAAACTTAGCTGCTGCCAGTGGGGCATGGTGATTCCTGCTGCTCTTACTGCTGTGAAAAAGCAGCACCAGGAGGCTGATATGGCAGGACTTTGGGGTTTTTTGGGTTCTTTTGATTTGTTTTTTTCCTTTCAAGCTTTTGTACTTATATCGTACTGCTTATAATCAGTAGACTTGTTACTGTGTCTAAATGCTGATCAACAGTTGGGGTGGGATTCCACCTTTGCCTCATAACCTGACGGGTGCACAACTGCACTACTAAAGTGGAAAGTTGTACCCATATTCTGATCCTTGCTTGTTTCAAAGATCATACATGTGCCACAGAACATATGTTTTCCTCTGTAGTATAACTTGAGCTAGGCTGGCAAGCACTGGAGAAGAAAAGGAAGAACTTAACTTTTTTCCTTGCTCCTTCTCTGTGAAGATTCCTCTTCACTTTGTGATTTGTGATCCAGGGGCTTATGGAAACAAATGCAGCTGTAAGATCATAGTTACAGTTAGTCTTGTAACCATTATCTGCATATGATGGAAAGAAGAGAAGGAGCTAGTGCATTAAAAAGTTACTTTAACAAAGGACCAGACACAATTTGGATGCAATTTCCATGTGGAGACTTAATTTATGCAGCATACTGCTGTAGCAAACTAGAATCTGAGGCAGTTTCAAAGATTTACTTAGTTATTTTATATTGGAAACATGGGAGGTTTTTTGGGATACTGTTGTACTGCTCACCAAGAAGGAATTTCACTCGGGAAAAAAATTTGATTTTACCAGTTAGAAAGGGGTTTAGATGCATAATTAATTGTGGGCAATAACAACAGGTTATAAATGTACAATTTGAATATTAGACTAAAATGATAGCATTGAATATTACTTCTATCAACACTGAAATATTAGGTAATTCAGGATGGGAATGAAGGATTATTAAACTTTTTCTCAAAACCTGTGCTGCTGGCTTTCTAACACAAAGTTTACTATGTTTGTTTTTCTTGGTTTGTTGCTTAGAAATCATCTTTGCAACCATAAATATAGACAAAATATAATAGTAACTGAAATACGGTTCTGCACTAGCTATTGAATACCACAGCAAAAATCTGTAGTTTGGAATTGCACAATACTTAAATTTCACAGCTGTACAGTACAAGAAAAATTATATGATTTGTCTTGTTACACCAGGAGTGCAGTTTCTTAATGACATTATTTTGACAGGTTGATGGGTTGAAGTGTGTTTAGATGAAGTAAAAATTCTAGTCCTCATTTGTAGTAAGATTTGTAGTTCAGTCACAATATAAAATACTTTGATGCTAACAACTGCTGTGAGGAGATGCAGCGGGCATTTCCAGTTTAATGAGACATTTAGGCACCAGTATGTTTTCTGGAAAGATTAGCTTCCTAAGGAGAAGATACACAACGGCAGTTTTTGAGATGAACACTTACTCTTTATGAAGCTGCTGATAAAAGCAAGTTTGCAATAATATTTTACTAAGCCATGTTGGTGTGACAAGACTTTGTGCCCTTTTCAGGTTTTAGTTAATAGCAGAAAAACATTTTAAGTAACTGAAATGACAGTAGGGACATTTTTTAAACTACTGTGTTAACTCCTTTTTGCAATGGGGATTGTCTTGCCTTTTTCTCTCTTAGTCTATTTAGCATTCTGTATACACTCCTTTGTATAGGAAGTGGCAGTATAGTAAGCAAAGCCTCTTTTGAAAATCACCTGTTTAGTTAGCCATCTAATTTTTAGCAGTGTCAGGAAGCAGTTAGGAAGGGCAGTCCTGTTCAGTAAGTGAATGTTGACTCTGAGGAACATGAAGTAATAAGGGAGATGGGAAATAGTAAGGAGCACTTCAGTACTAGTAGCACGGCTCAAATTGGACATGCATATGGTAAGAATTGTGCTGTTGGCACTGAGGATCTAGTTTGTGGTCCTGTGTAGGTGATAGATTTTCTCTTAAATACAGTAAAATATAAACAAATATGGTCATAAAATGGTTTTAGCTAATTAGGTCAATCAGAGATATCAATAGCATTCTGTTAAGTTTTACTAACCTTTCAAGGTCACCTTACATGGTTTTAACCTGACAATTTGAGCATTTGCATCTCTTTTGGAAGAAACAAATTACTTGTAAAACAACGTGTCAGGTCTGTTCCCAGCAGCATGACACCAGTTCTGTTTATGTTGCAGGTTCCATCTGGGTTGTTCATACCTAGTATGGCAATTGGAGCAATAGCAGGACGGATTGTGGGAATTGCAGTGGAGCAGCTGGCTTACTACCATCATGACTGGTTCATTTTCAAGGAGTGGTGTGAAGTTGGAGCTGACTGTATTACACCTGGTCTTTACGCCATGGTTGGTGCTGCTGCCTGCTTAGGTAAGTAAAATATAACAAAGTAAATAAGTATCTGATTTTTTTCATACATCAAAATAATTATTAAAAAAATTAAAGGAGATATAAACAGGGCAGTTTTGAAACACCTGTTTCTATGGACTTCCCTCTTCAGAATAATACATTCATGTCGCTACACAAGACCCTCTGATCACAAGGATCTGAGGAATAACATGAAATCTAAATTGATGAGAAATAGAAAAATTAAGTAGTACTGTTAGCTTTCTCTTTTTGATATGAAGAGGTGTTATTACTACATTAGTCAGAAAAATCAGTTTCTTGAAATGTATGAAGTAGAGCATTTACAAGGTCAAGTACAGTTAAAATTGTTAGAAGTAATGTGATCAGCTGCCACATCCTCATGAATTGCAAAAATTGTTCTTGAAATTCATAATACAAACAAAACTTTCAGAAGTTTGTAATGTATTTTTAACAAATCTGGTTTACAAAGTGTTGAAAATCCACTTCATGGAAAGATTTTTAAGCTGGGCACCTGAACTAGGAGAGGGCTTTTGAAGGTCTTGTCTTGTCCTAGCTTATAACTTAGTTGCCTTGGAAATTAAACTTAAAAGCTGTTAGTACAGATATTGCAATAAGTAGACCTCTTCTTTAATGAAAAGTGTGTTTGGGCAATCAAATAACGTGTGAAACAAATTTAGGTTTTGGAGAGGTTGTTTTGTTTTTTAATTGTTCAACTTGAATCACTTTTGAATGCATTGAAAGACAGATCATATTCTTTTACTGAGTAAAGATACAGCATCAGAAACCTTGGCAGAAAAAAAAAACATCTTAAATGCTAACAAAAAGAGAAATACAATCCCTGTCTTCTCCTGTTGTCCAAGAAAAAGTTTTCTTTTCATCAGCTCAGAATTCTCTTTAGTTTTATGAGTTAGCAACAGCATTAAATTCCTAATTCTTTATACAACATAACTGTTGAATTGCTACCTGTGACTTCCTGCATTAATTCCATTCTTTTTCCAAATTCTTATCTTACTGGATTTCCTTGCATTTCACAGTACTTTTAACGCTGATGTGATATGAGATAGACACAGTTTTATTCTTAGTTTATAATAATTAACTGTACATATTTTCCAATTCCCTTTATTATCTCCCTTTCTGTGAGTTTTCCCTGAAACTCTCTTTTTCACTTCTAGAAGTTTTGTGTAAATTTTCTCCGTTTGTTTCTGTCAGTATTATACAGAAGGATGTTTGTCAAATGACTTTTCATGGCAAAATTGTGATTGTACTTCTCAACAGGAAGTCAGGAAATTCTAAATTCATAATTATCTGATACTAGAATGTTACTGGCTACCATTTTTCTTGCAGGTGGTGTGACAAGGATGACTGTGTCCCTGGTAGTTATTGTCTTTGAGCTAACAGGAGGGCTGGAATATATTGTGCCCCTTATGGCTGCAGTCATGACCAGTAAGTGGGTAGGAGATGCCTTTGGTAGGGAAGGCATCTATGAGGCACACATCCGACTGAATGGATATCCTTTCTTGGATGCAAAGGAAGAATTTACTCACACAACACTGGCTGCTGATGTTATGAGACCTCGAAGAAGCGATCCACCTTTAGCAGTTCTGACGCAGGATAATATGACAGTTGAAGACATAGAAAACTTGATCAACGAAACCAGCTATAATGGTTTTCCTGTTATTATGTCAAAAGAATCACAGAGACTGGTGGGCTTTGCTCTAAGAAGAGATTTAACTATTGCAATAGGTAATTAAGTTCCAGTATTGCATTATTATATATGCAAATTTAAATTATTTTGTATCATTTGATATTTAAAATAGAATTTACTCTGTGTGTTTCTAGACTTATTTCAGGTTTATTAAGTATATTATTATCTTCATTAGCAGACTCTGAAATGAAGAAAATGCTCATCTATTTTTGTCTCCTGTCATAAAAACAAAAGTCATACTCAAGTAGGCCAAAACATCATCTAATTTGGTATTTTGTTGGGTTTTTTGAGGCTTTCGATAGTATCTCATTTCCTCAAGTGATGCTACACTAACATTCTTCTTCAAAATTGAGTACTTCTCATTTTAGACCAGCAAGATTCTGTGAGAATTACTATCTGAGTAATTTTTAAATGTATATCCTATTTCTTTCTGACAGTATGTTATTTACTGTCATTATAACAACTGAGATTGTTTTATGGAGAGATAAGCGCAATATTAATTATTTCAGGTTTCTATTTTTCAATTTGTTTGTGTAATGGGAAATTTGTCCCTGGGCACATGAGCACACAAGCCCTGTTTGGGCCCTCTTTCTCTGGGTGAGTATTAGCACTTGTGTGATACCTGTGACAATGCTTTGTACACTAGCAAGAAAAATTCTCTGGATTCTGAGGATACTACCGTAATCAAAGGAAAAAAAGCATTGTTATGTAAGAAAATGCTACCAAACTGTAACATTTGGTGCATGAAATCAGTGATGAAAGTTGCATCTTAACCTACTTTTTTTTTGAGAAGTATCTCTTTAACAAAGACACCTGAGAAAGAGACAAATGTCTCCTGAAAGTTTTTTAAAACATATTTGTGAACACCACACTGATTACTTCAGTAAAATTTTTGCCTATGGTCTTAATACCGTAAATACAATGTATTACATTATGTAGGACATATGTGAATGTCCAAAACTTGGAAGTTATTATAGACATATAGAAATTATTATATACACTTTCACTGGTAAGACTCATGTTGGCTGCTAAGATTGTACAGTGCAAGTTGCTTAGTCTTGCATTGTGGCTGGTTTGAGTCCTCGTGCCCTGGCAGCCAGAAGGGCCAACTGTGTCCTGGGGGGCATCAGGCAAAGCATCACCAGCCAGTCTAGGGAGGGAATTGTCCCGCTCTGCTCTGCACTGGGGCGGCCTCACCTTGAATATTGTGTGCAGTTTTGGGCACCATAATATAGGAAAGATATTAAGCTCTTAGAAGAGCGTCCAAAGGAGGGCAACAAAGATGATGAAGGGTCTAGATGGGAAGCCATACTATGAGTGGCTGAGGTCACTTGGTTTGTTCAACTTGAAGAAGAGGAGACTTAGGGGAGACCTCGTTGCAGTCTTCAATGTCCTCATGAGGGGAAGCAGGGAGGCAGGTACCAATTTCTTTTCTCTGTTGACCAGTGAGTGGACCCAATGGAATGGCCTGAAGTTGTATCAGGGGAGGTTTAGGTTGGATATTAGAAAAAGGGTCTTCACCCAGAGGGTGATCGGTTACTGGAACAGGCTCCCTGGGAAGAGGTCACAGCACCAAGCCTGACAGAGCTCAAGAAGTGTTTGGACAAGGCTCTCAGACATGTGATGAGATCCTTGGCGTGGTCTTGTGCAGGGTCAGGAGTTGGACTTTTAAGATCCTTGTGGGCCCCTTCCAGTTCAGGATATTCTATGATTTTATGATTGTGTGAAATAGTCCATGGTATGTGAGGGAATGTCACCAACGTGATGAACACATGAAAAGAAAGGATTCTGTTCACAAAAAAGCGAAATAAATTCATTATAAACAAGAAGGCAAGATTTTCAGAGTGGTAAGAAATTCTTAGGTTTCAAAGCAATAATAATTACAGCCCTTGGAATCATGACAGGGGAGCTGTCCATTGAAATTGTTGACAGTTTCTTCAGCAGCTGTCTGTGCGCTTCCTGCATGTTATTTTTTACACCTTTCCACCTCTTTATAGTAAATAAGAGTTACTTATTGGAATGAGAAAAGTAGTAGTCAAAGAATGACTAAAGCTAAATGGTAGATAGCTTTTGTGATTTCTGCACAAAGACTTTTTGGGGATAAAGCAGTGGCTATGGAAACACATCGAAATAGCATAGATCAGAATATCAGCATCACTAACATCAGTCTGATATTGTTGATAAATCTGTCTGTCTGCACTAACTTACTTTACTCCAAAAATGTAAATTCTTCCTCCTCTGCTGTTTTTCCCCCCTTCCCTCTTTTTCTTAAAGAAAGTGCTAGAAAGAAGCAGGAAGGGATTGTTGGCAGTTCCAGGGTCTGTTTTGCCCAGCATACCCCATCGCTTCCAGCAGAAAGCCCTCGACCTTTGAAGCTTAGAAGCATACTTGATATGAGTCCTTTCACCGTGACAGACCACACACCAATGGAAATAGTGGTGGATATTTTCCGGAAGCTGGGTCTGAGGCAGTGCCTTGTAACACACAACGGGTGAGTAAAGTGGCAGCAATGCTGTTCATTTTGTTAATACAGTAATTTTCACTTCCAGGATCAGAGTGTTTGAACCGTGATATACACCACGATCATGGTATTTGAACTCGTAAGTTTGGCATTGCAACTGAGAAGCCCAACTGTTTGTTAAGAAGGTGCTGTGCTGTAGCACGTCTCTAAAATTCTTACTCCTCCCTTGTATTCCAAGTAAGCAGGCAGATGATTTTAGTAATTTTGTGATGTTCTGTTAAAAGTTAGCTGCCATTCAGCAAGTTTGGTGTATGCAACTTCCTTGTGGAGGAGGAGACAAAACTTGTCTCGCAGAAATTTAGTCTTGTGTGGTGCACAGCGTAAGGCCTGTATTTCCTCGTTCTTATCTATGTTCTGGCAACATGCAATGTACCAGCAGCTATTGAACATGTACAAATATCTGGGTTCATAAAGAGGGAGGAAAAGGAAGAAAATGTTCCAGTCAATATCTCATCTTCTGGAGTTTAGTGATGGCAATTACCACTGTGCTTTTGTTTTTGGAATACTAACAATTAAATAACTGCTGCTAGTTCTGGAACTTCAATCTGCAACTTTTGCTTCTACAATTCAAAATATTTCAGGAAAGTAATTTTAAGATTTAGAATGTTTGTAAATGAGACTATAGGGAGTAGTCCTGTGATTACCCTTAAATAAATCAGCCCCAGGCATGGAAACATAAATGTTCATTATAATTGCCTCTTATCTAAATTACTCTTTGTTTTTTTTACATGATCTTTTCCTGTGCAGCTATTCCTTTGCCATTCTGCTTTCCTGTATCTCTTGCATTAAACACTTGACATGCAACATGCTCCTACCATAATGTCCTGCTTTCCCTTTAGCATGTCTTTTAAGGCACGTGGGGAGTGAAACATTGTCTGCTCATTCACATGTTTACAATCAATGGCCATGGGACAAGAAATCTGAAATATGGGTGGGACTTTTTGTTTTGCTGTGGGCCGAAGGACTGCTGGAATGAATGGCAAATATTTAAATATTGCATTGGTTTCCAAGTGGGTTTTTTTCAGATGTATTTTAAAATAAATTTATTTTAAATGTTCTCCTGCTTTTTTTTTTCTTTGATGCATCCCTGTATGGAATGGCAAGTAATGTTTCTAGAAGCATAAATGACTTTAAAAGCCTTTCTCTGGTAGGGAAAGGATATCATGATCTGACACACAGAAGTTAGTGCAGGCATGCAATTATTTTTGTTTTGGGGCTGGAAATTTGAATTGATAGAACTTTAGAATATTTACTGTGATAGTTTTTTTCTCAATTTCTGTTGTGGTTGATTGCTGAAACATTGATGTTAAAATCGCCTCTAAAGAAAGCTTCATCATGCAAAGCTACGTCAAACTCTACTATAAGTTTTTAACTATTTTATGATAAAATAGCAGCAAGTTTAATATTTATTGTTCTACTTAAATTTACAAATTTGTGATATTCCATGGGCATACTGTCCATTACAACAAGAGCAGATCATAAACACTAGTACTGGTGATATTTAGCCATGGGTTTGTATAGCCTTGTGGACATCAAGGAATACTTTGTATTTTGGCAGATTTCCTGCAAACAGAATATAACCACATAAAGACACACATCAGCATACTGGTTCCAGTCCAGATCGGATTGTGCAGAAATTGGTGCTGATGACAGAGAAAAGACTGTGCCTCACTCTTCCTAATTTGTACCAGAATTCCAGGGAGTTGCTCTTGATTTATACTGTCCTGAATGAAAAATCTGTTTGGATTTGGCTGTTTCTAGGGACACCAAATAACCTGGCTCTCTAGGGGACCTTCGAACCTAAAGGGCTGTGACTTTACACAGTTACTACTTTGTTCACCTACTGTGGCTTGTTAAAATGTGAATAATTATCTTCATGTGTGAGGAGAAGTAGCTACTGAACAAAGGAAATACAAAGTAGATTTTAGTTTCAGTGCCTTTAAAACCCAAAAATACATGAATCTGGGGAGAAGGGATAAAGTATGCTTCCCTGATGTGTACCTGATATGAGAAAAGTGTTGCTCTGGGGTCACTGAAGAGCCAATTGTGTTCAGCATTTTGGGAGAAAAAGAAAAAAAAGCAAAATCTGGGAAAGGGTACCGACTTTCAAATAAGTTTTCAGTTAATTATCTCATTAGCTTTCCTACAACCATTTTTTTTTTATTTATTTTTTTTTTAGTTTTGCTCTATTCTAATCCTTTTCCATTATGATTAGAACTTTTTTTTATTTGATTTCACACAGTTATTAGCATAACGTGATCTGTTTCAGGATTGTCTTGGGGATCATCACAAAGAAGAACATATTAGAGCATCTCGAGCAACTAAAGCAGCACGTCGAACCCTTGGTGATTAGATATATCAGATCTCATAATTAGACACATTAGAAGTCAGGAAGCATGAAACTTGTGAACTGTTCAGGGCATTTAAGACATCGGCTGAACAATGAAATCATCTTATGCTCAAAATTTGTATTCAACCATAAAACAGTATGTGCAAAATCCTTTTGTAGAAATGAAGCTGTCAATGTGGACATACTGTTAGTCACAACATTAAAGGAAAGTAAACAGTAGACTTTCTGATACTTGCGTTGTTGAGATCACGTAGATCTGGTTGATCTGATTTCCCCAGGTGGGAAAGCACACGCCTAGGAATACTTTTCCCCCACCTAATGCAAATTAAGACTTTCATATATGCCAATTCCTTTTTCTGATCAGGACAGCTTTAAATAGCTGTTAAATAGCAAAGTATCACATCTTCTGAGAAGCAAAGACAAGCGTGTTTTAACCACAGCATTAGATTTTCCCTGTAATTCCCCTTTATCAACATGATTTTTAAAAAATATTCTTATTTTTAGTAAAGTCCTGTGATTTTATGTGAAGTCCTGTGGTTCTGCTGCTGATACCTACAGCAGTTAGTGCACCCCTTTATAAAATGTTCAGTGATATCCAGAGCCACTAAGTGGCATGCTACTATGTTGACTGTTGACTTCAGAATCTAGATATAGTTTTAACCATGATGTTGTGAACTAACCTTAGATAGGTGGTAAACTTTGTCTTAATTTGGACATGAGTTGCTAGTTATATCTCTACTAAACATATCCACCACATTTAGCTGCTTATGTGCAAAACATGCTAATTATGTTCTCACTTTATGCTAATATTTCACAAGTATTTCATGCATCCTTTAATAAGACAAATTGAAATGTACTAACCAGAATAACAAGGGCAGCAGCTCATTCATTCTGCTCTTTGCTTCTCTTGTGATATTATCCTTTTGGACAGTCTCACTCTATTTGATGTTTCACAGTTATAATTTTGAAAGACCCTCTCATAAGAGCACTGTATCTAAATTGGAAAATGAAGATTTTCTTTTAGTATTCACAGTTTATTTTCTAAAGCCATGAATTCCAAAAACTATTTAACTGTTGTTTATTTTACAAAAGTCTCATGGCTGATACAGTCTGCTCGTATGAATGCATTCAGCCTGAGCCAGTGCATCAGACTGGAAGGATCCTTAAGGTTTTAAAATGGAG
This sequence comes from Neopelma chrysocephalum, assembly GCF_003984885.1. Classification (NCBI taxonomy): domain Eukaryota; kingdom Metazoa; phylum Chordata; class Aves; order Passeriformes; family Pipridae; genus Neopelma; species Neopelma chrysocephalum. The sequence goes on along the minus strand of NW_020897700.1, from coordinate 14,155,937 downwards.
GGAAGGGGAGTTTGATTTGCTGTTAGGATTTTGGGCCATCGAGCAGTACATCACTTCTGATGGCTAGGTTGGAACATATCTCCCTTATTAAATGGGATCAATATCACTTCTTTTTCATACCTCTCTTTTCTTTGTCCCTCTTTGTTACTTTTTTGTTGGCATACACTAATCAAAATTTGATTTTTGTAGAAACGAAAAGTTAAATAAAAATTGTAATGGGCTCTACTTGTATTACTTGTATTTCATTAAAATGGACTACAGCTGTCAGAGACCATCTGATGCGGTGTCTCAGCATTGCTGTGTTTTATCAAACTGGTGGTTCCTCAACATTCTGATTAATAAAATGTTTTTGTTTAAATAAGAAAATCAGGCTGTTTACTTTTGCTCTATTCCTGTCAACAAAAAGGACTTGGCTACAGATTTGTTCTGCTTTATTATTTCCCTGCCTGGATTAATATCAGTCTTCCATTTATCCTTTTCAGGCGCCTCCTTGGCATTATAACAAAAAAAGATATCCTCCGTCATATGGCCCAGACGGCAAACCAAGACCCCGCCTCCATAATGTTCAACTGAAACCCATAGCTGAGGAGAGAGAGGAAACGGAAGAGGAGGTTCATTTGTTGAATAGCACAACACTTTAGTCTGGGGAGTACTTCTAAATTCAGAGACGAGAGCTGGGGTTTTGTGTGACAGTGCTGCTGGCAATCAGGAGTCAGTCTGGAGGAGTATGTGGAGAGGAGGAAGGCTGATGGGAGTGTGGGAAGGGAGAGCTGCTGTCCTGCACTGGATGCGTCCCGAGGCATCAGGTCTGCCATGATAGTGCAGTGGGTGAGCCGTGCCATTCTCCAGCCCCAGCCTGGTACTTCAGCATTGAAGAGATGTGTTATTAATCCCTGTTTCTGGAGGGATTGTTCTGAATTGAGCCATCTTGTGGAGACTGAAAGGTCTTGCCCTTTTTACCATTGAAAACTGTTGTGTTAACTCATGAAACGTATTAACTATTACACGTCACCTTTCTACATTCCAGAAGAGCTTTATTTCTCTCTCTCCTGAGCCGTAACAAAGCCTCTTTAAAATTGGTGTGCCCTTTTGAAGCAGTTGTTTCTCATATTGAGATGTACTGTGAGTTACTGAGGTTTGATCACAAGAAGGGAGGTTTTTCTTGTGCCATTAAACGTGTGAGTTTGTACATCATGAAATGCTTGGGGCAGTGCAGATCCACTGCAACAAAACCAGATTGAACAGGTAATACCTTGCAAGAACCATGTGAGGCTTCTTTCAACCCATGTGCTGTCATGATATGAGAAAACTAAAACCAGGTGAAACTAGCATTTCAAAGCAAAATACTGGTTTTGCTGCAGAAAATATCAATAATGTGACCTGGTCTTATGCAATTTTTGTATTATTGAAAACACTATGATATATACCAATGTTGTGCAGTATAAGGAAAAATACTGCTATACTACTAGTTTAAGAGCTGGAACAATTCTGTATACGTGTATCTGGTAAAAATTGCATGCTACAACACTGGAGATCTTTTTCCCCCCCTGTAAAATTTGAGAACGGTCATTTTAATTTTTTTCTTCTCCACAAAAGACGTTCCACTGCTGACATGGTAGGAAGAAATGTAACTCATAACTTGCACTAAATGTATATTATTTTTCTTGAAGTTTTACCATTCTTTATTTATATTTGTATGGATTAAAAAATCTATTAAATATGAATCAGTTAATATCTCACATAACTAATTACCTTTTTAATGTGATTTTATAGAATAATTCATAATCCTCTGCAAGTAATGGAGGATTAGCAAATGTTTACAACTAGATGAAGGGTTTCAACAAAATGGCTTCTTTATGATCCAACATACATACAAGATCATTTTCAAATATGACTTTCACTGCCGTTACCTTGGATTTCCTTTTTCCTTTACTAGCAGATAACTGGAACAGTAATATTAAAATTTTATTTAAAAACAACCTGCAGGGTTTTAAAATGAATAGGAGAAAGCAACCATATAGATTGCTTTGGGCTCTTTTTTTTCTCCCAAGTACATAGAGGTGTAAATTATATGTAGCCACACCTGAGCAGCCGGGCAGAATTGAATGCAGTACTTGAAACTTTGGCAGGACTTTAAAATTCAGCAGCAACACACACACTAGTACGTGAACTGACAGATTCCTAACTTCTTTACAGTAGATTATTTTGTTTCATATTCATTTTATCAAGCCACCACCACAAACATACGCAGAGGAAAAAAAGCAATATACTATAAGCCTAAACTAGGGAGGAAAAAATTAAGAAATCTGGCTGACAAAAATCATGTTTTGTTACATGGGGTTGGATAAAATTTCTTTCTTCTAGCAATTATGCTTACAAGACTGCAAAAATTGCAAAAATATAGGCACTAAAATTAAAATAACAAGTACGGCATTCATCACAGTTACCTCAACCATCTTTATTCACCAAGTATTCAGTATGATTTTAAGTACAATAACGCACTGAACCAAAATTCTGGTACTTTAGGCAAGCTGCAAAATAATGCCTTTACTTAAGGAAGTGCACTGCTGAATTTTAACCGATTTTTCTTAGTTAAAAACTGCCATTGACACTTCATCATCTCATCTCTTGCAGCAACTGGAACCAGTAGAAAGTGAAATGTGCCAGTGCGCTCACAGTGATCAGGCCCTGTATTAAAAACAGGTTTGGAAGTGAAACAGGGAATCGGGCTGTGTTTAAACAGGAGTGTTGCAGCCACCTGTAGACTTCCATGTGGAGTGCTGGTGGTTAAAAATTTGCTGTTACATTGTGTAAGCCTGAAGAAGCAGAAAATTCACAAAGAGCAGGATTTGACCCATTTACAGAAGACAGCTCTGGAAGTTGTCTGTTTTTTTTTCCTACAGTGGAAGAATATAAACACACTACACATACAAAAATTGCTTTAAATCAGTTTGAAATTTTTGCCATGTCTAATGCTCTCCTAAAACACTGCTGTGTGTGCTGTATTAACTTGCACCTAATTCTACAGACTGTACTATCTGAATTAAAATACAGTTCACACCCCTGCTGTGTTTTATAATTTGTGTGGATCCCAAGTGCTGCATATAAATTGTGCATCTCTGTTTACTCTTCTTAACCTGCTAAGCTTTCCCTGTTGACATGTCTTCTGGTAAACATACAGTAGAAGGAAGTTTGTGTGCCTGTGCTGTGCAACAAAAATGTCCTAATGTAAAACTTGCAGCGCCTTACTCAAGTTACTAATTTGAAAAAAAATGTGGTGGATGGGAGGGGGAAAGTGTCAGCATTTTTTATTTTTTCAACCATTCAGATACTGGTTCATGAAGAATGCATTCTTTGTTAATCTGTGATGTTGCCTAGAGCTGTATTTAATATTGATCTTAATGTTTTTATTTATAATAGTGTGGTAGAGCTGCATATCATTACAGTAAAAATTCTCATTACTGTGATGATTTAATCAAACATTAAAAACTTCTGTATGACCATTTATTGTTCTGTTCATGCTTTTTTATTGTTTTCACAATATTTATGGTGGTTTTGCATTTGTTTTCACCCGAGAGAAAATTAACAGCTAGAAATCTTACATCTAAAACTAGTAAGCAGATAAAGGAAAGAATGAATCCTAGGAGGTGCAGCCTTTGCATTGCCTAGTATTTGGCTACAAAGCAGTAGCCAAATCAACCCAATCACACAGGTCACTATTAGGTAGGGGTTTTTTCCAAAACAAACATTTAAGTTTTTGTTTTAATTATAGAATAGTTGGCTTTTCTGATTTAAAATGGTTAAAAGTGGATGATGCTTTTGTTGTCTAAAAGCCAGCTGTTGATGATGTATATTCATAGAATAGCCTGGGGTGTAAGGGACCTTCAAGATCATCTGCTTCCAATCCCCCTGCAGGGGGCAGGAACACTTTCACTAGACCACATTGCTCAAAGTCCCATTCAATCTGACCTTGAACACTTCCAGGGCTGAGGCATCTACCACCCCTCTCCAACAACCTCTTCCAGTGTTTCACCACTCTCATAGTAAAAACTTCTTTCTTGTCCTATTGCAGCAGGCCTTGATAAAGAGTCTGTCTCCCATTTAATGATGAACAGCACTCAGTAATTTTTCAGTTAGTGTAACAAATTTCATTCTCCATCACATTAATAGATGAGTATGGATTTCTAGTCTAAGGTCCCCATTGTTGCAGATCTAAGTTGATATTTAAATAACAGTGCAAAAGGTGAATTTTTAAGGTCCCTTCCAACCCAAACCATTCCATGATTCTACTTTTCTATTATGTGTATAATTTACAGGGCATTAATATGAAGGTCTATTCTGTTCAGAACATAAGACTAAATATTCAAGAAAGTACCTCTTTTTTATGTATAAAACAAAACTCCAGGCCCCTGGAAGAGTCACTGTCTGCTTGTGCTTGAATAAATGGAACATGCTGAGTGAAAGGGATGAAGTTGTCAAATTTACAAAAGCAGATTACCTCTTTCATTTAAAGCTGAAGATACTTTTCTGCAGCACTCTAACCTACATTGTGAATTGGAGGTACAATCGGTGGCTAAAAAAGTAGGAACGACTTAAATTTGAGCATGTTGCTCCTGGCCTGTAATCTTTGTCAGTAGTAATTAGTATTACTTACTGTCATTTAGTATTACTTACTGTCATTAGTAATGCTGTGACTTACTACAATGGAAGTCACTGTATGGTGGCAGGTCTGTTGAGTCAGAGCAAATGTTATTTTCCATTGTTTCTGGACTGTTATTTCAATCAGTTGCCCAAGAATAAAACTCCCAGAGCTGTGGGCCAATGAACTTGAAAACATGTCATTTCTATTTTCTACAAAATCTCTTTGGTTCCATTTTTAAGTGTCCAGAATAGTGTTGAAAGCTGGGGATGACTTCTGATTAGCAAGGTAGCAATTGCAGTGGAATTCCAAATTTGTCTTGTACCGTCATTTAGCCTTCCCTTCTTCCCATTTGTTTCCTCCAAACTGAGCCAGCCCCAGCAGTGCAGGACCTGCGTTAGTGCTCTGCCACAGACGGGAGCGCTGCTGTAAGGGAACGCTGCACCTGCGGGTGAGGAGGCGCAGAACGGCACCAACAACCACCCGGAGCAGGGACGTGAGGCTCCGCAGGTGTGTACGGAACAAGCTGGCTGCCCGAGTCACCTGGTGCCTGCAGGCGCTCCAAGCAGTGTGAGGCAGCAGCCCGCCCTTCCCATTCTCCCTCCCGCCAGGCCCGGCGGCCCCACGTTGCCCGCAGCCCGGGGCGGGGGCACAGCCCGGGCAGGCGCGGATGTGTCCGGGCCGCAGCACCGCCCGCCCCTCCGCCGCAACACGTGACCCCCCCGGGCCCGCCGCGCGCAGCCAGCACCGGGAAACAGCGCATTCCTTAGAAAAGCTTTACTGACCCCAAGACACCGCCACCGAGTACAAAAAGCCCACACACACACACACAGACAGACAAGGCCGCCCGCCCCGCCGTAGCCCCGGTGCCCGGCTCAGGGCTCCAGCTGGTCCAGGCCCTCCTCCCGCCGGCTGCCCAGGTGCGACTCGATGATCTCGGCAAAGAGGTTCCTCTTCAGCAGCGAGTAAGCCAGGGGCAGCAGCTGGCCCACCGTCTTGTGGAAGTACTGCAGGAGACAGGGAAAACAAGGCTTTGTTTATCCTGGGGCACCACTCTCTTCACCCACTCCCAAAGTGGCTGAGCACATCCTCATGCTACACCTGTCACAGCCACAGCATGCTCAGGCGGGGCTACCTGAGCTGCAAAACTATTTTTAGCGGTGCAGGAAATGACGGTCCCATTACATTATGAAGAGCTCCAGCCTGTGGCTGAAGTCCTGTGTCCTGTCACAGTCCCCTGTCTTGTCACACTTCACAGCTCGAGGAGATTACAATGGTACCTGTAGTAACCATTTAAGCACTTCAAATGTAAAAAATGTCAGACTGTATTTAGCATTTGCAATTATTATTGCACATGTAAGCAGATTATAGCTCTTATATGAAGGGGACAAGATTTAAGTCCCTTTCCCTGTCTTGGGCTACAGATAAAGTGTCAGTGTTTCTCTGGCTCTGTAAGCAAGGGGATAGGCAGGCTCCAGTGAGAACCAGAAAGCAGCTCCCAGTAGGAGCTCCAAAGCAGGCAGGGACCAAACCACCAAGTGACTTACGTGTGAAGCTGCTGTTTTTTCCTTTCTGTTTACTAAAAAAGAAAATGAAGGTTTCTATTTTTAGAAAACAGCTGCAAAGTTACAGCTGTTTCAAACTGCTGCCTAAGACAGAAGACACATGATACTGCTGTAAACACGTAATTTGTTGCTGCAGGACTTTGTCAGGGTTTAGTCTCGTGTATCAAGAAGCACAAAGTGCAAAAGCCGGGTGTTTGCCTTCACCTGCTCAGCCAACTGGGAGGAACTGTTTCCTTCACTGCGCCCTTCCAGTTGCAGACAAGATTTAAGCACCTGAAGCAGCCCAGTCACTGAACAAAGGGTCCTAAATGAGCAGGATACCACACATTTTCAGATGCTGTACAGAACTTAAGAGAGCAGGGCAGGAAATCTAAGAAACACATTAGTAATTTAAAAGTGCATGGAAAGAGCACCAAGTTTTCCTTCATTTCAATGACTAAACATTTTAACTAAAGTTCAGCACAGCTCTTCTGGGCCTACATTTAATACTGAAAGATAAACATCTTTCACATAATATTCTGGAGCACCGATACTGGTTTTGCTAGAAGAAGCTATTTTGTATGGATCCATTCGTATTAGGTTGATGTTTAACTTTTGTGTTATTTTCTACCCATAGACTGATTACAGATATGACCCTTTTCAGGGTGAATGTTTTAATGCAGAACTAAAATAAACTAATACAGAACAAAAAGCACTAAGCAGAATCAACTTATTGATGATATTCATTTTTAACAAAGAAACAGGGAAGCGACCCCAGGTGGGAGGTGCCCTACACAGCCAGAGGCAATGCAGCCAGACAGCTTATCTGGAGTCACATTTTTCCAGCTGGGGTACTACAGTCCGTTTCTTGATCCAGTTGAATTTGGGTGCCTGTGCCTATACAAGCAGTTGGGGACAGGGGGCTCCAACTATTCAGTATATTTAGATCAGACATTCTGCACTCTACTTCTGGATTGCAGGATTGGGCTTTCCTACCCACAATTTTAAATTCAACACGGAATAATGTCCTTAAGTGTGACTTTCTAACAGTCTTCATGAATTAAGAATATTCTTGTAGACCTTTATGATTTCTAGGGATAATTATTCTACAACACAGAACAATTCCTGGTCCACGTATAAAATAACGCATAACTTTGTGAAGTATGATTGCTGTAGTACTCACATGTGATCCATAGCAAAAGAGGTCCATACCCAGTTCATACCCCATTCCATAGTCACATTCATCATTAGCAAACTGAACAAAGGTCAGCATTTCTTGAATGGGTGCAAAAGCCTTCACTCTCTCATCATCAGTAGGAGCATCAACAATAGCCTTGCAAATTTTTTTAAGATTAGCTGCAAAAAAAACAAAGTCAAATATCCAGATGTTTAAATAAATAACTTTAATATTGCACAGAATAGTCTATGGCAAAACGATACCTGTGTGTCAACTAAGTGGGCACACCCTGAACTGCTGGTGAAAAAGCTTACCCCTTTTCCTTAGCTGCTCATTCTTGCCCCCTGCCCATCCCTCTGAGTTCCCCCATAGGGAGAGACAAGCATTTGTGTGGTGAACTTCCATCAAGGAACTGATTCTGGTTAAAACAACAGTGGGAGCAGAGGATGGATAAGAAATAAAGCCACAAATCCCTGAATATAGATCAGTTTTTTGCATCTACTTCCTGCATGGCTGTGCCAATGGAAAAGAAAAGATCATCTAAACTACTGCTTCAAGAATTATTATTTCAGAGTTAACATGTTTCATTGATTTTCATTTGGTCCATCTAAAGACAATACTTTGAGCTCAAGTGTGATTGTTAAGACTTCTACCTTTTACTCCTACCACTCACTCTACGTAGAAAATATGAATGCAGTTTGTTTTTTGCAGAGTCTGTGTGACTGAAGGCTATTAAATAAAGCGGAAGAATATCGTAAACAAGATATTTACCATTTGTTTCAGGAAGTTCTCTGTATCCAACATCATTTTTGTCTACAGGAACAACTAGACCTGCTCCATGAAATGCTTTGGTCACCACCTAAATAAAGGGACAGGAAATAGAACATAGCACCATAAGAGAGTACTGTGACATAAAACCACTCACCTCATTGAACACTAATATCTGACTGCTGGTGGTCAAACCTAATATAGTGTCCTGGCTCCAGGACATCAACTCAGTTTCAAATAATATTGCAGTTACTTTCAAGTGCTGAATTTTTGTTTTATTTTTTAGACTACTGCCCTTATTGTGGTTTTTTTGGTAGTGGTTTGTTCCTTTTGTTTGTTTGTTTTTAAATTGAATTTTCTTTTACAAGCATAATGTGTTTTTATTTAGTCCTATTTTTTGGAACACACTTGTATTAATTTTCCCTCTCCTGAAGTTTTAGAGAGAGATGATTGGCTCTGAAAATTCTTAAATGAAGCATCCTTACTAACTAGAAGGATGAAAAAAAAAAACAAAAACAGGAAGGGAAATGAAAAAATTTAACAGAACTTAGTTCTCTCCAGTGGATGAGGAAAGTCATACTTTCTTATCTCTCTGTTTCATCTTCATGGTTTTTTGTTCCAGAGAATAACCCAGATCTTTTGCTGTCCTTGTTAGCTTTTCATCTAGGTCTCTCAAAACAGCATTTTTCTTTTTATCAGTCACTTCCTTAAGTTTTTTTGACAAAAATAATCTGCAAACAGAAAAAACATGCCTTAACAGAAAATAAACAAACAAATCTATAGCCTTTTAAACACTAAACCTCCAGTTCTTATAATGAAGATTAGCAGTCCTGAGTTTATTTATACAAAGGCTTGGAAATGCAAGCCTAGTTTAACAAGAAAGAAAAGTTTGGCACAGACAGTACTTGGGCGTTTCTTATCTGTATCTGCATTACCATCTAGTTTATGCAATCAGCAGGTGCTGAAGATTCTCTTGAACTCAGTAGCTGTTCATCTTTCTATCTTAAGAATTCAGTTTGCTGCTTTTGTGCCATATACGCCATTTGTCATCCAAGTCATGCACACAAATACATATTTATGAGTTTCCTCATGGTGCTTTCAAAACAAATGTCCTCGTTTAACTCTACACTGCACAAGGATTCTTTTGCAGAAGCCACTATTCAGCCTGCTTCCACTGACTGACACATGTCTATCCTTAGAAGGCTTCCCATTTTTAACCGGCAGGGATGAGATCTGTTGTTTACATTCCTGACGTGGAATCATGTAAAGCTTCATGAATCATCCTGAGTTACATATCCATATAAATGTTATCCTGCCCCAAGGTCAGAAATGGCACTTCTTGTACTTATTCATTATGTACAAAAGGAATGTATTTTTACATAGGCAAGAACAAGAGCCGGATGCTACTGTGATACTCTGATTTCCTTCACCACTGTTTGAGATGCCCGCCCCTTACTTACCAAGTATTTTAACCAAGTATTTAACACCCAGTGGGTACTTTTTCCCCTGTAAACCCTATCCCTGCCAACATATTTAAAGAATGAGTTAACTAACAATTATCTATCTTACTTCTGAAAGGAAAACACTGTCAAAAAACCTATAAAGGCTTTTGAGAGAACCTTAAGACTTGCTAGCAGTGGCAGAAAATAAGTGTGAATTTCTGGAGAAAGACACGTAAATAAATTAGCTGCATTATTCCACACCTCACAATTAACAGTTTCTACTCTATTCTTTAGAAGTAAAAGTAAGTATGAACCTTACTTGACTGCTGCAAAGACATTATCACCAACTTGTGAAATCACACAGCCCTTCTTAGCTTCATTTGCACCAATCCACACTGGGAGCTCATCTGGCACATCCCTATTGAGGAAAAAGTACACACAAATAGTCAAAGTGTGTCCATTTCTCTTATTTCAAAGCAAAATTAATTTGCTTCCTCACTATGCTGCCATCTCCTTCAGACCTATCAAGAAATGCCCTTAGATCTAAAGCTCTAAGATCTTAGAGCATGCCTTAAAGAGAGCTTGCATCTATACATGCAGAGGGAATACCTGTTCCCTTTAGTTCATTTAACTTTTTCTTCCAAGTACCATGTCAAAAGTTAAAGATTAATAAGTGAAGGTGCTCTGGATGGCTGGGGGAGGTAGTTTAATAAATATTTAAATCTAGTCTCCAACTCCAGTACCTGTGATCTTTTTTAATAAAAAGATATCAAGCCATGTGTTAATATCCTATTACAGAAGAGAAAGATTCTTGTTTGATGATTGTGCGCAACTCTCAAATCATGTCTCGTGGAGAAAATAGGACAAAAAAACTGTGCATAATTATGGTCCAGCAAGAGCATACAGAAAATTAAATACCTGAAATATCCCATGTGATACTGTGTTTTGCTATCCCCAACAAGTATAGTCTGGAATTCTGGGGGATCATAGAAGAATCTCCAATGAAGGTTGAAGTTCACATCTGTTGATTTTGGTTTTTTGTGTTTTCCAGCAAGAATATCATATGGTCCAACCAGTTTAAGTCCAACACTTGACACAAGTGCATCTGAAAAGCAAAGCATGAATTGATTTACATTCTGGTGGGTGCATATCTAGACACAGTTCCTGTGCCACTCAGGTATCAAAAGCTTCCACAAATTCCATCAAACACTGTTTACTAGACAAGGAGAGCTGAAACATTCTTTTGCCCAGACAGCTTTCATTTGAGAGTTATTACACTTCTCATAAGAAGTAGCCAGCAACAGTTCAATGTCTGGATGGAGATCAGTGATGAATGATGTTCCTCAGGGGTTTGTACTGGGACCAGTACTATTTAATATTAATCTTTATCCATTACACAAGACAGTGGGATCACGTGCACCCTCAACAAGTTAGCTGATGAAGCCAAGCTCAGTGCTACAGCTGACACACCTGAAGGTGGGATGCCATCCAGAGGGACCTGGATATGCTTGAGAAGTGGGCCCATGGGAATCTCATGTATTTTAACAAGGTGCAAGGTGCTGCACCTGGGTCAGGGCAAGCCCTGGTATCAACACAAGCCTGGGGATGAACAAATTGAGAGGAGCCTTCCCAAGGACTTGGAGGTGCTGGTGGGTCAGAGGCTGGACATGAGCTGACAACATGCAGATGCAGCCCAGAAAGCCAATTGTATCCTGGGCTGCATCAAAAGCAGCATGGCCATCAGGTCAAGGGAGGGGATTCTGGTCCTCTGCTTTGGTGAGACCCCATCTGGAATGCTGCATCCAGCTCTGGGGTCCCCAGTACAGAAGAGACCAGGCCCTGTTGAAAGGGGTCCAGAGGAGGTTCATGAAGATGATCACAGGGCTGGGGCATCTCTCCTGTGAAGACAGACTGAGAGGTCTGGGTTTGTTAGCCTGGAGTAGAAAAGGCTCCAAGGAGACTGCAGCCTTTAAATATTTTAGGTACTGAAGATAGGGACAGACTTTTTAGCAGGGTCTGTAGCAATAGAATGAGGGGTAATGGTTTTAAACTAAAAAAATGGTAGATTTCTTAAGATGAGGGTGGTGAAACACTGGAACAAGTTGCCCAGAAAGGTAGTGGATGCCCCATGCTTGGAAACATTCAAGGACAGGCTGGATAGAGCTCTAAGCGACCCGGTCTAGTTGAAGATGTCCCTGGTTATTTTAGGGGTTTAGACTAGATGAACTTTAATAGTCCCTTCCAACCCAAATCATTCTATGACTCTAAATAAACTTATCATTTCTAGAGCACATAGGGATGGCACATTCTGTTATATAATAAATTTGAGGAGGTTGAAACCCAGATTTAGCAGTGCTTACACTGAGCTAAAGCCTTTTCTGCCTCTCACCCCACCAGTGGCAAAGCTGTGGATGTACAAGAAGCTGAAAGGGGACACAGCCAGGACAGCTGACCCCAAGTGACCAAAGGGATATTCCATACCATAAACTAGGGGAAGACGGAGTGTCTTTTGGAGTGATGGTATTTGCCTTCCCAAGTAACTGTTACGCGTGACAGAGCCGTGCTTTCTTGGAGTTGGCTGAACACCTGCCTGGCCATGGGAAGTGGTGAATGAATTCCTTGTTCTATTTTGCTTCTGCATGTGGCTTTTGCTTTCCCTATTAAACTGTCTTTAGCTCAACCCACACATTTTCTCACTTTTACCCTTCTGATTCTCTCCCCTGTCTTACCAAGGGGAAGTGAGTGGCTGCACAGTGCTTAGTTGTTGGTTAGGGTTAAACCACAATATATCTAGGAAACTTGAGTTTCATATCAAACATTTTAAATGTACCTGCAAGAAAGGCAGATTTAGACAACATTTAGTCCCTCTGTATTGCACGATTTAAGTAATCATGTTTTAGAAAGCTTGAAGTATACATCTGATTATATCCAGGATTCCTGTTTACACTCACATAAATATCCTGCATCTAAACCACAAACTGAAGCTGCATTAGAATGCATCTGACCACCTCCAGTTTGCCTGCTTTCAGGCTGTTTTTAAGAGTGAAAGTTAGAAAAGGCAAAATTTAAAACCTCACCACTTGGTTTCTCAGGATCTAGTTCCTCACAGAACTTCCAAAACTGGTAGAAGTCCTCAGGCAGTCTAAGCCGATAACATGTTTCTGCTTCTTGACAAAGACTGTCGGGAATATCTGCCTGACTTGATCTTCTCTTCTTGACAGCTCCATTTTTTTCGCTCTGTAGATGAAAAAAGAAAGCCCACAGTTAATTTAGCTGCTTTCTGTCAGCTCCACTGAAGGATTTTACAAAGCTTTCTGTTCATGGAGGAACAATGATTAGGACCACTAGGGCATGTTTGTTAGTTAAAACAGCATATATACAGATTAGAACACCTATTTTGGACAGAATCCATTAGAAGTGCAGTCTCTGATATGTGCTAAACATGTAGGAAGTAGCAAACTGCTACTTTTATGTTAATGGGTCGATATAACCAACAGAAGCACTTCTATTAGTTAATTAAGCAAAAGACTAAGCAACCCCGACGTTGAATCTAAGGTCTAAATTATTTTAAAATGACCATTTCCAATCCCACCACAGCCTGCACCTAATAAATTTACACGTTTACAGATAGTTGAAAGTAGGGATACTATTTTGTCATGTCTGGTTAAATGACACAGCAAAAGCCCTCTAGCCTCTACTGTCTGAAGTACTGTGTTATTCACCATCAGGAGTACTGCAGTTTACAGTGCAGCATTTTAAAAGCAGCTTAAAGCTGAAGCTGCTTTTAAAAATGATGCAACGTGAACCGAAGCAGACTAGGAAATGATCCATACTGAGCACATGCTCCACTAGAGCATTAGCCTCAACTACTCCCTACTTGAAAGAATAAAAATTAAAAAAAAAAAAAAGGCAGCAAGATTTCTCTCCTGTTTTTAGGAAAGGCCAACGCGGAGGACACTTCCTCTCCGAAACGGGGCCGCCGCCAGGTATCCAGCGACACCGAGTGCCCCGTATCCAGCGTATTCCGTCGGGATGATGCGGCGCCTGCCGGGCACAGCGCACCTCAAACGCGGCGGTCCCGGGAGAAGCCCGGGGGAGAAGCGGCTCCCGCGCAGGAGAACGAGGGGCCCCGGGGCTTTCCTCACAGCGACGGAGCAGACAGAGCGAGGAGCGCGGAGCCGGGGACCGACGCTGCGACAGGGCACCCGCGCCGATCCAGGCCTGCGGCCCCGCGGCTACGGCACTCGTAGCTCGCCCGCCGCCCTTCTCGGGGTGTCCCGGGCCGTGTCCCGCCGCTCCCCCCGCCCCACCTGCTCTCCGGCGGCTCCCGCCGCGCCGCGCGGCCTCCGCTTCCCGCCTCCTGCCATGCGCTCGCGCCGCCCGCATCCCGCGCCGCGCGCCCGCCGCGCCCAGCGCGCGCTCCGCGCCTGCGCATCCCGACGCCAGCTGCCGAGCCAGCCCGCTCCGCAGCGGCACGGGCAGGGAGGGGGGACCGGCTCCCCGTGGGATGTGCTATACCCGGCACTGCGGCGTCCGGGCGGGCGGCGAGGCGGGAAGAGGAGGAACGCAGTTAACCCTGGATGGCGAACGCGGCTGGTGCTGGAGACAAGGCGTGAGCTCACCGCCGCGTTCCCTCAGCGGTACATACACTGCCTGTAGTCAGAGGCTGATTTTATTAAGTCCTGATTACACACACGCGCTAATTCCTGTACTGCGAGTTAGGGTGGTCTATTGGAATGACACAGAGGAAAAGAGATTAACTGAAATGTAATCTTTCCCTTCAGAGCTAAAGGCGTAAGGGGGGGTGGGGGAATGCGATACTGGTTTTCAGTACACAGAGGAAAAAAATGAAAAAGCCCCAATCCCCTAATCCTCTGCTGTAGCATTTGAGAGCTGCCAGGAATATAAAATCACTATCACAATTTCTCTTCCAACGGAAGAAGCAGGCAGCAGTGTGTAATGTGCCACAAGTGGGACACGTTCCTCAGTTCAGAGCAGCACATAATCATATTATGCAACATCTACTTACATTGCTAAAATGCCTTGCATAGGAAGAGGCCTAGAAAACCAGTGGTACAGGAGGCAGCAGATGGAAACTGGTTATATATATACCTTCACTTCTTTGTTTCAGTAAGCAAGATCGCAGTGGGTTTATTTAAAGAAACATAATGTAGTTAAGCTAGAGGAATTGCTGAACTCATACTGTCTGCCAGAAAGAAAGATGCATGTATGGCATAAATAGAATGGGATTTTTTTTATCTTTCAGTCCATTAAAGTCGTAAGTGTTTGCTGTGGTATAGATTGTTAACTTGGGTCTAGGAATAAGCTGCGGTGCCTTTCAACCACCTGACAGCCAAGAGACTAACACAAAAGCTGGATTATGTTAAATCAGGCTATGGCATTCACTATGAAGAGTTACACACAAGTCAGGAAACTTGATCCTGACTGATGGTGGAATTACCTGCACATAAAACAGTGAGGTTTGTTATCATGTAGATGCAGAACAACCAGTGCCAAAATCTCCTCTCTCTGATGGAAAAATTGTTGTTTAAATCAGCATAGCTATTGTTTGCTTACCAAAATCCTGCACACACAAGGAAGGAATATTAAATTTCAAATCCAAGCCTTGTTTAAGGGTTGGGTTACTGTCATCACCTGAGGTTAAACAGAAACGAGGTACAAAAGCTTACTAAGAAACCACAAACCCAATTTTCTTTCTGAAAAGTGTCAAGAGTACTGGCCTGAGGTTTCTTTGAAAAATGCTTTCTAATTTTAGTCTCACTCCATAATTTCTAGTGTACAAAACCTTAGCTGTAGTGGAGGCTGGACAAAATGGCACCTAAAGGAATGATATTTTCTTCTGTAGCTTGGTGAAGTCCACAGTGACTTTAGAATAAAAGCCTACATACTCCACCCCTATCCCAAGTATCTGTTTCGTACCGTACCTTAGCTTAACCAAATTCCAACTTCGTGCCGCAAATAGATTCAGTGGCAAAGGCCCCAATATGTCCCATTTCAGTATTAAAGCTAACAAATGCTAAGTTCTGTTGCCTGTTACTATTTCAGGATAACCTTTTTTCCTATTGTAAGGAATAATTATCCTCACCTCCAAACCTATAGAGTTGCAGGTGCTTATCATGCCCTCATGTTCTCCTCTCAGTGTTTAATGAAAGGAGCCCTGCACATAATCATTTGGAGTTCCACAATTACACTTTTACTAAGGTGGATGCAAAAACTACACGAGAAGGATAGCCCAAGCATGCCTCATGACTTAGCCTGGTGTCTCAAGTGGGTATTCCTGCCACATTAGTTTTCTGCTACAAAGCAAGTAAATAAGGTCAACATGACCCTTTATTTTGGGTCAAGAAGAAAACAAAACCTTTTCAAAGTTTTCTACCTTTAAAGAGATTAACAATTGCCTCTTAGAGTATTTTGCATTATAGCATTGAAACAAAATAATGTAAGCATGAAATAAACTTGTAGTGGCCCCATTTTAGGTATGCCAATATCTCACAAGGCAAAGCTATGCTGGAAGAAACACAAACTGATTAGAAAAATTAGGTCTCAAATGCCAGGAGGGAAGATACTAAGTGCTCTCCATCTGAGAAACTCGGTCTCCCACACTTTCCCAGTCACTACATTATTTGTTAAGAGTAGAAGTGTTTGGCCATATATAAGATAAAAATATTTTTATGTGCAACTCAAAATCCTTTAATAGGTACCTTCCAAACAATTTTGGAATGAGTACCTCAAGAGAAATAGGTAATGAAATGCCCAGTTGCCCAATCCTATCCTGTCAGACTTGGAATATGAGGCAGCTGGCTTGGATCCATTGAGATCATGATGGTGGTTAAATTCAGAAAACTACCTTTGCATGGCTGGATAGATAAAAAGAGTATTTTTGAGTTTAGATGTATCTGGTCTCAGGTGGCAGCTGGTCAGGTCTTTTCAAAACAGCAGTTTTGAGGTTAAGTACACACTTTAGATTTGATAAATCCTCTCAGTTACTCTTCAGTTAAGTCTACCCTCACCAGTTCTTCTCTGAAGTGTGGAAATAGATTGTGGGGTGCCACTATACAAGCTCTTAAACAAGAAACTAAGATACTGAATGATTCTTCTGTGCACCATAGTAATTTTTTCCTCTCTGTGAAAAAGTGGTAACTCCCTCTGTATCTTCCTCCAAATAATTTGTTCTTACTTCTCTAAGTCATAGGTTTTAAAAGCATATAGTTTGATATTTGTAGTCATACTGTCATTCATTCTGTTAAGAACCTGTAAGGCTGCAACAGGGAAATCTTTTTACAAAGGATAAACTACTTCAGCAGAGTTTACAATATGGTATTTTAAAGCCCCCACCTTCAAACTAGTAAACAGACTCCTATGTCTGTACCACCAGACTTCTGAAACAGGATGAACTGAGATTATCCCAAGAGAATTATCTGCAAAGTAGCTTTATCAAGCTCTAAAGTCATCAGTATGATTAATGCCACTCCGAAGTGAGCCTAGTTTGGTTTTGGTTGGTTTGGGAGGGGCTTGTTTTGGTTTTTTTTTTGTTTGCTTGGTTTTGTTTTGGTTGGGGTTTTTTTGTGTTTCTTGTTTTTTTATTCATAACTATGCAGGAACAGATTTTGTGAGAAATCACAGAACTGACCTCTGTTGTCTTGAAACAAAGCTTTTCAGACCTGCTGTCTCAAAAGCTATGGTAGATACTTCCTGTGTATGCACACATGTGTTTCCTGATACATTTAATTTGTCTCTTAAGGTCACAAAGACCCTAGTGTGTCCTATGAGGATTTTTCCTCTTCTGTATTAATTTCCAAGATTATTGCTTAATATCCAAAGTTACCAAAGTATGCCACATGCTATGGCAAAGTCTCAGCAGACTTTGTCTGCTTAATTTCAGAGTTTTATAGGTATTCATTATTTGAAGAAAACTTTCACAAGTTAAAAGCCTAAGTGAAAACTTCATCAGCTAATAAGTAATGAAAGAAGGAAAAAAGACTTGAAATTTGTTGAAAACTGGTTGTTGAAATCCAATTTATGCTTCCTCACTGCCATTCACTGAGTCATTTATGCTCAGAGCTTTCCTCCAGTTCATTACTTTCCTCCCACCCCTTGCAATGTGAAGATTTGCTCCTCTGTGAAAAACACCAGAAGTAAATTAAGCTATGCTAATCCAGATATTCTGTGCTGAGATGTTACAGAGCTTTATACTTAAGGACAAAGACTGAGACACAATATAGTTTAGTCTGCATTAGCAAATTAGATGAGGTACAATACATATGGATCACAAGCTATTTTCCCCTACCCTTCAGCATATGCAGCTGAAAGGTAACTATTTAAGTCATGCTTAGGTACTTCTTTTAGGTAGTTTCAAAGAGTACCTGAGCAGCAAGTCTCCTCATCAGTCATTACAACATATTGATAACTCGACTACTCCCTATAAATATAGATCAGTTGTAATTTCTGTTCAAGGACTATTTTTTGCCAAACAGAATACTGTGTTTTTCTTGACACAAGAGGGAGCCATTTAAACTCTTGTTATTAAAGAAGCAGTTTAAAAAAATGAAGACAAAATAAATACCTGAATACACAACTGGCCCCTTTTATGTCCTTTCAACATAACTCCTTTAAAAGTAGACATCTATTTCTGAACCCTAGATAATTTAATCTTATTCTAAATAATCCCAGTGTATGTAGCAATTACTGGATTTTTCTGCGTGCAGCTATCACGTTGGGGATGTACAGAATGCAGTGTGGCACAAATGCAGTGAAATTATGCTATTTTTAAATAGTTTTAACACTGCAGTTTAGTGAAGGTTCTTAATGAATTGCTTTACAAAACTGGCAGCCTTGTTCTCAGGTTAAGCCTCAAAAATCCTCAGATCACACAGAGTCTCTGTTCCTTCGGATATTAGTTTTTGTAGGGCAGCTCCATGTTTTCAGGTTCAGAGAAGGACACATCCTCCCTTTCATCAAAATAAAGATGAACAGGAAATCTAGACACTTTTCAATGTCAAAGACGAGAGTTACCTCCAGGGAGGTTGGAATTGAGCAGTGCTGCAGCCAACAGCAAAGACACACAGTGCCTCTGCTGACTCATCACCTCACTGCTGCCTGTGCTGACAGGTTGTCCTGGATCCCTGCCAGCTCCCCTTGCAATTCTGCAAGGTAGGGTATATATACATCAGGATAAAGGAAAGAATACAGTGGGAGGAGGAGGAAAAAAGTCATAACTGGAAGAAAACTGATCAGGATACTGCAGGACATATTTTCTGAGACATCCTGGAGGCTTCAGGATACTTTGTATTGTGAACGTTTAAAACAGAATGAGTGAGGATACACAATAGTCTTTATGTGAAGGACTTGAACTTAAATACTAGCATTTTAGTATGGAAATTAGTATTATTTTGGCATCAATTCAGTGAGCATTGCAATAACTGCTCTTGACAAGAGTATAAACTCACAGCTTGGTACTGCTTTAATCCAGCATTTGAACCACTATTTTTTTAGATCTAGCAGCTAGCAGTAGATTATGATTTTAAGGTGGCAGTAGTATTTTACTGCAAGCCAAACTCTTTCTTTCTGCTCTATTTTGAACATAGGGAAACCATTCTGATCACATTTTATGAGTGCTTGAAGCACAGAACATCTACACTATCCTGCATTTAAATTACGTGTTAGTCCTGTGGTTGTACAGAACTGCAGCTTAAGTAGGACCATTTGCCTTACCTACCAGTTAAGTTTTACAGATAACCATAGACATAATTTTATAAGTTGCTTAGTTTACTTGGAAGCACAGCTCTGTGTGTTCAAAGCACAGTGAAGCACAGTTCATCTGAATGATGAGTTTTCCCATAAGAATCTACTCCTATGAAGGGCTGCTAATGTGAATACCTATCCAAAACAATGTTTCCCCTAGTGAAAGGAGAACCACTGAGTTAGTAAGTCTAATCCAATTTTATTTCTGGTAGGCTAGTTGTGCCAGGATTCATTGAGCCAGGCAATATAGGTTTTTCTTTATAGAAAATAAAGGCAAATTTTCTTTTTGGATATGTTTTTTTGTCATATATGGGTGTTCTGCTTCTATTCATCTGTAACTTTTCACCTTAAACTCTTACCTGCATACATACACAATACAGCATGCAGATAAGGAAGATAAAAAGGTATAAAGTCAAATGGATGCCACTGGAAGCAATAAATGAAAAAGTAAAGTTTTGGGTCTGATACATAAAAGTAGTCTAACAGCAAGTTATTTTATCAATGACTACTTAGTAGATATCCCCTTGTGAGGTTTAACATTTTTAACATGCAAGAAGAATCACTTGATAAACATCAGGTGAGACAGACCCTGCATATGTTGCTTTACAATTAGTAACTTCTTAGACTGACATGTCTTTCACATTATATTTGTACACAGTACCTCTTGGTCTTCAATGTCAGAACCCTGTTTTTGTGGGACAGTTTCCTAACATCCAGAACAATTCACATTCTGCTATCACTAGATATTAGGGTGGCAATCAATACAAATAGTGAAATAATATGCATCCACTAAGTGTTGACTGATGATGTTAACATTTCATCTAGTACATATGCTTTGGTTTCCTCCCCCAACAGGTAATGGGGTGAGGGGGTGGAAAATTGTGGCTCTGAGTCATTTTGGCTTAGGCCAGAGTGAGTCAGGCACTCAGCAGCTCAGTTGGGAGAATTGATCATATTCGTATTATCTGAGAGAGACAGAATTGCTGGCTATAACTGACTGACGGGCAGGATTCTTTAGAAGCAAGGGTAAATCCAGTTTTGTATTTAACATCCTGAGAGGCAGTAGTCTAGATTTTCTGATAAACCATTTGCAAATCAAAACTTTTGTAGCCATTACAGCTGTGAGAGTCCCTAAATCTGAGGATTTAGTATATGGTCTGGGGTGAACAATCCAATTATATTTAGCAACTTCTGTAAGAAACCTTTCTTCTTGCATTTTTCTGGGCACCCTGACAACCACAAAACATTAAAAGGAGCAAAAACTGGGTTTAGTGTAAATCTTAGAGGCAGTGCTAAAGTATAACATTAACTTTGGACTTGTGTTCATATTTAGGGCTTTTCCTCTCAGATGTTTCCACTCCATATGGCTCTAGTGTAGCAATACACTAAACTTCTACTAGCTAGTAACACAGAACCAACCCCACGTGTTCTCACCACGCCATTCCGAGCTAACAGCTCCAGTGCCTAGAGCTGTGTAGCATTAGCACAGTTTGTTCCCAAATAAGTTACCATTCTGCCTGTAAGCGTGACTAATTAATTCAGGTGCAGCACTGGGCTGACACATCTTTCCTGTTTCCAGTCTGGAACCAGTCAGGTATGATTGCCTGTGATTGCTGTGCTGTGTCATTGCACAATATGGGGAGCACTGACAAAATATTCAACTCTGTTATCTGTGATCCTGTTTTCCATTTGTCTACCTTGTTGCTATAAGCTACCATAAACAAGTGTTACAGGAGGGAAATACGTCTGAAGCCCTCACCCATGGTTATAGCATATCCAAATACAATAGCACTGTCTAAGGCAGAACTTATGCCCAAGTATTGGGAAACAACCATTTTCTCATTGGGATGGTGGTGGGAGAAGGGGGAGCCTGGCATTCCCTCTTGATGCAGACCTTCTACAGTCTTGGGTTTTCTGCCTCTTTCACATCAGAGCTGAATCTGCCCTTAGTGCAGTAATCCAATTAGGACAGACTCCACTGGGAAGCTGCAAATACAGTTATGTCCGAAAGACCAGGCCTTTCATGCTACAGAAAGAGTCTGACACACTTCTTAAGCTTCAAGGAACCAACTTAATAGCCCCAAAAAGTAGCGAATACTTCTTTTGCTATAAGATTTTGTCTTTAGCATCATCACTGTTACCCGTTTTGGTAAATTTTGTAAATTTAAGCTTTGTCTTTCTGAGATGTACTACTTTTCACAAGCTACAAATGCCCACAGCTCTTAGGGATTAAGAATATTCATGAGTATACTGAAACTACATTTCATCACCTCCTCATAGTAGTCTGCCAGTTTCATATGCCACTAACTTAGTTACCAGCACTGTACAAGCTTTAAGCCCTTTTTTCATAGTATATTGACAAAAAATACACAGTCTTTGCCTCTTTCTTGAGAACTGATATGGCACCCTTCCTAGAGACTCCCGAGGTAACAGTTATTAGTACCAGCTAGCCAAGATGTCTTTAAAGAAAATATCAAATTCCCTCTCAAAGAAAAACCCATAACATCCCAAAACAAGAGAAAAACCTTGAAAAACAGTCCCCAACTAAAACCAAAAACTCCACCAAAACCAAACAAACACAACCACATAAAAAGTCAAAATCACAAAGAGTCTCATCCAGGAATTACATAAATGCAAGCTTCCACATCCAGAGAGATCAGTTTTTCAGTTTAGAGGCCAACAACTGTCTTAAGTTTATCAATACCTTTTTCAACAAACAGCAGAAGAATATTCATGTTACATTGGTGAAAAATTACGGGACAGTATCTCTCTTCATCCCCTTTGCTTATTATTTTGTATTTATACAAGAAAATTATTTGATAATTAATCTGTTCTATTTTAAAAATACGTTCTAAGCTTAAGAACTATATATAAGTGCACAAACAATTTTGCGTTATGTTGAGAGCTGAATTGCTACAGTTCGGCTGACTAACCCAGATCTTACCAGTCAGTTCCCTCACACTTTTGGTATATATTGTCTCTTTACATACTTTGTCTTAAGACAACCTAGCTAGTACCTCTGCTAGTCAGCAGTTGTTGCTTTCTCAGCAAAAAGATAAATACATCAGCTATCATAAGACAATCTCTCTATTCTTCTAGTGTTCTGAGAGCAAAAGGGAATAAATTACACATGCTAGCAGATTACGAAAACAAACAACTTCAAATGAAAATTCTTACCATTGCAGGGCACCAAACCAAAAAAAAAAAAAAAAAAAAAAAAAGCAAAGTACAATCAAAAGCTGGGACTTTATAAAAAAAGCTATCTGACTTCCTCCTACTAGGCTTTGTCTCTTTTATAGTGTGGTCTTACCAAGGTGTTAGCATTTGCTGATAGGTTGCAGGGTCTCAGCTGTACCTGCTTCCTGGCCATTTAACCCTGCCTTTCTGGTCCCAGAGTTCAGCAGATGTAATTGCAAAAAAAGGAGGTTTAAGGTTTTGGATTGTTTAGCAGGACATTGCTTAAAGAATTTGTAGTGCCCTCCAAAACACAGTATAATTCACTATAGCTGCTTTTCTCCTGCATAATTTCCTTATTTTTCCCTTATTTGTTCCATTTTTATTTCACTTACCTCCTCTCCTATTTGTTGCCTACTAGAAGAAATAACAGATGTAAAATTTCATCTGAAAAGGAGGAAGCTAGGCAGGGACCTCATAATAGAAAATGTACTCATTTATATGGCAGTAGCAAGTCTTTGTTTTTGTTTTGTTACAGTGACAAGGACAAGGCTGGGTTAAAAGAATAGCAAGACTTCTTATATTGATTCTACCATTCAAATAATTCTATGTAACTAGAGGGATCTAATTAAGGAAAAGGGAAATACTAAAGAGCAGCAAACAGGGGATGGATGTTGCAAAAAGAACTTGTGGAAACTCTTGTTGAGTTACTGCTAGTTGGGCTTTCACTATAATTGGACAATGGTGCATTCATAGTAAAGAAAAAAATCTTAGATATTAAAAATACATTCTGAACCTCACTCCTTTTTAATGCAAACTTTTTGAAGTCTCAGTGTCTTCAGAGTGTCACCAACCCATTTAAGCACCCAAATGCACCATTTAAACACTATTTATTTTTTCAAATTGGTATCTATTAGGTGCTCAGTTTCTACTGTTGGTTGTGTGTATGTTGAAGTCCACACAATGTTGTAAGACTTCCCAGAAAGACATGTTGAGTTGTGATAGTTAATTCTAACATATTTTAAGATGTCATATTATATACTTTACTGCATGTGAGCGTCATGTCAGTAATTATTTTAATTGACTAAGAAAGAATGTAGGCACCTGTATTTTTAGGAGCTTCTAGCAAGACCTGTCTTTCAGTTGTATAAAGTCCTGTGGCTTTTGGCTGACCAGCTAGCATTGAGCCATTGAATGAAATAGGCTACAATTTTTGTCAAATACCATGCTTATATGTAATTGTCAAATAACATTGCAGAAACCCCATAGAAAAGCATTTACTGTCCATGTCTTTTAAAGAAAAGGTCAAGAGTATTTTTTTCATAGAATCACAGAATGGTTTAAGTTGGAAGGGATCTTCAAGATCATCTGGTTCCAACTCCCCTGTTTTGGGCAGAGACACCCTCCTCCTGGACCAGGTCACTCAAAGCCTTGTACAATTGGGCCCTGAACACTTCCAGGGATGGAGCATCCACAATGTCTCTGGGCAACCTGTTCCAGTGCCTCACCACCCTCACAGTAAAGAGTTTCTTCATAATATCTAATCTAAACCTACCCTCTGTCTGTTTGAAGCCATTCCCCGTTGTCCTGTCACTACATACCCTTGTGAAAAGTCCCTCTCCAGCTCTCTTGTAGGTCCCCTTTAGGTACTGGAAGGCAGCTCTAAGTTCTCCTTGGAATCTTCTCTTCTTCAAGCTAAACAACCCCAACTCTCTCAGCCTGTCTTTGTTGGAGAGGCACTCCAGCTTTCTGATCATCTTCATGGACCTCCTCTGGACTTGCTCCAACAGGTCCATGTCCTTCTTATGTTGGGGACCCCAGAGCTGGATGCAGTACTCCAGGTGGTGTTTCACAAGAACCAAGCAGAGGGGGAGAATTCCCTCCCTCAACCTACTGTCCACACTTCTTTTGATGCAACCTAGAATGTGGTTGGCTTTCTGGGCTGCAAATACACGTTACCAGGTCATGTCAAGCTTCTCATCCACCAACACTCCCAAGTCGTTCTCCTCAGGGCTGCTCTCAATCCGTCCTTGCCCAGCCTGTACTTGTGCTTGGGATTGCTCCAACCCAGATGCAGGACCTTTCACTTGGACTTGTTGAACTTCATGAGGCTCTCATGGGCTCACATCTCAAACCTGTCAAGGTCCCTCCGGATGGCATCCCTTCTCTCCAGCATGTTGATCACACCACACAGCTTAATGTCTTCAGCAAACTTGCTGAGGGTGCACTCAATCCCACTGTCCATGTCACTGACAAACATGTTAAAATGTCACCTGTCTCCATACCAACCCCCGAGGAACACTGCTTGTCACTGGTCTCACTTTGACTTAGAGACATTGACCACAACTCTTTCAGTGTGACCATCCAGCCAATTCCTTATCCAGTGAGTGGTCCATCCATCAAATCCATGTCTCTCCAGTTTAGAGACAAGGATGTCTTGTAGGACAGATGATGTCAGTTGCTTTTCTCTTATCCACCAATGCTATAACCCTGACCACCAAATTTGTCAGGCACCATTTGCCCTTAGTGAAGCGATGTTGGCTGTCACTGGTCACTTCCTTATTTTCCACGTGCCTTAGCGTATTTCCAGAAGGATCTGCTCTGTGATCTCGCTGAGTACAGAGGTGAGACTGGCTGACCTGTAGTTCTCTGGGTCTTCCTTATTTCCCGTTTTTGAAATAGGGGTTATATTTCCTCTTTTCTACTCAGTGAAAACTTCACTTCTCATGAGGTCCCATGGACTTGTGCATCTTCAGGTTCCTTAGATGGTCTTGGGCCTGATCTTCTCCTACGAGAGGGCAGTTATTCACTCTCCCAATCCCTGTCTTTGCAACTCAGGCAGTGTGGTTGGAGCGCTTTTCTTTCAAAGAGAAAGACTGGTCCAATGAGGCTGGTTTCCTAAGAAAAATGTGTTAATTAAGTCCTCTTAATACTATATAGACTTTTTACTAGAATAGGCCAAATTTTTATGAAAACATCAATTAGGTTGTTAACCGAGAATCCAAAGTAGAGTGATGGGGCTGAGAAGACTGCAATGTATTATTTGCTAAGTAAGTAAAACCAACGGAGAACACAGAGACTTAGACTTGTGGTTTAGATATGAGTTGGAGGTAGAACAAATTACCTGCTTCAAGCTCATCTTCCTTGTTAAAGCTTTCAACAGTTTCCCATTCTCTAGACCCCACCCTTGTCCTGAGGGTGTCCTGACTGCTAAAAGCTTTGTGGTAGCTGGTGTAGTCCAGCACTCTCTGTGCATAGTGATTCCTGATCAACAAGAAAATTCAAGATCTATGGACTGGACACTTCTCAGAACACTTGGCATTTATATGAAGTTTCTTCCTGGTTTTTCTTTGAATTGAGCCCCATAAAGCAGGCAGACTCCAGTGCAGAGCAGGCTCCGTGCTCTCAGTTATCTGAGAGGTGACCATCTGTGAGAGGTCTAAGAAAATGACATAAAATTTTATTTATACTTTGTAACAAGGTATTATTTAACTTTGTCATTGTCTTCTTTCATATTTGCCATTAATATATTAGCTTTGTTTTGTGATATGACTAATATATTTTTCCTCCTTTTCACCCCCCTCTAAAAGTAACTCTTTACAACATTTAACATTCTATGTAAAGTAGTTTTTGAATTTGCTTCATTTTTCAGGGAAAAAAAAAGTTAAAAGTCCAGAATAAATCAAATAAGCCAGCAGAAACATAATTTGAAGAAGGCGGGATTTTTGCACAGTTATTATGGTGTGTACATACATCCAAAACCAGCTATAAAGCACAAGGGTCCATTGTCTTCATCCTGCAGCTGATGGCGCACTCATCGTCATCTCAGCAACTACACATTTAATATGATATTGGTAACCAAGTGTAGTATGAGACAAAGCCCAAAATGTCAACAAAATGGACAGTTTTGTTGTGAGAGACATTAGGAATTGAAATAATTTAAAAAAATCTCTATTTTTGTTTCTTTAAAATGAGGCATGGTGATCTAACCACATGGCTGCTAACAGCAACAGAAGGCAAGCAGTTAAATTTCTATAAATCAGAAAGATTATTAACCTCTTACAGTTTCATCTTTTCTAAAGTAAATTAAATACTGTATGATATGGCTGCATTGCTGACTATAATAGTATTTGTCAGCAATTCTTAAATCAGTCTGTTATCACAAGAATAATTAGTGTCATAATTTTATTCTTCATTAATTAAATAAGCAATTTGTAGCTAATTGGTAATTCCTTGCGTTTCTCAGAAATCCTTCCCCAGGATGATGTTTTCTTTCTGCCTCTATGGTATTGCCTCTAATGGGATGCAGCACAGCTGTTGAATGAGTCCACGCGCTTTTCCAAAAAAGTAGGTAATGGACGTGGTGTCTGGCACTTTTTACATATGTGTGGTTGGTGCATGGGATCTTATTTCCATGTGATTAATTTATTTCCTCTCTTCTATTCAGTTCTGACAACATCTTTGGATTTCTCTGAAGAGTTCCACAAGTGGAAAGTGGATTTCACTTTGCAGGAGCCTTAATCCAGTGGAGAATACAACATGTTGGGAATCCCTTGTGAGTGTCCTGTCATAGTAGATAAAATAAGATGGCAAGTGAAATTTCATGGCATCTAGCTTTGAACCAAAATGTGTCCTATCACTTTAAATGAATGGCTTTACTTGAGGTCAGTCATGACCAAAGAAAGTTGTCATGGAAACCTTGATAGGATAATAACTATCCGGGCAGAGCAATAAGGCCCTGGAGACTGTGTAATCAGGTGGCCATTTATTCTGAAAGACTTGGGCTACTGTCTAGTAAAGGAGTATGATTTGGTTGATTAAAATAAATCTGCTCTAGTAGGATCTAATAATGAGATACAAAACCTTTTTCTTGTCTAGCAAAGGCAATTACTGCATGGCACTTCGATTTATTCACTGGTAAAAATGTTCTAAAACTGTTTAGAGAAGCCCAAGTGTGGTCGCTAAAGAAGTTTTTGTTCCGGAACTTAATTTGCCTCCCAGTTCTCCTCCTTTCCACATTGTCCACACTCTTGCTGTAATTACCATGATCGTGTTCTTTCCTGTTAGCTTGGTATCTCTGTATTACACTCCATTACATATTGTACACGTAACCAAAGTGCCAATTATACTACTTGAGATAAATATCATCCTGTACAAAAAGAATGGGCATAATTAGTCTTGTTCAATTTGTTCGTTTCACAGTGTAAGTGCAAAGGGCTAAAATAATCACACGATTATGGCTGAAAATGTTTGAAAAGTACTTGAAGTACTTCTGTGAAATAGATGATTGGAAAGCTTATTGAGTCCTCTGAGTAATACTATTTTGGTTATCCAGGAATCCAGAATTCAAGATGCACGTGTGTCCTTTCATGTAGTTTTTGGAGCAGTTTCCTAATTCATCACCTTTTTATGTAGTTACCACCAAAGAAAGAAGATGAGACCTAAAAAAAATGGCAAAGTTGTTTGCAAAGTGGAGTCTTGTACTCTGAATCTCTCCACGGTCGTGGCTTGCCCTTTAAAGTTATATAAGGTAGCCATTCAGAACAGTCCACTTATTTACACTGGCATCATGTTGGAGACAGTTGTGTCTTAGATTGTAGACATCACTTGTAGGATGGATAAAAATAAAATTGCAATTCAAACTGGCTCCCCCTGAGTTTCAAAACTGTCATGAAAGCAATCTGTTCACACAGTACTGCTATACATCAGGACTGGATGCAGTCAGGATATGAATAATGGTGCTATTGAACAGCACAACACATCCTCTGTCATATGACATGGAGAGCATATCAATCTGTACAGAGCAAATGGGGTTGAACAGGAACTGTAGCTCCTTTATGTGCCCCCTGCTAAGTATGTTCCTCCTTCTGAAAGCAAAAATACTAAAAATATAGGTATGTAAGGGCTTTCAAAAGAATGGACTCCTCTTTTTGGTCTTCAGAGCTAATGCATATGCAGTTTTAGTCAAATATTTGCATGCAAGATGCACATGAGTGGATCCAGTAAAATAGTTGGTACTCTGTAAGACTCCCTACATATCTTTCCTTTAATCAGATATTAACTGAGTGAAAAAATCATGTATGAACAAAAAATACTAAAGTGGAGGATTAGTTTTGCACAGGTGAGGAAGAGTGAGGAGAGAGTCTCCATTTACTTCCCTAAGTAATTTTTCTTAAGAGAGAAACGGATCCATGAAACAACCTGTGTGACAGTTGGGTGTAAGGTAACTCACAGCCACAAACGTAGCCAAGCTGTCCATCTTTTGAGAAGGTAGGTCTGTGTACAGATGTATTTTTCTCTCTGAAGAGAACAAGTGGTCTAACTGGGTGTCTAAAACATTTGAAAGACCCTTGTGTATTTACAGAATCAAACAAAATTTTAAGTCTTGACTTCACCTACAAATGGATTGGATTCCTGCTGTTTGGCCCTTAACTCAGGATCAATTTAGAGTCTGTTTTGTGCTATCCTTCCTTACTCGAATACATATCCCTTGGAGGACAAACCAGTTTAAAGTTTGTGAGGTGGTACCTTGTTACTCTCATCAGAGCCTTAAAAATTGCAGTTCAATACAGTATTTAGTCCTGAATATGAAAGGGTTAGGTGTTAGAATGGATGATTGTGTCTGTTTAAAAACCCGTTTAAAGACTGCTTTGTTATCTGAATGAGCTAAAAGCAGGTATGTCTGCTATACAAATCATCTTAATAGCCCTGCCGTGAAGTAAATGTCCCCCAAGACAGATCCAGCTAATGAATGACTTTTAACTGCAGCATAATTCACTAATGTGAGCAGGATAGCAGCTCACAATCATTTAATGACTGAATCATTACCGTGGAAACCTATACTGCTATTTCTACCCCAAATTCTGCACTGGCTTGCACGTCTAAAGGAGACTCTGTCCTTTTGGAGTTGTTCTATCTGTATTCACTGTTGTATTTTTAATCTTTATTTAAAAAAATATAAGGGATATCTTTATTTGCTAACCAGGAAAGAATTATTAATTTTTAAAGTGTTGGGAAAGAATGAAGAAAACATGTAATTTGAGTGTACGTTTTAAGTATTGAAGTTGTGACACTTCTGCATAAACTGGGTCGAGATGATTTGGGTGACAAGACAGAACTGTTTAAAATGTTTTTCATGCTGATAAGTCCTAGAATGTAGCCTGTAAGTTTGTTGCAAGAAATCAGTTGCTGTCTTGTATGATAAATCAGGATTATATATTACTTATGTTATCTTTACAGTGTTTTCAAGAAAAACTTACGCTGGGCAGGGAATGTAAAAAAATCTCATAACTGATTGTCTATTTGTCCTAAAGGTTTATGTACTTGTGTCTTCTATCACTATTTATGTAGAGGAAATCTCTTTTTTTCAATTGTGTCTGGCAAAACTTGATTGTATTTGTAAAAATTCACAAGGATCTCTGCTGGCATATCATAACTAAATAGTATTTGCATAAATCCAAATTTAACTCAGGGTTTGCCAACACTTTTTAACTCCTTATCTTAGTTTCTGGTGAACATTACTTTAGAAAGAACTGTCTTGTTGGCTTGTGGAGTTAGATACAGGAATGAGAAAGCTCTGCAGGAGTATTCTGCAGGAGTTCATGCTGAAGAAACATGTCTCAAGGAGTGATACAGCTTACTTCATATTTGTTAAAATCCCTGTCAATAGGAAAAGTGTGACTTTGTTCCATTTTTAAATGTGATATGGTGTCATATTTGAACTATGATATTCATCTCACAGATGCTAGCTTTTACTAGATTACATTCATACTACTAGAGCAGCTCTGAATTAAGATGTCCAGTTGAAAGATTCTGCCATTATCAATATTCAGAAAAAGCATTGCTAAAATTTTATTCTTTCTGCAGCAGTAACTTCATAGTGGTCCCTGAATTCAATATTGCCAATGGAATTTACTAGCAATGTAATCATAGGCTTTGACACTGGTTATCTGAGGCATAGATATTCTGAGCTTTAGTCAATGTCTAAGGAATTGATGAATATTCATAAATTATTAACCTAAATACTTCCCCAAAAGTGGAGTAGCGTGAGGAAATAGATACTTCTATTGCAGCTTGTATTATTCTATGCTAGTCCTCACCACTTCTGAATTGTAGAAATAAATGTTGACTCCAGATCTAGTAGAAATCATCTTACTTGGTTGTCTTGTGTGCTAACAGTCAGGTCCTCTTCTGATGGACTGCGCTGTTGCAACACACCTGGTGCGTACCAGTTGAGAAATCTTATACAAGTATGATGAAAATATGTGTTGTTACAATAACAGTAGGTAAAATTGCAGTTTTCTATTAACTTCTATTAACTTCATATGTGTGAGAGCTTCTTCCTATTTTCCTTTCAATCCCTTTTGTACATGATTACATTTGCAGTGACAATGTCCCTTTCTGTCTGCAAACCAGCATTTGAAATAAATCATTAGATCAGTCCAACTGCTTTTGGATCCCTGATATGAATGTCCTTTACCCATTTATATTTGATATCTGAAAGCAGCCTATGAAATTGTGTCTTTTGGAATCTGTTGATAACATGCTGTTGCCACTCTCTCACCATTCCTTTCCACTACGATGGCTCACAGTATAACTAGCATTTCATAGACTCTTGGTTTTTCAACCCGAATCCTAGGTCTCAGCAACTCTGTCTATACTGATGAATTGCTTTTTTTAGGCTCTTATAGTATTAGTAGCCGTTAGAACCATCCAGTTCTAGATATTTGGGTTATTGATATGTTTCGAGAAGTGATACTTTTCAGTCTTCTGCGCTTATCCTCTTTTTACGATGTGTTTGTGTTCCAGTCATGAGAAAGTGCTCTGAATTAATTTCCACAACACATCAATAAATTTTTTTTAGCATTACCTATCACTGTACATTTGCTTTAGCCAGGGAAATGATGTATTTATCATATATGTATGCAATAACACCTATGACAGAAATTTTACATTTCTGAGTGAGAAGTACCAGTATAGTAATCCACAATTTGCAAACACTGATTCTCCTAAGTTTCCCATGATGAGGAAATACTCCTTAGACCAAAAGGCCAGGTTAAGCACATTTAGGTTTCTGGTGCTAAGAGGGAGAAGTATTCTGTGATTCTCCTCCAGACCATGCCCTTATCTGTCTTCCTTCTAGAAAACAATACGTACATAATGAGTAATGCTTATTCTGATGTGGGGTCAGGCACATACACTTGTACACAGGAAGTAACAGATGCTCTCATATCCCATGACAGAGGCAGAACCACAAAGGCCAGATCAGATTTACATGAATAAAAAATGTATTATGTATCTGTAACAGATTATCTGTAAGAAAGCATTTTACTCAAATAACTGATTTTTCTTTTTTTCATAAAAAAGATTAAACTGAAATAATTTCATTTGTAAAGAATATTCTGGCAATACATGGAAATTAGACTAATTCCATTTACCTTTTCGTTCCCTCTTTCCTGATGTTGAAAAGGTTGGATTATTTTCATACATAAAGATTGTAAAAGCTGATGGTAAAGCCTTTGAATTTACAAAGACATTATTTTAATTTTGTTGTCATGATGAATTGTTAGTCAGGAAAGCATTTTTGATGTCATCTAACGTTCTGTGTAGTGAACCAAGTGTGTGCTGTTTTTCTTTAATTTTTCCTGCTTTCATGCTACAAAGTGGCAAGAAAAGGAAAGCTAACACCAATGATGTTTCCACTTGCTTATTTTCGAGTTCATGAATTCTGTCTAGTAATTCAGTACAAATTGCAGGGATAGAAAGATTCTGCCTTCACACCAAACTTACTTATCCATTTCAAAGTAAGAGTTACTACCCTTTGTGTCTTCAGGGACTGACAAGGGAGGAGGAAAGGAGAAAGAAAACATTGTTAAGCAATTGGAATTCTTGCCTAAAAACAGAAATGTCAAGCCTGATCTTTTTGCTGCTATTGCAACACCACTTCTCTGCTCTGTAGAAGAATGTTATTCAAGTAGTTTCAGTGCATGACTCTCTCATGTCTTCAAAAGTCTCTGGTCATATAAATCTGCAGTCCTTGATAATCAGTCTCCGTAAATAGTTACTTCACTGAATGAAACACACTTGGGCTTACATATGCACCACATCCTGTCCAGGAGGGACAAGGGGCAAATTACCAATTTCCATCAAAGAAGAACTGAGGTTGTTTTTCAGGTTTTTTGAATGGAGAATCTGAATTATTCAATTAACATTTCAAAGATACTTACTTTTTTAAAAAGAGCCTTTTATAATAAAGATATAATGAAAAGGATTTGAAACCTTCGTGTAAAAGACTAATCTCTTTAAGCATCTCTAAAAGACTTCCTTCGGTACTGCAATGTTTTGTGAACTAGTTTGTATCAAGATTTTTCTTTTTTTTTTCCTTAAAAATTTATTTTCTTCAAAACTCTGCCACCAATTCTCCAATTCTTTTTTTGATAGGATTTCTTTGGAAGCCACACTTTCTGACTTCCCCTGCTATCATAGACTGATATTTTTCTGTCTCTTAATAATGCTTCAGTATCTTTCTTATCCGTTAGCAAGATAACAAATTTTAAAGAAAAAAATTCTTTTGCTGATGTTAAATTTGCACAGACATCATTCTAACTCTGTCTAATTCCATCTGCCAGATAGTTACCAGTCAGGATAGTATTTCTGATTTAATTTCACTTTAAATGAGAGAAATGTTGCAACAGGCAATACTGGCATAGTATTGCAGATAACAATAAATAGTATTCCAGAGCATTTGAACACAATTATGTTTGATCTAAAACACAATCATGTTTGATTTGATTGGAGGACTTTCTCTCCTCCAATAATGTGCTGAGTTTGAAAGTAGATGAATGCAATTTCTTTTGTCTTGTTTATAGTGCACAAGCTACTCTACTAATAGAACATTTGCTTTGTGATGGACATTTACACTTCTTTGGGCCTTTGGAATGGTGTTTTCTTTTAGGCAATGATTGATTTTGCAGCTTTCTAGAAGGGAAAATGCCTTACATTTAAAGAATGTAAGTTTTGTAAAGGGTGTTTGGTTTGGTTTACCTGGCTTTCAGTATGAAATGTTTTAATGATTCTGGGTTGTGTGGTTTTGTTTATAAATGTTTAACCTTCTTCATAAAGTCACTTTTGTTATATAAAAGTGGAAGACTCCTGCTTATTACAGAATTCTGAAGGTTTTCCACTTAACATTAAAAAAGGTGAATATTGGGGAAAGGAACAATAACAAACTTTTTAAGAAAATAGTTTCAAAAATGATTTGTTAAATTTCTTCCAATTTGTACAAACTTTTGCAAGTTAGATAACAAATAATTCTGATATATATTAACCATTGTTTTATACAGACATGTATGTCTCACACAGAATCTTTCCTATGTAATAGGATATATGTATATAACTATGGACATAGGTGTTTGCTATAGGTATATTCTTCATGGTTATCTTTCTATGTTTATACTTCTGTGACATTTATATGCATGTGTTCTCTAAATTACTGAAGTATTATAAAACTTTTAAAGCTTCAAAGAGCTGGTCATTTCTTCCACCAAAGCTTTGTTTCTCCCAGTTATTATTAGGGTAAATCAGTTATTTACATGAAGACAAGATGGAAACTGGTAGAGTCGGAAAGCAGTGCTGCAGGGTTGCTGCTCCATTATTTTGTTTAATATCAGCTATTTTGAAGCCTTTGATATAGTTAGTCACAGTCTATGTTACAAAGGACATAAGATACAAAGTGATTTAGATGATAGAAAATCCTGTTTGCTTTTTCCAAACAAAGAAACAGATTGTTCCAGTGTGGGCCCCCACGGCGTCACAAGTCCTGCCAGCAAAATTGTCCTAGTTGTGGGTTCTTCTCTTCATGGGCCCACAGGTCCTGACAGAAGCCTGCCCCAGTGTGGGCTTCCTGAGTTATCACAGCTTCCGTTGGGCATCCCCTTGCTCTGACATGTGGTTCTCCATGGTCTTGCAAGTGGATCTCTGCTCCACTGTGGACCTCTGTGGGCTGCAGGGGCACAGCTGCCTCACCATGGTCTTCACCACAGGCTGCACAGGAATCTCTGCTCTGGCACCTGGAGCACCTCCTGCCCCTCCTTCCCCACTGACCTTGGTGTCTGCAGAGCTGTTGCTCTCAAATGTTCATCCCTCTCTCCGGCTGCTGTTTTTCTGCTCTGTTATCCCAGAGGTGCCACCAGCATCGCTGATGGGCTTGGCCTTGGCGAGTGGCAGGTCCATCCTGAACCAGCTGGCCTTGGCTCTGTTGGACATGGGGGAAGCTCCTGACTGTTTCTCACAGAAGTCACCCCTGTAGCCCTCCCACTATCAAAATCTTGCCGCACAAACCCAATGTATATGTGGTATCATAATTGGCTTAATTTTCTTTTTCCTGGGCTAAGTGTGCCAGTCTCTTTAAGTCTTCCCTCAGAAGACAGAGTCTGTCTATCCCTTTGATTATCTTCAAAGAATTCTCTACACCTGATCCAGTTTGTATCTTTTTTTAACATGTAAGTATAGACTGCATTTGTGCGGCAACATCAAAACTGCTTTTACACAATAACATTTATACTTTCTTTTCTTTGCTGGAAATAGTTTTCCTGAAGCATCATATGATTTCAGTTGCGTTTTTCAAAGCTGTACCAAATGGGTGTGTTGGGGATCCTATGATGGCCATCCTTTTCCTCTATTGCCTCCAGTTGTCTATATTTCATAGCAGTCCTCAAGTGCATAACACTGTATTTTGTAGTATTAATATTTAATCCAGTTTCTATTACTTCACTCATCAAGGTCATACAGCACTTTCTGTATGATATTTTGGTCCTCAGCCAGACTGTTGCTGCCTCATAGTTTTACATCAGCAGACAGTAATCAGTACATGTATTTTTTGTGTCCAAGTCATCAGTGAAAATATTAAGAAAAGACTCATCCTAAAATGGATCCTTGAAGATCTCCTTTAAGAATGGCCCCTCATTTGAGTTCTACTTTCAGTACATATCATTATGTTTCATTTAGCCCATTTCTTGCTTATCTTGTATTTCTTGTGCTTGTTTCCTTCATCATGTCCAAGTAATATTGCAGAGCAAGTCAGTGCTGAAAGTAATTTTGTTTTCAAGACAATGTCTTTTCAAGACATTTCTGAAATACAAATGTAACCTTGTCCATTTCCACTGGTTTCATTTAAAATAATATAAGTTATTTAGCAAAAAAGCCTGGCAAAATTCTCTTTCAGTAGAGACCAAGGAGGCAGCTAATAGATCCTTTTCTTTCTATGTATATCTATCAGAGTGAGTGTAGGGGTACAGAGAATGATGGGAGCAAATTTCTCTGTCAGAATTGTTGATATGTTACCTGCACTCTGATCTGAGCTTTTAGCAGCCCCAGCCATGTGTCTGTGCAGCTGTCTTTATCACCATCAGATCCACATAGCATCTACTCCTTATTTTCTCAACAGCGTTATTTAGGAAAATCATTGTGCTTTCATGTCTTTGAGTTATTGAAAGTAGGGTATTTTCTCTTGGATTCTCTTGTCTTTCCAAATATTTATGTGGGATCACCTAAAGCCTTAGAGGATTATCTTTTAATAGTGTTGTAGTGTAAGAAATGTTTAATGTTACTCCATTTCTCATATCTGTGATATGTTGCCATTATTCCATGATGCTCAAGCTCAGTCTGTGCATGCACGAAGGGTTATTAGTTTCCCTCCACATAATATGGGACTGTCTACAAGCAAAGGCACCAGCCATGTTTGGCCTGATCTCAGGAGAATGTTCATAACTAGATAATAACATTGCTTTGTGGGTGTCCTCATTTAACTGGACATCTCATCTAGTACAAGGTAGTACTCTGATATCATGGTAGGCAACAATGCAGTGGTGTCTCAGTTCTTATCATATGCATCAGTCTTTCACTTAAATTTCACGGGACTTATATTAATTATTCCCATTCTGTATGAGCCAAATTCTTTTTTAGTCAGTGGTGCTTCCGAAGTCCAATCATCACATCTCTCCTTCTAAAGAGGAATAATTTATGTGTAGCACAATACTGTACTGAAAATATATTTTCTGTCTCATCTGTATTCAGTAGCAAATCTGCTTTTCAAATGGAGATTGAGGGAGGATCTTATAAACTACTGCAAACCTACAAGTGCTCCTGGTAGCAGTAGGAGCGCTAAATTACTGAATGGTAACTGAATGGTAACCCACTTAGATTTTAAAAGTTATGATTAACGGGAACCTTGTGCTTGTGCAAAATTTTATTGACCAGCCCTTGGAGCTAGCCAGACCCCCAGCATGGATTCTATAAGAGCCTTTTTACCCACAGCAGAAAATCTCTATCCTAAAATGGAGGGACTCTGATGTCCATTCACTTTCATAATTTTTGTCTCTCTGTCTTGTGTAATCAATCTTATTCAAAAGCTTTCTTTCATATTCTAGTGATACAATACCAAAGGGACCCTCATCTCAGATGAGTTTCTTAAGGGCTACTCATAATGCCTATAACTTTTTCCAGCACCAAGATTTGAACTCAAAATTAGTGGAAAAAGGCAGATGCTGAAATTAATGGTTTTACCAGGGAATGTAATTAGCCAATAAAGCAGCTTCTGGTAGGAGTAGCTGATCCACAGTTATTAAAATGTCAAAGACTTACTGTGGTTTTGTTTGTTTCCTTGTATTTAATGTGAGCCATATGGCAACGAACAATACTTCATTTTGAGCATCCAAGAAAGGGAATTCTTATTAACAAAGGCTTTATAGTAGCATGTGTGAAAGAGGGCTTTCATTATACTTGTAGGGTTAATTTGTATGGGGTGATGTTTGGTCTCAGTTAATCCATCTGTCCAATATTTTAACAATATTTTAATGAAACTTCAAGCCAGGTGTCAATGCAGAAAGACTTGCTTATTTGAACTGTTGATTTTCAGTAAAATATTGAGGAATGAAAAGCTGAAAACTTAACTCTAACAGTGATTGTCATTGATTTTAACAGGATCAACATTTTATGTAGCATTTATGTGTTCAACAACTGAAGTAATGAAATATAAATTTATACATATTTAAGATTACCTTTTTGCATGTAAGTGGCAGTTATTGTAAAACCTGCAATTCTATCATATGTAGTGCATCATAATGTTTTATAATACATAGGCAAAAAAATCCAAACCCAAACACTAGAAAATCACTTTTGTAAAATATGAATTGTGTCTCAGCTTCCTTCCTAATTCCTGATAGTCACAAAGCTGGTCCCAAATCAGTCATTGATACATGAAACCTGAAATGATACTAGTCATTCTGTTTATTGTTCACAATTCTTACCCCTCTGACAGAAAGTGTCCAGCAGATAATAATCTATGCTCCTTACCTGCAATTTTTAACTGCATCTTGAATCATTTATTTGGTTGCTTCTGATGAGTGATCTTAACAGGATTGAGACTTCAGTGATCCTTGTGTCCCCCATTCAGCTCAGGTTATTCTATGATTCTATGATCATCAGACCTTAATGGTCCTGACCAACCTCCCCTTGGGCCTCTGCCCATGGACTGATTCCAGCTCAGCCCTGGGCCATCAGTCCCTGCCTGAGCTGTGTCAGAGGACTGCTGGTCTCCAACTCAGCCTCAGCCCTGTCCTGCCTGGGCATGGGTTGTGTTGATCAAGACCCTAATCTGAATACTCATTTTCTGGCTTGACCTCAGACCTGCCTCATCATCAGGAATTTGCCTGATGATCTGGACTCTTGGCTGAGCTTTTGGCTCAACCCATTTCTGGGTCTGTCCTTCCCTGTTCACCTTGCCTGGGTACCGTGGGGCTGGTCCCTGGCTGGCTAGACACCTGACCTGCTGGCTGGGCATCATGTATGGCCTCCACCTTCCCATCCTTTAGTGAGCAACCAGCCCTCACTATACACTCCTGTAACTATCTACTGAAAGAGTTAGAAAAGCTTAGATTCAGCTCCTGTTCCAGTGGACAAAGGGATGTTGCTTGTAGATGTTGGGATCATGGGTTGAATCAGTCCCTGAAATATTAAAAAGAAATCTGAGGTAGAGTCAACCTTAGTTGAATTCTGGTCACTAAAAAGATTTTGTTTAATGGTTTCATTCATGAGTCTGTGGTTGAGGAGTTGTTACAGAGCTGTACTTGGTCCTGTTCATTAGAGGGCTTAACCTGTTTGGGACTGTATTTAACAAACTTATGGGTAATATTCAAATCTATTGCAAAACAAGAAGCTTTTATCAGGTGTCATGGTTTGAGAGCCCCAAAAATCCAATGCCCAAGTCCTAGCCCCTCTCCCACATCTCAACCCAGTGTGAGATGGGTTTTCCAGATGCCACACAAGACTCAAAATGGGGGGAAGGGAATATATTACAAGACTGTACAACAAATAAATAGTATAATACATCATATACAATCTTAACTATCTCTACTATGATAAAGCAGTACTTACAGTGGATCAAATCACTTCTCCCTTCCAAATAAAAGTCCAGGAGGGAAGAAGGAAAAGATCCCTTTCCTCTCTCTGAGCAGCAAGTCTTTCTAGGGCAGCAGTGTCTCTTTCTCTCTTCCATGCAGCAGCTGTAGCTGGATCTTTGTCAATACACACAAGGGGAGTCCAAGCCCCTCAGCCCTTCGTCTCCAAACGAGGGTCTTCTCTTCCGTTGGCTGCGTTCACCCAGACAAAGGT
The DNA here is from genome assembly GCF_003984885.1 of Neopelma chrysocephalum. Classification (NCBI taxonomy): domain Eukaryota; kingdom Metazoa; phylum Chordata; class Aves; order Passeriformes; family Pipridae; genus Neopelma; species Neopelma chrysocephalum. The sequence goes on along the minus strand of NW_020897700.1, from coordinate 14,116,763 downwards.
CGCTCCACCACGGTCATATCACGAAGCGCAGGGGTCTTCGCGATGGTCTGTGTCTTCAGGGGATTCAACCCCCATTTGCAGAGCTTTCCATGCTCTGCCTCAAGCTGGCTTCTAGCTGAGCTTAGCTTAGCAGCTGCTGTAGCACTCTGAGACTCTTCTCAAGCAAGAGTCCATCTCCCTCCTCCTAGGAGGGGTCTCAAAGGAGTTTGGGGGATTGGTTGAAGTCCTTACCCCAAATTCTCTCTCTGTAGAACTTAGTTCTCTCTCTGCTGCTGCTCTCTTTCTCTTCAGACAACTCTGAGTCTTCTTGCCTGGCTGCAATGTCTGTTTGCTGCTCCTTATCTACCGCTGGCTCTCTGCCACCGCTTCTCCTCAGTCAGTGCTGTTCTTGCTGCCACTTCTGCTGTCCACAGTGGAGGAAAAACTCAGCTACAGATACTTAGCCCAGTCTTACACTGTTCCAAGTCCCTGTAGCCCCCCAGTCGGGGGCTGGGGGGGGGGGGCTGTGGGCCCCCAGAGGGGCTCCAAACCCTTTCCTCATGGCTCACAACATGGCTACTTCTCCTTCAACAACTCCAACTCCAACTACACAGGCCATCATTTCTTCACTTTAGAATAGTTAAGTATCACCTAACTACCTCAGATGGCCGAGCAATTCCTGCATTCTTATTTACTGAGTCTTTAAAATTTCACTTCTTTCAGACCTTTGAATGTACTTGTGGCTGGATAATGTTTTAGTTTTTATTATGTGTATAACATTTTTTGTTTTCGGACTGTTACATTTAGCAGTACATGACTCATGGCCCATTGCAGCCTAGTCAAATGTCCCTGTTATGAATATATTGCACGATGAGCCTGCCTTGCACATCTTTGGTGCAATATTTATTATTCAGCTCTTGCTGGAGTCAATGGAAAGATTCCCATGAGGCTGCAAAGACATTTGGAGTGGGTCTGAGTTTGCCTTTAGTGTGTCTGACTGCTGAGCAAAAAAAAGCAGCATATTTACAGACTGGGTAGTCATCTCTTTTATAACTTTAATGTAGTCACTGCTGGTGACTAAAACGGAAGTTTCAGTGTACTCTGGTTGCAAGACTCTACATACCCAGGGTCTCTGAAGAGCTCATAGGTTATCACACAAGCTAGCAACTATTTGCATGAAGAACACCTGACCTACCTCTTGAACAGGAAGTCTGTAGCAGATGTCCACTGCAATGTCACCCATGAGAGTGTGCCCACCAATCCTAACATGTAAATTTTCAGCTGGCTCATGTCCATCCCTAGACAGAGCTCCATGCATTCCCACTGCTCTCACATAAAGGGCAAATCCCTTGCTTTACCAGTCTCTCTTTCCTAAATACCCTCCTTTCTTTCGGAATTTTGCTTTAACCCTTATTAATTGCATTTCATTCCTGAGCTCTTTTACTTGTTTACACACTCCTCCCTAGGCCCACAATTGCTTTTCCCCACATCCCCTTGTCCCCATTCTTTTGTGTCTCCCTGTCTATCTTCCTCTGTCAACACTTTGACCTCGGTATCTTCACATCAGTAGCTATCTGGTAATAGTGAAAGACCCATACCCCAACAGATGTACTTTGATGCCATTCCTTCAGTCCCTCAGAAGTTGTACTTTTTCCTCTATTGTCTTCCATAGCCCTCAAGACTTACATTTTTGTAAGGCAATTGCTTGAAACAAAGCCTATCTGTTTTCTTATAGTCTCAAAGCATTGTTATTAAGTTAGTAAGTAAAATTCTGGAGGCATTGATGCTTTAAAAAAAAAAAATCTGGATGTAATATACCAGCCAGGATAATCTGTGATATGCTAGTATGAATAGGATCTGGTCTTGGTTTTCTTGGAGTTCTGTTTCTTCTAGACATATTTATGTGCCCAACCTGACCAGCTTTATATACAGTCAAAGAAACCATGTGTGCAATTTGACTTGATCAATCTGATTAAAACCTACCTTTTTAAAAGCCATCAAGGTAATTTGATATTATGGGATTGACCTGTGCCAGTCTGTGTGGGCCCACTTGTTTGGCAGAGCTCCACAAAAGCTGTGATATCCCAGCAAGTTTTGCTGGGATATCACAGTAAAACAAGAAATCACTGGCTCAATTTTAAAGCAGGGTAAAGAAAACAACATGGAAAACTAGCTTAAAATTATTTACAAGACAAGTAATGCAAATGGTTGAAGCAGTCATCATACACATTTAACCCATTCTTAAAAGTCTGATTCTACTTTTAAAATTGTAAAACTGAGTAATATTGGGTTTTATATTATCTTTTTGGTCTGAGATTTATTCCTTTCTACTGCAGGAGGTACAAATTCCCTTAAAATAGCATTTGCTGACAATGCAACATTACTATAGCACAAATAAGTATATTGAATCCACTGCTCGTAGTTAACTGTTGTTCTTTGCTAAGCCCTGAAATTATATAATTGATTCTTCACTGAGGCTGATGTGAATTAAGACTACATCTGCAGAAATAAATGGAAGAATAGGAAGATAGGAGCACAGAGAATAAGGCTCAACATCTCTGAAGGGAGGTGACATTTTTGTCTTAAAAGACTGTCAGCTCTTACAGTCATTTATGACTGATTCTCAGAAAACAAACGTCTAAAATTAAATGCTTCAGATTTGCAAGCGACAATGAGTCATGGGTAGATGTAGAGAAAAGTAGAAAAACCAGCAATGACAGAATGTGGGTGTTAAGTATAATACAAAATAAATCTGAGTTCTGATAGCTGAAAATCCATAATTAATCTCCTTCTATTTCAGTTTTCTAGAAAGATGTTATTTGAGTTTTATTAGCTAGTTTTTCAACACCGGCAATCTCAAGTAAGATTAATAATTTTTTATCCAAAATAGGAAAATATTCAAGTTCAAACAAGGAAATCTATAGTACATGTGAAGATCAATAATTTAAAAAAAAATATTTAACCGTTTTTTGAAAAAGTTCCTGTGTCTTTCTCAATTGTAATGGAGTCTGATTTTCCATGACTTTATAGCTATTTTTTTAAAAGTATTAAAAATAGTTTCATGGAGTGCATCTGTTCTTCATTATTTCTCCCAGAGCTTTCAGTTTTATCTTCAGTGCTCTGAATAAGATCAACTCATCCAGATAGCTGTTTGCTTAGCCTGGTACTGGCACATCAGGTGAATGATAACAATAAAATTTGTCATGTGGAACTGTGGGATCATATCCTAGTGCATATTTTCTCTCCTGGAAAGGCTGTGAGTAACTGGCAGTCATGTCTCTAGGGAATCTTCAAAGAGGATGCAGATGGGAGGTAGGATAGCAGCCATTTTTGCAAAGATTTCACTCCCTGAGGTGGGAAGATGAAATGCATTAACAATGCAATTTCTACATGAGTGCATCTTACTGCCCTGCAGTCAGGTTCATTTTTACTTTCACTCTTAAAGATGTGCTTAATAAAATAACAGATAATAGCATCTATGCATTTAGTGTCTGATATACTGAGAGCACATTTCATAAACTCAGAATGCATTTTAAAAGAAATTAAGTTTGAAAACTGGTCTTCATACCAACATGGGAAAATCACACATCAGCTTCTCATAACAAAGGAGAAAATAAACTCTGCTGTTAAACTTTAGTTTTTGATTACAGACAAAATATCTTTGTCAGTGTGATTTCATGGTTGCTTCATTAATTATGCATCACTGAATGTTCTGACTCTGGTTGTGTACTGGAGTGTACAATTCCTAATTTTCATGTGTTAAATGTTCTCCAGGAAAAAGTGTACCTTCTGTCCCAGGTAACTTGATTTTGTAGATGTAACATGAAAAGGAAGGAAAATACCTCTAAAGTGGGGAACTTACTCTGTCCGGTAAATCTATACCTTCCCTTCTGTTGTGACTGCTCTATGTTGCACTTGAGCAGTTCTAAAACTGATAGAGACCAATGTGAGTCAGGAGTATTCCCCCGGAATAGAGCCAACAGCAAGCACTTTGCCATCTGCTTCTGATCTTTTCTCTTACTGATTAGTGATTGCAGCCCAGCCTTCTGCAAAAAAGTGAGGGCAGCTTTCAAGCTCTTAGGGATAGGCCTCCATTAACTTGAATTGCAATCATTTAAGTGGAAAATATGAGAAGCTCTCTGGCAGCACCTTCCTTTAATCTGCAGAGTAGCTGCCCATCTCTCCCATCTAAATTAGGATATGAACTAGGGTTAGAAGTTGAATATGGGTCTCCCCTCATTTGCTAGCTCAATATATTTACACTAGAGCTAGAAATTACTTACATACTTGCCATTTAAAATACAACAATGAAATAATAATTGGTAAAAAGCTGTTCTATTTATTCTTATATCAAAATGAAGTAAGCCTTAGCAGTTTTCCAGCAGACTGAAAATCAGAAGTAAATAGTAATGCCTACCACTTACCCTGGTGATAAGAACAGGTAATTATATTTTATCCAGAAGCAAATTTCAGAAGCACAATGGGACAGACATGTGAGGTACCTTACAATGAAGCCTTCTTTTATCAAAACTCCAGACTTTTGGCATTTAGGATGCCCCTTTGGGCCTCATACTGTGCATAAGATACACATGTCTAATAACCTGTACACACCTAGAGCAATGACTCTAGCAGGGTATGTGATGAAGTCAAGAATCTTAGACCTTAGAAAAAGTGATTGAAAAGAAGTGGTAAAATGAAATGCATGAAATGAAGAATGAAATACCATCAGGTGATTAAGTAAAGAAGCGTGTCCAGTGTAACAGAGATACTTGAAGACCTACTCGCGGTGGGTCTCCCTTTTGCCTGCATCACCAATACAGACCAGTAGCACCAAAAAGCCACAGGACTGGATGACTTGGTGACTAGTACTTAATTTTCTTGGTTTAACAGTGGTATGAGTGCTCTGCATCTGCAGGTAGGTCAGCTTCTTTTCTTCCTGCCAGTCTTTTCTTCTGCCACTTCTTTGATGAGTCTACTCTGAGGAAGTTTTCTACTCTGAAGGGTTTTTTCCCTTAAATTTTTTTTTCTTCCTCTTCTGACACTGCTGTAGAAGCTTTGTTTCATGCCCTTTTCAGGCTGCACTAGGTAAAGGGGCTGATTCAAAAGATGGTATAGATAAGTTAGTTTTTTAATATTTAAAATCAGGCTTTAACTTGGAGTAATCCTAGAAGAGTTTGAATCTGAAATAGGTTTCCTCACTAATACAGGTTGCCCTTCTATTGTGTGAGCATGGGCTCACGTATGTGTGCTGACTTATTGTTCCAGCTTACAGCTGACAGTTCTGGCCTGCTGGCAGGAAGACGGTATTGAATTATTTTGGTGGTTTTGTGGTTTTGTTTTTTTTCACTTGGACACTGAAGGTCTGTGATTTACTGTCTCTACTTCATTTAAAAGAGAGGTGGCTCTTGCTGATGGAAGACCTGCGAAGAAACCAAATTAGTTTACAGGCTGTAGAACTTCGGAGTGTTCTGTTAATTAACACTAAAACCACGGAGGAAACAAGCTAAACAAGCAGCCAGCTGGAAGGAGGTGCACAAGCACATCAAGATGTGACTGCAAAGTGATGGCTACAATCAGTTTCATCAGGGAATTAAAATAACGTTTGAAGTTTCAGTGCTTCTGAAATATTTTCCATTGGGCTTCTTTAGGTAATTCCAAACCAAACCTTCAGTCTTTGCAGGAATAAAACTGTGTTGGTTTCAGCCGAAATACTGAGACAAAAGGTATGATCAACCTTGTCACCAGACAACTGTCTGTGTTTGTATTAAAGAATATCTAATGCTGATTAAGTTCACCCTGTAGCTTTTAGGCTTGGTGGTATACCTAAACCAGACCTTTCTTCTGACCAAAACTTCTAAACTTTGGTTTTCTTCATACTTTGCTTGAGGGCTGTTTCTTTCTCTTCCACTTTTTTATCCTCCCGCACTTGGGTCAAACTGCAAGTTCGTAGGTGTGGCCTATGGACAGAATTAGGAAATTCAGAAAGTTCCTCAAGTTGAGTTTTCCACTAATGAATATAAGAGTTGTAATTTAGATTTAGGCCCAATGTCAGTTAGCTCTTTATCAAAAGAGTGAACAGTGCCTGCTCCTTCAAGGGAAGGTTTAGGAGCTTGGCAGACTCCTGTATTGAGGCTTCTGATCTCTATTTAGAGGTTGACCAAGTCTTTAAAGTATTCTATATAGTGTCTTTTCCAAGATCTTTATCAATCTTATGTTATCACTTGATACCTTCAGTGGAATGCAAATTTTCAGTCTAACTTCTGCACATGGGTAGACACCTGACAGCCTCTGGCAGTGACTTCCTTGGTTTTATTTCTGTTTGGGTGAAAACGCAGTTAATCACTTGGGAATTTGCTTTCTTTTTGTTTGATTGTGTGTCCTTATTCTCTTGTCACAGGTCAGAGATAATAGTTGCTTATTATTCCATTCATTATATATGTTATATATTTGATATCACTTAGTATTCTTCTTCCTGATGTAAAGTACAAATCCTTAAAGCATCCCTTCATCTTTCTTTGTCAATAACCAGACGTTTCTGATGCTGATATATATTTTTACAGGATAGTGTTCAGTGCTGCACAGAATATACCAGGCAAGACTGTACTGTTTATTCATATAAAGACATTGTCTCCAGTACTGGTAGGATTTGGGTAGGATTTCCTATTTTTTTAATGCAGTTTGTCTGGCTTTCTGTAATAACATGCATGTATGTGGATACAATTAAACCATACGGCTGATTTATATATTTCTCTTAAATGTGTATGCTCTTCAATGTGCGTATTAAGTACTTAATTATACTATCATAATGCTCTTGTTTAGGTCTTCCATCACTTTCCCGCAGTCTTCTCTGGACAGTGCAAACTTAAGCAACCTTATGACATTTTGTCATGTAACAATTTTTTTTTTAATTCAGCATATCACAGACTCTTTAGTAATTCAGTAATTTTGTATATAAACTGCTTCTGCACTCTCACATACACTGTTTAAGTTTGATGACTTACTGTTTTTGAACTACTAATTTACCTTTTCTTCCGTACACTTTTTTCTGGGACTACCTCTTTTTGTTTCTTCTGTTTCAGGTCAGTGGTTTTCTAGTCCCTGGCACCTGGATATTTTTTTTATCATTTGGATACATTTGAATAATTTATAAGTGCCAGACTCATGCTTGAGTGTGAAGAGACAAAATACAAACTGTTAGCTTCTAGGGATGTCCTAGTCTGTGTTTGCAGAGGTGTGTTTCCTTGGTTTTGAATTTGTAAAAGGAAGCTCATAAAAGCTGTCAGGTTTTTCACTGCAGATTTTGTATGAGAAAGCCTCTTAAAATTTAACTTGGATGATCTGGATAGAAATTAATCTTCTGAAAAAAATAATAGACAGGTAACATTGTTTAAAAATGCCAATAAATATTCTCTGTTAGTGTGCCCAATATTTCTACAGCCAGTCATCACAAAAAGCAAAGATAATTATCTACTATACTGCCTTCAAAGGTAGCCACTCAGGGTAAATATCAGTGCTTAAAAAACCCATTCATCTAATAGTCTAGAGGAATATTAAAACTAACTACAGGATTACCTTGAAGAATAGATACTATGAATTGAAGGGAAAATATGCTTTGACTTTGGGAATAATTCAATTTGGTCAATGAAACTGGAAGAAAAATTTTGTGATAATCACAAGTCTTTTTAGTAGAGCTAGGGACAGTTTCTTTCTTAATGTCTACTATTTTGCAATAGACTAGCGGGTCTAAAGGGTGATTTGGTCTCTGTATTAGAGAAACCAGGGATGTTGAATCTGAGGGAGAAGACTTCTTTCCAAAGTCTCCCCCCCTCCAAATTGTCTCAAACCGAGACAATATGCAACACATTACCATAAGCTGTCACTTTCTGATTTTCTTAGCTCATAGTTATGAGTTAATATAAGATAAGCAATTGTTTCTTTCACACTTCATAAAACAGAAAAAACAATTGTCTATACACTTATAAACAACAATAATTCTTAAAATGGCACATAGTATTTGCTATGAATACTCTTATTATTAATGGATTGTTCTAAGTGCAGTTCCTGAACCATAACTTTTTAATATGTAATCTAAGAAGTATCTAAACCAAACAACAGAGCAGAGTAATGGCTTGCTGCTTCAACTGTCCAGCTGGAATATTTTATTATGTATTTATTTCTGCTGAAGATAGAATATTGTTTACCAAAAAGAGATTGAAGATGAGAAATATTATTTTTTTTCAAAACCAATTTCCTGCATTTGAAATATTATATATTCCTTTTTTTTCTTCCAAAGACAACCACAGCCTTTGTAAAAAACTCCAAATATCTGAGTAATTTTGTATACTATATGAATAACTGTAGCATGTAATTAATTTTCTTTTTCAAACTCTACCATTAAGCATTTTAATACATATCTGTGCTCTGTATATCCCATGGAGATGATAATTTTTGAGTGATTTGTTTTTGTATGTTTAAGTTCCACTTTTATTAAGCTTATAACCTAGAAAGCTCTTGGCAAGGATAATTAGTGATTACTGTAAGGCAAAATGTATTGTTGCAGAAAAATTTTGTTCTATCCCAGAAATAACCATTCCTTCTACTTACACCATGTTGCCATTGCTGTGCGTGCATTCAACCATTTCATGATCCCTGTGGCTGAGACAGCCCCCTGTCATCATATCCCACACGAGTCCTTCTCTATTTGTGAATGTCGAGTCTGGGATCCATCTTTCCTAGTTGGTGCACTGAGTACCTGTGATAAGAGGTTATCTCCTGCTAACTTCAAGAATTTCCAAGACCTGCCCATCACAGCAGTATGATATTCCAAGCTGATGTCTCGGAAGTTGATATCTCCCATAAGGACCAGAGCTGCCAATCCAGAAATTTCTCCTAAATTGCCTATGGAATCACTCATCAGTGCTTACATCCTGGTTAGGCAGTCAGTAGTAGACACCTACTACAACACGTCCTTTGTTTTCCACCTCCCTGATCCTCACCCATCGGCTCTGAACCACATCATCACTAACTATTAAGGCTGTACAATTAAACCTTTCCCTTACATATGGCATGACACCCCTGCCTCACCTGCTCATGAATGTGGATTCATGTGTTGGAAATAGCAAACACTGGTTGTCAATGAAAAGAATCAGAAGTACATGAGGAAAATATGAGGGGGAGAAGATAATGGGATATCAGGAAAAGAGATGTTGCTTAAATCAGTTAATTTTTAATATTTCATCTATTGCTGCTGAAATTCTGGCTATTCTGTAAGTGCCTTCTGTTGTCTCTTATTACCTAAAAGGTCTAAAGGCTATTTGGAGAGAGTTCTAAATTGAAGTGCTTTGCAATTTAAAATATATAATAATCTGCTTGCAGCAATTTGCTAGCAGTGCTGTCTGTATGCAGGGGTTCTTCAAGGAAAGGAAGAATATAGACTAAAATCCCACAATGCTCAACTGTGAGGAAGTTTTACTCTCTATTTGAATCAGAATTTAAAAACATTCCTGCTGGCAGCTATCTCAGCTATCTCTGCACTGCCTTGGAGAAAGAGCATCTAAAAGGCATTCTTTAAGCCAAAACTGGTTTACTTATTTAGGTTTACAAAAGGCAGATTTCAAGCCTGCTTTTGGTTTATGCATCATTCTGATATCAGGTTTTCAAAAGAGTTGAACTGAACAAGTTTTGAACACAACCTAAGACCCACAAGTGAAGCCATTCTTCATGTTTCTCATATTTCTGACAGAGTGCAAAGAGATGTTTGAACACAGAGGTATTTATGCAGTTTAGATTAGTGACATTTGCTACACAGGCAGCCCATTCCTACCTGTGATTTCAAAACCAAGCAAAGATCTAATGGCTCAAACATCTTGCAAGATTGTGCCATAGCTACCAAAGTGGATTCCATCAGAAATTGTAAATTGGTCTGATTGATGTAAAGTACTGAAAGAAAAAAGGAAAGTGTAATAACCAAGATAAAATAAAGACAATCCAGAAGCATAGCTAAAAGAAATATTCAGACAGTGTCACATTTATTTCATGGGAAGAAAAAAACCCCAATAACTAGGAAGTGGGAAGCTTGTTGAGCGCTTTAGTCCCAGCTAACTGAAGTTTTCTGTAGGAGGATAGTGCTCAGTGACTGTATCTGTATACAGTAAAATCAACACTACTGATTAGCAATTCCCTGATGGACTTCAGAGCCTTTGGGACTTTTTTTCAGGCAAAGCACAAGTAATGTATGGTGTATTATTGGATGCAGAAATAGAATAACATGGGGGAAAAATATCCCTAAACCAAATAGATTGGTAGATAGATAGATAGATAGATAGATAGATAGATAGATTCCCTGAAATATTTACACTGAGGAATCAGATTAAGTGATGGATATAACCAGTAGTTTCTGGGCCAGAGATATAAGGCGACCTGTTTTAATTCTCTCCAGCAACAGACAGTAATACAGTCACACATTAGTCACATCCTCCCAGTGGGTTGTAAACCATTTATACTACCTGCTTTCAGTCACATTTTTTTTGGTAGGATTCTCCATTCACTATAAATTGCTTAGATTGTGCTACTGCTACAAGTCTATTAGCAGAGTAAAAGTGGCTGGTAAATAAATAGTGCTACTGCCATACTTGTGAATTCATCCTTCGGGAAGATTTTCAATAAGTGATGAAAATATGAGAGACAGCAGCATGGAGTCCTGAAGAAGTGCCAGTTTTTCTGAAAAGAGAAGTAGAAAATAAAAAAGTAGTAAAGATGACCTGCTTAAAATAGATAGTTTTTTGGCTACCAAAGCATTTTTATAGAAAAATGTTTATGACAAAATGAAGAAAGCAATTTCTTTTCTTCCTTTAATTTCCTTTCCTTATGTTTCTTTTTTATTTATGTTGTATTTTTATAATTGCAGATGTGTTGAATTCAGATAAAAATTTCTTTGCTGCAGTTCTTTTTGGACATTTGCAAATTTTTCTGATAAGTAACAGTGAAGTGTGCAGCCCTTTGCTAAATTTTAGTGATACCAGATACCTCATTCATTCCCTCGGGATAAGAAGCTGCAGTTTTAGAATATATCTCAAGAGAAGCTGTACTAAATAGGCAGATTTCCTTTTTGTCAAAAAAGTTTCCACATTTTCATTAGATTTTGATGTATCTTTGAAAGCAAAAAGAAATATCAGCACTGAATGATCAGCACCTGTATGAGAAAGTGGCATTTTACAGTGTTGATGATTCAGGAGGCTGGTTAGTATTGGCAAATATAATTGTGAAGTCTGTTTGAAAGATGAAGTGAGCATAAGCTGTAACATTTTAATTGGCCATTTTATTGAGGTGTTGCAGAAGATGGACACATGGAAGCAACGCTTTAGTTACCAGTAGCTGAAATTTTAATTGAATAAAATTCCCATGTCTTTCAAATAACTCTCGTTCTCTACCAAAACAGAAAGCTGTACAATACCATTTTCATAAACATCTTTCTTAATTATGCACAAAACTTAACAATAACAGATAGGGGTTACAAAATGAAGAATAAAAGCATATAACTACACCTTAAGGAAAAACAGAGGTGCTTTGTTTTGTTTTATTTTTAAACAGGTTGTTTTTCACTGCGATATTACAATAACTGACAGTTAGAAAGATTATTTCAGTAGGAATTTTGACATTGAAGAACTGTGAGTTCTTCAGACAGTTTCAGTGTATCTCCTAAGTTTACAGCTCTTATATTCTTCACTGGAGTTGACTGGAGTTTTGCCTAAGTATAGAAAAGAATATGAGACTTAGTTGATACAGCCTAATGATGCAGTTCTATTAACTATTGAGAGGAGCAGTTCCTAATTCTGGGATCTGTGCAGGAACCATAGCTCCATGCTGGGATGAGACCTTATTGCACACTCTTTCTCCTCTCTGCTTCAGTTTTTAGTGGAAGAGAACCCAGCTGTGTGGATTAGGCAGGCACCCCCAGGGGCACTGCTGAGGTTCCAGTCTATAAAATCCACTTAGTTTATAAACAGCCTGGGAGTGTTAGTTTTTAGTTAAAGAAAGCTCCTGGCCATAGGAGCTGTGAAGAAAGAAGCTTCTTCTATGAAGAAAAACTTGAAAGCTTATGGATATAAATGTCCTGATAGCAGAAGACAAAACTATCAAAAATCTTCAAAGTTTGAGATTTCATGATCTTTTTTTTGAGGGACTGGTAATATTTTCCTTAGTACACTTCTGTTTGGAAATATATTTTTACTTTTGTTAAGGGTGTCTTTCTGTTTGCTGTGGTAAACACTGCAGAAATGATGATGCCTGTCAAACAGATGAATCCCTTGTGTAACTTCATTGACTTCCCTCGAGCTTTTCCCAGCACTGTTTCAGAAGAATCTCAAATGGTGCATAAATGCTTTCTCTGGTTGGAGCTCTCCCTTATTCTGCATATATGGAAACGATGGCAGTTACTTGGCCTTTAAGCATCTGGCTGTTTGAAGAGCTGAGTTCCCCACTAAGCTTCATGGTGTGAGTCACTGACATTAAGTGTAATAGCAATGAAGACACCTTAGGTGTCACATTATGTGTCTCACAGCACTCAGCTTCAAACACCAGGTCCAGGATCCACTCTTTGTCCTCTTCTGAGGTAGTTAAGATGTTGAGCTCATAAAGTGAAACACCTTTTTTAAAGCAGAATGCACTTGAATGCCAAAAAAATACTTATCTTTTGTATAGAATAGTTTTATAATTAAAAGGTTTGAGTTTATTCTATAAACCTCAATTTTCATGAAGGAAACAAAGCATTTTCCCCTTTTCTCCTTTTCCCATAGGAATCTTTTACACATGTGATTTTACAATGAAACAATTCCCAGCTTCAACATAGAATCATAGAATCGTTAAGGTTGGAAAAGACCTCTAAGATCATCCAGCACAACCATTAACCTGGCACTTGTCATCTTCACCGTTAACTGTGTCCCTAAGTACCACATCTAGATGTTTGTTGATCGCTTCCAGGGACAGTAATTCCACTGCTTCCCTGGGCAACCAGTCCCAGTGCTTGGCAGCTTTCAGTGAATAAATTCTTCCTAACATCCAATCTAAACCTCTCCTGGCACAACTTGAGACCATTTCCTCCTGTTCTGTTACAGAACATCATATTGCACTCTCCTAGACTTCTCACCTCCACCTCTTGACTCAGAACTGGTGTATCCATCGGAGTTGGATTTTTTTTTTTAATTAAATGTTTGAGATTTCTGTTTCAGAACATTTTGTATCAAAGCATATTTGGATGCAGCGGTAAGAAAGAATAGCTTTTCCAAGGTGGCAGCACTGTTTATAGGATTCCTTGTTTGTTTCTCTAGAGAAAATTTGAATAAACACTTCAGGCTGATGTGTTTGCTTTTCCTTCTCAACTTCCAAGTCAGTAGCTGATTTGGTACAGTTAGTTTCACAGATTTAGCTAAAAGCATCCCCTATGCCCATTATTTAGCATATAGAAATGTGGGAACAAAGCAGATCAAGAATCTCATGTATTTCAAGAGCTACAATCAATATTCAAATCCCACATCAAAGCCGAGGCTTTGGGCTTTTTTATTGTTTATTTGCATGTGATCATCTTGATTAATTATTTGTTTGCTCATCCCCAGTTCAGTTAGATATTACTTGAATGCTGATCTACTTAAAACTGATACTCAAATTCCTGGAAATATGTCCTTTATTTCAATTTATGTTTTTATTTTGGTTTTATTCTGTATCTCATGAAATTAAAATTTGACCTTTGAAGGTGTTCAGAAAGATTTTGTGATTCAATACGGATAGAGAGTTTCTGGGAGAGCAGGACTGAAAATTAAGTGCTAATTTTCTGTTATTATGTTGATTATCAGAATGATAGTGTGTCTGCAGGAAGATTGGCTTTAGAAAACAGTGTCATTCTGTAATGGTGAGAGACAAAAAGGTGGATAAAGAGAAAGGAACTACTTTCCAGAAATTCTAATATTAGTTGCAAATGAATACTAGCAGTGGCTTTATTTCTAATCACACCTTCCACTATTTAAAGAAAAATACTACCATCAAAACAATGTTCATAGATGTGTGTATGTAGGCATCTTACAGTAAGTTTTAAAAATGTGATTACTTTTTTTTTTCCTTTGCAATAATCTCATTGATAAAAGTCGTTGATAGCAATCAGTCAAAAAACCACAGTATCTGACGAAATCAAATCCGATTTTGGCTCAGGTTATGGCTTGTTAATTGTTTACTTGTTTCTTTGAGGGCTTCTTAGGCAATACTTACACAGTTCTTTGCATAGGGTTCATCCATCTTTAGGGTTCCTAGTTATGGTGATACAACTAAGAAATAAACATTAATCACACCAGTGTCTACTAGAAGTTTCTGGATTGTTGAAAATTTCTTAGGCATAGCACCAGAGTATTAATATTTCAGACCATCTCCTGAAAAATACTGCTTTCTGCCAAAACAACTGCAGTGTGAGTGAAAATGAATTTATGTAAACTGCAGCTTAGTCTGAGTGTCATATCTGCATTCTTTGATATATTTACCCACATTTTAATTGTGACACCTACACAGGGATTGTAAAGCCACATATATTTCTGGGGAATAAATTTTTGAAAAAATAATATTTTATTGGATTTGTGGTTGGCTCACAGTTACTGATCAAATGTTTACTAAGAGATAATACAATTTTTAGTTGTGACTTAAAAAAAATCACATGTGACCTTTAAACAAAGTGATCTCTGAACAAGGGGATTAACTAGTCAAAAAGCTGAGAAACACTTTTCATTTCAGACCTCTGCTCTCCTTGGGCACTGTCTGTGTGAACCTCACTAGAGAAGTATAGAGGTTCATCAGATCTCTGTCATTAATTTCACACAGGGCAGGCAGTCTCCTGCAGAGGCACTCACTGTTATTTTTTCTCCATTTTTAATCATTTATGATGCTGTTAAACGTCAGGAAATTCAAATAGTATGGTTAATGCTGATAAAGACACAAACTGCCTATCAACCCTGAAAGCAACATATAAATAATTTGACTGCTTCAGGTAGAAAAAAAAAAGCCCCACAAAAACCCCAGATCACCTAAAATAAATACATTCATATATATAAAAAGCAGGTGCATTAGAAGGCCACTTCTGGGTTTTAGCTAGGGCTGACTGGCAGCTTGAAATGGGCAGCATTTCTCAAGATGACAGGGGTCATGTTAAAGTAAACTGGATTTCATTGCAGAACATGGTTTCAGGGGCCTATGGAAGCCAGTCACTAGTATTCTGCTACTAAACTGAATGACAAGTTTGCTTTTATTCCCTTTTATACGATGGAAGAATTAATTCCACTTCTGGTTACTGTCAGATTATTTCTATCAAGAAGTATAGTCCCACAGGTAAAGTCCCTGGAAAGAAGTATTTGGAATGAATGAGATTATACCAAGACAAAAGTATTTTAAAAATTTTTTATGAAGAAAGATTCATGTCCCATTGTGAGATACCATTTTACCATGTGCTATTTAATAAAACTAATTAAATCCACCAACTGGTTCCTTATAGACAGAGAATAGGATGGAAACCTTTTAAATAGTGTGAACAACATTCCTGGCCAAGTAGAATACACACTCTTTTTTCCTGGTGACTGGTTAAATCCACTTGTGTCTAGGATGGTCATGTTTGCCCTGGGGGGTTGTCTTGGGAAAGAGTGAACCTCTTCCTTCTGCTCTCATGGGTGGCCCCTGTTCTGACTCAGAGAGCCGTGGCATGTCAGAGACAGCTTGGCTCTGTTCAACACAATTTTTAGCCAAGGACCCACCTGGGCATCAGTCCCTCAATCAAGCTCCCCATGCAACAGTGCCAGAGCTCCTTCTAGAGCAGATGTTTTTGGGTGTTCCTTTTACAGAGATTAATCTACATTGCTGCACAGAGTAGGGTATGATAATGGTCCTCTTCATATTATTCCATCGCCTGTCCTACTCAGTGGTTCTGCTAAGCCCACACTAAGGACTCCTTCCTTATGTTTTAGCACTTTGATAACCACTTTTAAGGGCTCTTTTCCATGAGTGGGTCTCTCTCCTGAGGTGGGGACAGAAACATAGGACCAGCCTTGGCCATATCTGATTGCAGCACAGCACAGGGGGTTCTGGTTTTTCTGAGAAAAAAGGATCACATACAGAGTAAAAGATTGATAGCTACAGAAGTGGCCACATACAAAACTCTGTTCTTTCTAAGTTAGGCCGTCTCTAAGATCGTCAAGTAATTGTTATTTTTTCCAAGGAACTTTGCCCTTCATTTTATTTGTATTTTATTTCCTTGCATTTGAATCCCTCCTATCCTCCCCTATAAGGGCCTGCTCTTTCAGTGAGATCAGAATTCGTCACCTTACAGTTCTACATATGAAGATGAAATTGTCAATTAAAGCAGATGATAAAGGACTAGGAAAAAGGGGTCCCACTGGAGCAAATGTTTCTTCATCTGACCACCCTAATGTTTCCCATAGTGTTGTTTCATATTATAAGGAAGTCAGGACCAGAATACTCAGTCTAAACAGATCTTAGTGAGTCATTCTTCTCTCTGAGGAGTCGGCCTTGCCCAGTTCTCATCTCTGACTCACTGTAGCTGTAAATGGTGGGGCATGTATTTTTCAAAGGGCACATACTAAAAACCTCTTCATCTGCTTTTATCACTAATTTCTCTAGAAACAATATTTTCTGCTCTTCTAAATGCTGATTCCTGGCATTGGAAAGTTCTTCGGGGCTGGACCACAGTCACAGAAATGTTGGAAGTGTACAAGTACCCCTTAAATAACACTTATTTATGTAATTCTTTTATGTGTATAAAAATAGATTTTACTGACTCAGTTAAGGCTATAAATTTGGATATAGAGGAAAATCACATTTTCTACCTGTGGTTGAACCAGAGGTGCCCACTGTTAAAGGTATTGAACCATCTGGATTTAATGAAAACTCTTGTATTTGATGAATTGATCTTTTTTCAAACTTTACCCATTCTATTTTTAATTATATCAGCATGTGAAAATGGGATAAACTTTTGCTGTCTTGATGCACACAGAACATATTTTAATATCTAAAGTGTTTTCTGTGTGACAAGATAACACTTGTTTGTCCCTGGAAAATGTGTGCCTTGGCTATAGGAGAAAGTTTTAGTAGATAAAGGCACTGAATGATATGCATAATGTCAGGTCACATAGATCACTATGTAACCTCTATGTTTTGCTATGGCTACTCAACTAGCAAGGAAAAAAAGACCTCAGAGTCTTATTTTCTATGCTACTATTTTAGGAACTCATAACTGCTCAAAAATTTTTCCTTTGGAGTAGAGTTCCCTACCTTCATTCTGAACTCATGTGTGATTTCTGAAGAGCAAATTCAATAAAAAAAGCTAAAGCAATAGCTATTGTTTTAATTCTAAAATAAAATTTTACCAGCCTTGAAAGAAAAGGAATGGTATGTTTGTTACCTTGCACTCATAAAGCCTGTGCTCCAGGTATTTTAAAACATGACATTGAGCAGGCAAAATCTGACTTGCAAATTGAGCATTAGGATCCAGACTTGGTTTCTTGGACCTAACTCCAGTTAGTAAAAAACAGCAATATCATGTCAGTAGTATACTATAGCTGCTTTTCCATGACACTTTTCATGGATAGATCTTTTTCCTGTTTTACAGATGATGGCTCCAAAAATGGAGAAGTTTAGTCTATTCTCTGGACTAGTTACAAAGCTCCAGTTCTCTGAATTTCAGTTCAGTGCTCTGTATTCCACTCTGATAGAGCTATGACATTCAAACTAAGTGCTTGTGTATTCAGGTAGCATTGAAAAAGTGTGAATTGGTCACGAAGTAGACATTTATACTTTATCAGCTGGTAAAGTGTTGCCTTCCTTCCTGAACAAAGTTAGCATATATCTGTAATCACAGCTGCTGCATGGGAAGCACAAATCACTATATGCCACTGTAGTGGTTTGAGCCAGGTTTTCCCCCCTGAAACTAGGAAAGTGGTAACCCCCAGGGGGTGGTGACCCTTGGGGCTTGACCCAATCAGTGCTCCTGCAAAATATAAACATATCTCTGGAGACCGGAAAAGAAGCAGTGGTACTTGTTGTTAGAAGAAGAGGTGGCCATGTTGTGGTGAGCCACGAGGAGCTGGGGCTCCGGCCCCTTAGGGGGCTCTGCCCCCCCAGCCCCCTGTTGGGGGGCTGCAGGGACTCGGAGCTGAGCTGAGTGTCTGTGGCTGAGAAGCTGGGGGAGTTTCTCCCCTGTAGGAGCAGTGGGAGACGCTGGGAGCAGCAGCGGAGACAGCAGTGTCCGAAGAGCAGTGGCAAAGAGCCAACTGATAAAGACCAGAAAAGCAGCAGATGCCGGTATGCAGCTATGGAAGACACAGAGATGTCTGAGGAGAAGGAAGAAGCAGCAGCAGGAAGAGAACCGAGCCAGCAGCAGGAACAGAGTTTTGCGGGGTAAGAACTGGACAAACCAAAACCCCCAAACTCGCTAGAGACCCCTCCGAGAAAGAGGAGGGGGTGGTGGACTAAGAGGAGTCCTAAAGTGCAGTATGCACTGCTGAGAGGAGCGAAGAAGCTCCGGCCTCCTGAGAGCTAAAGCCAGGACGGCCAAAGGAATGTGTGTGTGGTTGAGCACATAGGCAAATCAGGCAAAGCCCATTTCTGTAGGGCACAAAACAGGAAAACAGCTTGTTTTCTTAGATATTGCATGGCCAGCAACCTTACACCATATAGAGAAACTGCCAAAGATTGTTGATAAAGTTTGCAGCAAAGAATCACTGAGTGGCATTCCTTGTTTGCCCTCAGCAGAATGACGCATGCTGCAGCAAAATTAAATTCAGGCTGTGCCTAATACTACAAAGTTTGCAATAAGGAAGCAGCTCGTTTCATTTTAAGCAGTTTCCATAATGATTTGTGAGTAAAAGATAGAATATTAATGAGGAAAAAGATAATATGACCATTGAAACTGAGGTTCTGCATGCTACAGCTAAAGATCCTCTTAAATAGTTCCTGCACTATTACATTTCTTTTTGAAAATTTGTGTATCTTTTTAGAAATATATCCAATCTTTATCTGGGATTTCTAGGAATGTAAGCCTGTATAACTTATTCCAAAATTCTATCTGAAGCTTCAGTATATGTCCCTTAAAATTATTGCTGCAATATATACATTGAAACTAACAACAAATGACTGTTTTCCACAGAAATATTCACTAGGAATCACAGAGAAAACTCAATACAACATGTTATGAAAGATTTTGATTCAGACTAGCAGGACTCAATATAGTGTTTAGTGTAACCAGTTTGTTCTGTCAATCACATCACAGAAGGAAGGTCAGCCTTATTTTGCTGGAGTTCTTGTTTTATTGCTATGAATATATAGCTTAGCTCAAAAAACCCCCTGTAAAATCTGTATCTATCTGCAAAGGCGATTATTATTATTATTATTATTATTATTCACTATGTGTATAAATCACCTCTCATTTGTGATTCTCAAAGAATTACACAACAGTAGGAATTTTTATTAGAGCTGATTGGCAAGACATTGGGGGTTATACCGACTTTGAAGGGCTTTGAAGGACAAGTTTTGCCTATGTTAATTTTGAAAAAAAAAGTTTTGGCATACTTAGAATAAGAAGTGTTGTTGGGATTTTGTGTTGTTACTTGGAATTATATATGTATTTCAATTTCTTTCTTATATTTTATATAAAAAACACCAATGAAAATTATGGAATGTGGGTTTTATTCCCTTTCAAAAAAATTGTCCTTGTGTAGAATTTTGAAAATGTTGAAGGGCTTCTTCTCACCTTGAAATAACACCATTTTTTGTTAGGCAAAGTTCTGTTTTCCATCTAGGTCTAATCTTCATTACACACTTGCAATTGCTGTCTTCCTCTGATAGCTGCCAAATGGGGAAACTTGTGAAAGGGTCTGGCCAACATGACAATAGCTGCTGGTAAAGCAGGACACCCCTTGACTCCAAAGCCACTTCTCTAAGCACCAGGGTTGAGTACAGAGGTCAGGTCAGCTTAGCCCGCATTCTCTTTTAGTGCAGACACCTTCTATTTCTCAAAAGGTGAAATCACAGACCTGGAGGGATGGCTGCCCAACCACCAACCTGCCAGCATCTGCCACAAATCAGCAATATCAAATTGTCTCTTTCTCAAAAGGCAACCACCAGATATTAACACTCTACAAATTACTAGGCAGAGCCACATACTCTTTTTTAATAAATACCAAGCAGGCATCAAAACCACTGGCTCCGAGATTTTTGGGCTATTTTTTTGACATAAGTATAATGCATATTGTAGTGTATAAATGATATATATACTGTCATAAATAGTATGGTTTTTTCTATACTGAATATAGAAGTACACATAATGCATGTGTTTATGCTATACAAAAGTATATGCATCCCAGATGCATACAAAGCTGTGCATGTCAAAAAAAGAGGAAATTGGGCAAAAACACCAGGAGCCAGGAGTCCTGCATGCCTGAACAAGGAGCTCTTGGACAACCTCAAACACAAAAAGGAAACCTACAGAGAGTGGAAGCAAGGGCAGATAGCCTGGGAGGAACACAGAGAGATTGTCCAAGCAGCCAGGGATCAGGTTAGGAAGAGTAAAGCCCTGAGCGGTGTCCCTCTGGTGTCAGTATCGGCACTGGCACTGTTTAACATCTTTGTTGGTGATATGGACATTGGGATTGAGTGCACCCTTGGCAAGTTTGTTGATGACACCAAGGTGTGTGGTGTGGTCAACATGCTGGAGGGAAGGGATGCCATCCAGAGGGACCTTGACAGGCTTGAGAGGTGGGTCCATGCAAACCTCCTGAAGTTCTACAAGTCCAAGTGCAAGGTCCTGCATCTGGGTTGGGGCAATTCCAAGCACAAGTACAGGCTGGGGGATGAAAAGATTGAGAGCAGCCCTGCTGAGAAGGACTTGGGGGTGCTGGAGGATGAGAGGCTGGACATGACCCGGCAATGTGCACTTGGAGCTCAGAAAGCCAGTTGTATCCTGGGCTGCATCAAAAGCAGCGTGGCCAGAAGGGTGAGGGAGGGGATTCTGCCCCTCTACTCTGCTCTGGTGAGACCTCACCTGGACTACTGCATCCAGCTTTGGGGTCCCCAACATAAGAAGGATGTGGACCTCTTGGAGTGAGTCCAGAGGAAGTCCATGAAGATGCTCAGAGGGCTGAAGCACCTCTTCTATGAAAAGGCTCAGAGAGTTGGGGTTGTTCAGCCTGGAGAGGAGAAGGCTTCAGGGAGACCTTAGAGCCACCTCCAGTACCCAAAGGGGGCCTTCAAGAGAGATGGAGAGGGATTTTTTACAAGGGTATGTAGCTATAGGACAACGGGGAATGGCTTCAAACTGATGGAGGGTAGGTTTATATAATAATGGCCAGTCTTCGCGAACGAAGATTTGGGGAAAGGTCTTTTACCTTTCCAGCCTGCGCAATGGATTTTTTAGGTGAGACACAGCCTGCGCTGAACTGAGCCTACCCTTTAATCCTAAGGTTCATCTGCCGGGGCCAAGCGAGCTTGGACAATGGCAGTGAGGTCCTCAGGACGTAGGTTTGTTTAGAGTGACCTTCTCATAGATGGATGGCCTCACAGGGCTAACGGGCTCCATCTGCCCGGGGGACTGGGGAATCGAACCTGGGTTGCAGCAGTGAGAGTCCCGCATGCTAACCACTAGGCCACCAGGGGTCCCAGGTTTAGATTAGATATTATGAAGAAATTCTTTATTGTGAGGGTGGTGAGGCACTGGCACAGGTTGCCCAGAGATGCTGTGGCTGCCCCATTCTGGGAAATGCTGAAGGCCAGGTTGGATGGGGCTTTGAGTAACCTGGTCTAGTGGAAGGTGTCCCTGCTCATGGCAGGGGTGTTTGAACAAGATGACCTTTAAGGTCATCTAATTCAAATGAGTCTTTGATTCCATGATTCTATGAAAAGTATTTTGTGCTGGTGAACAAAGAAAGAATGTCAGGACCTCTGAATGGTGTGCAGCAGGGGCTCAGTATTCCCTTCTGCCATGTATGTTCCATGTCCCCTGGGTACACTATGTAAAATGCAACCTTATCCCTATGTATCAGTCATGAAACATTGCTGCCATTTACCAGTGTAACATCATAATTTTGTGCCTCAATTGCACAATGCGAAGTGGATGTTCTGAGTCTTCCTTTTCCCTGCCAATTTTCTTGCCTTGTCTCTTTAGCCCTTAAGTTCATTGCTTTCTGAAACAAAGCTGATGTTTTATTATGTGCATGTTTGTCCTGCACAGCAGAGACTTGCATCTGAGTTGGAGCTGAAGAAATAAATAGCATAATATAAATAAAATCCAGCATCAGCTGATGTATCAAAGGCAGATAATAAAATGAGCAAAAGACAAACGTGTGCTTGGAAACAGTGCCTTAGATAAACCTTTTAGTTTAGACTCATGATGTTTTTTGCGATACAGCACCATGCCCCTAATTACCTTTTGAAGCCAGCAATGAGCTCTCTTTTTTTTTTGTTCTGCTCAGAGATTAATGTGGGATTTCACCCTTGCATGAATATTTTTACTTTGTTAAGTTAAACTTTTGTTTGCCTGATAAGTTCAACTGACCAAACTAAATTAGCTGTTCTGAGAATACACTTAAAGCAAAGCATCTTTATATAGTTTCTCTCATAAAAGTTTAATGCAGTGTATAATTAGAAAAGGTTGAGTGCTTCCATTAATTCTGCAGTGTTTTCTCACCCATTTATTCTGATAAACCTAATATTTTGCTGACAGGATGAATCTAGGCTCATTTAAAGGTGTATGCAAATACATATTTATCATTGTACCCCAGAAACAACATCCCACAGGAAGGGAAACAAAGCAGGAGTTTTCATGAGACTCAGCTGACATTTTCTGTCCTCTCAGAGCTTTAGAGATGATGGAGAACTCTGTGAGAATGTTAAAGTCTGGGAATCCCAGATATGTGGTTAATGGAGTTGAGTGATGTGCAGATCAGTAAGATGTCCCGGAGGAATTGGTGCCTCTCTGTTTCTGTTGCAGATCCCTTCCCTTAATAGCACAGCCTGGGCAGAAGCTGCAATGTTGCCACAGCCGTGTAGCAGCAGCAGTAGGACAAAATTTGTAAGAGTTAATACTGCTTGAGGCATCATTAATTCCTAATGGTTGTTGTGGAGAACAATATTATAGAGATCCTCTCCTGCTTGAAATCCCATGCAGTCAAATCCCTTGGTGTACTGGTAATAGTAGTGATGTAAAACTATGCATAGGTCTTTTATTACGTCTTCTGCTTTGCTCTCTGTTTGTCGTTTTTTGTTACAAAGTTGGCTAAAATTAGGCTTTCAGGAATTTTCAGAAAGATTTTTACTTGAGATTACGACTTCAGGACTCTGAATATTATGTATATTTCTCCTGCACTTTGTGGTTATAGCTTCCAATAAATCTTGGAGAGTAGTATATAATTTCTTACTGAAAGAATTTTAATACAGTTTCCACACAATATTGCTAACTTCAGAAAAAAACTAATATGGAGCAAATAACTCTATAAATTTGTCTTACAATGCTCCCCCCCTCCCTTTTTTATTGTCAAGTTTCAGTGCAAGATTTCACTGGAATGCACACATTTCCATATTTTAGTACACAAAGATACAAGGTGTCTTTAATAAAGACACCTCTGATCATCTCAAGGAGATGATTTTGTGGTATCTGTTGGGTGGCCTCATAATGTGTGTGTGTGTGAATTCTTGACTCTTCTGAACCCAAGAGAACAGCAGCATTTTACCTCTCCTTAAAATGCTTCAGACTCCTTTGCAAAATAACACTTCAGTGATTCCTGAGCTGGTAAACTGGCTGCTGCAGCAGTTCTTGGCAAGGTCAGCACTGCAGTGTGTTGTAGGTAGTGGAAGGCAGCTCTTATAGCAAGTGTGTATCACCCTGCCTTGGAACTGTTCCCCTCTTCCGTGCTTGTGTATGGGGACAGGGGGTGGTGTGTGTGTGTGCCTGCACTTTCATGAGGACCTTTTCCTCCTTAGCTTTAGTTAGTCCATCATTGGAGTATGGATGTGTGGAAGTTAAAAGACTCTATGCCTTTAATAAAAATTCCTAATAATCAGGCACTAAACATATGTTTAAATTGTTTCAGTGCTCCTCAGTGCTTTCAAAGATGCCTATCCTACTCTGCGTACATACAGGGGGACAAAGGATACACAATTGGAGTTATCTGTCTTTTAAAATCTTGCCCAATTTTTTCCAGAAACGATAACTACATTGCAATATTGCTCAAACGAAATTCTGTTCCTTAGACATGCACCCAAATTTGCTGAAGGGCCAGAGAAAAAGGGAGCAAAGCTAAATAGCCAACTGTCTTCCTAAGAAAAAAGTTAGCAACATTTTCCTAGAAGAAGAGGAACATTAACCCACAGCTAGATGTCCTAACAGCTAGCTCTGTCTGTGAATTGGGTCTGTGAATTTATTCCAGTGCTTTTAATTTGCTGCAGAACATCCAGCGTGTAGGCTATAATAATCTCTGCCATGATGCCACTGATATTTTTCAGGGATGTTAGAAATGGATTTGGCTCCACTGTTTCTTGGCCTTTTGTACTTTGTCAAAAAGATTTTCCATTGTCTGTTTCCCAAAACAGTTGTCTTTCCATAAAGGGCTATTTGAGTCCAAGGGAGAGGGAACAGATGCCTCATCATCCACTCCAATTAAAGAATTTTCAAAGGGAAAGAAATCCTGCCATGGTGCCTGAGTCACAGAGCTAACATAAGGGACCAGATCTTGTTCCCATTGTGTGCTGAATTGATACTTCCTGATATAATTAAAATTTTATCACTTTCTCTGCTAGGAATGTGGAAAATTATTTGGGTTTCCTAGTTGCATTGTAACGGTCATCTTTTACTGAAATTTAGAATTGAACTTGGAGACACAAATACTTATGGACTTCCTGAACAATTTATCTGAAGCAAATTTTGTGCCACAGGTTTGTTTCTTTTTAATTTAAAAAAATGGAAAACAAAGAAAAAAAATTCCTCAAGCTCTACTTGTCATTATAAAGAAAACCTTAAAAATATCTCCCAGGCTTGGTTATATGATGTTATTCAAGATCAGCTACTTCTGAGTAACTCCATATACGGGTATATTATTCCATAATTATCATGACTCTCATTTTTAGCTTAACTCCTTTTCAAAGTGCATTAAGTTGAGCAAGAGCATAGCAGTCTGGGAAGGGAAGTGAAATTGAAAAACAGCCTCCCGAAGAATGCCTTCCTGTCTTAGTAGTGTAGTCAGTTTACAGGATGCTTTGAAGAAAGAAGATGGGAAAGATCCTACCAAACCAACTGTGAGCCCAAAGCGGTGACATTATTATCGTGGTTGCCATATAGAGCTGGTAATAAGCTACATATTTATTTTTTATAATAAAAATCTACAAACGTGCAATATGGAATATAAAGCTTAGGTAGGAAATGCTTTAAACTGAAACACATGTAGTGAGCCATCACCAGGGACAAGGGAAAAATTTTACCACTTGTTGATAGAAGGGGCTGTATGGTGGGTTGACCCTCCCTGGACTCCAGGTGCCCACCACAGCCACTCTGTCACTCCCCTCCTCAGCTGGACAGAGGAGAGAAAGCAGAATGAAAGGCTCGTGAGTTGAGGTAAGAAAAGGGAGAGATCACTCACCAATTACCATCTGGGTCAAAGCAGACTCAAGTTAGGGAAATTAATCTAATTTATTGCCAATCAATCAGAGTAGAATAATGAGAAATAAAACCAAATCTTCAAACACTTTCCCCCCACCCATCCCTGCTTCCCAGATTAGCTTCACTTTCAATTTTCTCTACCTCCACTCAGCTAGCAGTGCAGGTGGATGGAGAATGGGAGTTGTGGTCAGTTCATCACACATTATCCCTGCTACTCTGCCAGGAGCCTGCTTCAGCACAGGCTCTCCATGGGGTTACAGACTCCTTCAGGCATCCACCTGCTCCAGTGTGGGATCCTCCAGGGGCTACTGGTGGATATTTGCACCACCATGGACCTCCATGGGCTGCAGGGGCACAGCTGCCCCACCATGGTCTGCACCACAGGCTGCAGGGGAATCTCTGCTCTGGCACCAGGAGCACCTCCTCCCCCTCTATCTGCGCTGACCTTGATGTCTGCAGAGCTGTTGCTCTGGAATATTCTCACTCCTCTTTCTGGCTGCAGTTGCACAGTAACTTTTCCCCTTCTTAAATTTGTTATCCCGGAGGTGCCACCACCGTCGCTGATGGGCTCTGCCTTGGCCAGCAGTGGGCCCATCTTGGAGCCACCTGGCATTGACTCTGTTGGACATGGGGGAGGCTTCCGGCAGTTTCTCACAGAAGTCACTCCTGTAGCCCCCAAAACCTGGCCACACAAACCCAATACAAGCTGTTAGTTAGCCAGTCAAGCATGGGATATGATGGGACATGATACCTTATCTAGCAAAAAGGTATTTTTTCAACTCCAAGGCAGCCAAACAGTGTTTATTTTAGCAAAGTGGAAATGGTCAGCTGATAAAGTGGATAAGGTGGAAAAACTTTGGCTTATGAACCCTGGCTGGATTTCATATGGGAGGTGGCTTATAGAGTGTATCATACTTTTTAATGATGTTACCTGAGGTGTGTGTGTCACTGAAACAGGGAACTTCTTGTAAGAAAAACCTGCAAAATATTCAACGGTACAATGAAAAAGAAAAGAGGTGTAGGTATAAAGATGCTTTTTTGTGCATCTTTAACTTGTTTTGTACTAAAGTGATTCTGAAGTATCTGGGTAATAACAAGCCACTCCACATCCAGAAATGTGGTGTCTCTAAAGCTATCACACCTAATCTGGGGCATCAGGGTTGTTGGAGTGAGTGCCTGTGTGTTTTGCAGTGTATCCAAAGGGCAGCAGTTGCCCCATCCAGTTTGAGAGCATGATTCTGGGATTTAGAGAAGAAGAAGGGTTTTCTGGTGATGTTTTAGAGTTGATGGCAGAACTCACTGACAATCAGAAAAATACTGGAGAGCACTCTTGGACTCTGGCTGGCGCAAGGGGAGTTCATTACAGTCAACAACTGCTGTTGGCTGGCACAAACTGCAATTTCAGCACCTCTAGTTTGCTGGAGCAGTAAAAAATGTAAGTATTACAAGGCACAAAATACAGATTCCACCCCACAGTATACAGGCCACACAAGAGTGGTTACAGGGAAACACTTAACCCCCAACACACATGACAGAGGTATGTATAGCACAGGGAGACTTTCAGAGTCTGCCTCAGGGACTTTGTCAAGTCTTTGGAGACTGTGGTGGTTTTCGTGGGTTGGGGAAATTTCATGCTGAAGTGTTGAATATAATCAAAAGGATCTATCTTTTGTGGATATAACACAGTGAAAAAACTCTGAAAAACACTGCCCCTTGTTTTGTGACACTCTGTACTTCCTCTTTATGCATGAAACATAAAAGAAGAAAACATTGCTTAGAAGAGAGGTGTTTCATACAGGAGGAAGCTTTATTTTTGTGTCAGTTTGTTATTGTTTAGCATATTTTGAATTGTTTACCTTTTGCTACTTTCTTTCAGTTGCCTGGAAACATTTAGTAAGTTGTTAGCACCACAGCATCAGCTGATTTAAGATTCAACTACAATGAGCTTAACACATAAGTTTATAATCTGTTTTTCAAAACACCCCGAGAATATTGAATTAAAGGGCTTTATTCTTAGTCAGGTTTTGAGCAAGTAGGAATCAATTTTATCAGGACAACAGCATAGGATGTACTTTTACAGTAATATAAACTTCTTGTCCTGACCTTGTATGCATTGCTGAGCCAAAATTTCTCACCAAACCACTATCCCTTTCTCTGAGAACCAGACTGATGATGTTGCATGTGTTACAAGTCACTAATGGAATACAGTTTAGGGTTTTTTTAATTGCTCTTTCAACTTTCAACTTTCTATACTGATTTTAATCTCAGAAAGCTGAGAAATCTATGTGATACCAGGACTTTGACTCTGCAAGGTTCTGAACATTTCCCTGAAACCTGCTGTTGACTCCCATCAGAGTTTATGAAAGTGTTTGATCAACATTGGTATTTCTGCTACACTTATACTATAAGTAGCAGACCATGGTGTACCTTCACACTGAAATCATCCAGTGTGAAGTTGCACTATGTTGGACACATCTTCAAAGAGTTCACATCTGGCATTCTAGAGTAAATATCCCAGCAGCACTTTTAAATGTCTGTTATATGAAATTTTTGACAGGATAATTCATGTTAGTGATCAGTCTCAGTTAATACCTAACTGTAAATGTTTATTTTACTTGTGGGACTTTTCAAAATATATTGATATCTCTCCTCTAGATATATACCACTGCTCATAGGTGAAAGAATATTAAAAGGTTCACAATATCATAGAATCCACACTGTTTAGTATTAAGTAGTTTTGTTTTAGAGTATTTAGTGCTTAACATCCCAACTATATTGTAACCCATAAACCTTCACTACTTCTTGTGCAGTGGTATTTCCTTAACTAAATGAGCTACCAGAATTAGCTTCCTAAAAGTTCAAGTTGAACAAGCAAGCTATCCAACAGTTGCCCTGATACATGTTAATTGGTTGAGATGGAAAGCACTGCTTAGAACTTTCTGGCATCTCATTTTAAACACAGTAGTATGTGTATTTTATGTCTCAGTTCATCTGAGACCCCTCTCCTCTCAGTCCTGGGCACGATGATATACATAGACTGTACGTCATTTTGAATTTACAGTAAAATCTTGGAATAAACAGAAAAGCAACATGCAGTAAAGGAGAACAAAGAAGCAATAGCAAGGAAAAGACTGATGGCAAACATTGTGAAAGAGCCTGCATTCTGCATAATGGTACTATTCATATATATAAATCACGTGCTTATGTGTTTTTCTGGATCTGGGCCTAACAGCACAACTGGATTTCTTTCAAGTGACAAGCACAAGAAAAAAAGCAGAACACAAACATATATTCTTCTGGTGGAGAGTGTAGTTCAGGCTCACAAATTAGAAAGTCAAGGACTGTAAAGGAAAGCTGCAAAAGACCTGGAAAAGAAAAGAGAACAGAATATGATTTTGCACTGTGGTGTTTTAGTGTTAGTATTTAAAACTGAAGATGCTTATTTGGTGAGTTTGAAGGTTCATTTTCCACCTTCTTTGGTTGTAATTTAAGAGAATGGGACTGGATGTGGACTGAAGTCCTTCTGAGGTAAAGAACAAGGCTATACTTTGGTCTCTGAGGAGGCTGCCTACTGTTTTAGTGCAGAGTAGGGTTTTGAAAGCTTTTGTAAGAGTGCATTATGAAACGCTGAATTGGTATTGGATGGCAACTGTGAAATATATCAAGGGGGTGGTAACAGATTGGTGAATATCCTGAGTGCTGCGCAGTGTAGAACTAAAGTGCAGGTAGGTCACAGCGGATTCCCTTCAGATCTGGCCAGTGTTATATGCAGAAGACAGAATACAGCTTGTTCATCTGCCAGATCAGAGATCCTGCTGCCATGGTTAATCTGTTCTTTTGTCAGATAGCCAGTCGTCAGTCTAAACTCTGATCCATATATAATCTTATTTTTAATGTTTGTATGTTGCACAGTAAAAGTATGATAGGTGTGGAAATAAAATTGCAGCTTGGTCAGCTTCATTTTGAAGCAGATCATTCATTTGAGTGGAAAATTAGTGGCTATTCTACACTCCGTTTTCCTCTACATAGATATACACAGAAATAGAAAAAGGTTTTATTAATTGACAATGGTACATTAATGTCATCTAAAGATGTAGTTAAACAGGAAGATAATTGGATTAATACATAAAATACAATATTTCAGCCCAACAGATCTAACAAATGTGATGCTGTGCCTTATTTAATGTGTGTGAAATCTCACATGAGATTAGAGAACACAGCGCTTTATATTGCAGAATGTTCCATTCCTGCCCCAGCCACACAGCCATAATCATAAGTATTCATGACAAAAATCAGTGATCTTAGTTTTCCTGACAGCTTTTGTTCACTGTTCCTAGGAACTGTTTTCTCTCTTTTCTCAAGAGGGTATTTAGAATTTAAGCTCCTTCTCTCTACTTGTTTATTATGTACAGTGCTGTTCATTTGCCAAATGACCATGGTGCCAAGTTCCAGCTTGGCGTTTGTGGAACATTTTCCTTTCAGTCCCTTGAGAATACATGCTTTGGCCTTTCCAAAACCAGCAAATTCTCAACACTCTAATGAAGTGGTGTGGTCTAGGCTGAAGTGCACAGAAAAGTTACCAGCATCTCTCTCAGATTTGTGGCTACAACACAACACAAATTATAGAGTTATTGATGATAGCTTTTGAAAGAAAAAAGAATGAAGGGAGACTTCTTTTTTTTTTTTTTTGATTCTGAATTTGAATAAAATATCTCTAGTGGCACGGGTAGAGCATTCAAGTCTTTTAGTACGTACTATATCCTATTGCAGACTGTTAATAGAAAAAACCCACTGTGCAGCAGTAGGCCAGACTTGTGAAGGATTGTGTAATTCTGCTCCAATAAAATTGGCCTTTTACAATCCATTATATTATAAGTCAATATAAAGTCAAGAGACCTCATTTACAAACTGGGAATCCCCAGCATAGTCACTTTCCAAACAGGCTACCTGATCAAAAGCATTTCCTATCAATTCTGCTGTTTGGCAGTTCCTTAAAACCTTTTATTCTGCTACCTGTAGGCAAGCTGAGAACAACCACCATCATTGAGAAAATATTGATTTTTCTAGGATATCCTGTGTTTGTTCTACAAATAGAAAATAGACGCAGAATACAGTTTATGTCATGGTGAGAAGAAAATGTTTTGATTAAGTCTGGAATCTGTGTTCTCTTAACCCTTCAGTGCTCAATTTTTACAGTTTAAAAGAAATAATATGATACTCTTCTTTAAAACACAACAATAGATCATGTTGTACTTTGTTAAATATGGCCAGCATTCTTCCATTAAAAAATGAGAAGATGAATAAGCATACAGGGCTTAACCAGACAAAGACTTTAAATCTGTTAATTCATCTTGATGTGCCTAGCTTCTGCACATCCTCCTTTGGAACAGAATAGTTAGTCTGCTAGGTTTCTGAGGACTAGCTTTTTACATGTGTGCTGGCAAGTGAATCCCATGCCTTCTTGGCATGGGATGAGTAATAGGGAGAGACGGGGCAACAAGAGCCACAATCAATCTCTGTTAGGATTAGACAACTTTGTAGCTGCTCAGTAAGAAGTGAAAACTGGTTAGTCAGAGCCTGAATAGGCAGGACAAGGAGCTGTTGCTGAGCTGCTCATGTGTGACATCTTTGGAATGCAGGGGGTAGGGGCAGGCAGCTGATTTTGCTGGAGGTGTTTTTCAGTAGTAAGTGTGGGACTGTCATCTTAATTCCATGTCTATTGGACTGTCCCAGTCTGTGTCCAGCTCACTTTGGCTCATCTGTTCTCATCTGCACCTGTCTTATCCAGATTCACAGCATCACATCCCTGGAAGAGTCTTTATCTGGTACAGTACAAAGGCAAACTCACATATGCCAGTACAGCTGAGCTGCTCATTCTTCTGTGCATTCACAGGGTCTTCAGCAGTTGCTTCACTGAAGAGCCCATGTTTAGTCCTTTAGTTCCCCTGAAGAACTATGAGATAGTGCTACAACAAATAAAGAAGGTGGGGGTACTTTAGTCACAATATCAAGACAAAAGGAAAGAATGAGGTTCTCATGCAAGGGTCTGATTCCACTACCCGAACACGAAGTCTTTGGTATGATCCCAGTGCCCTTCTCTAGTCCGGAAACAGGCTTGAGTTTCAGATGCAGCACAATCACCTGAGTAGTCTGGGGACTGCATCTTACAACACCGTGCATAGTCTCCTGGATATTGCTAATTTAAGTGATACAGAACAATGTTTGCCTCCTTATAGTATCACGGATTACCCTGAGAAGTGTCTTTAGCAACTGTCTGACAACTGACAGCTGCCTGTTGGGAGTGATGGGCTTCCATACTGCAGTGACCTCCTCTCTGGAGGTGACCTCTTGGGTGATATTTTAGCTCCTGCATCAATTTTACAAGCAAGATCTCCAATAATGGAGTGTTTGGGTTTTTTTCCTGAAAAATACTTGAAATGTTAAGTACTTCAGAGGCTTTCAGTCCCTGCTTTCCTGCTGAGAAGAGAGGGATTTTTTCTGGAGTTTTTTTCTGAAATTGGTGTAGAGTAGGAACATAGTTCTCAGTGGTGTTGTATCACATAACATTTGGCTAATGCTTTGGGGCTATTTCTGGTAACTGCAACAGGAATTACAGTGTCAGGATAAGTCTATTATATGTTCTAATAAAATAACTAGTAGTCTGATGCTGTCAACATGAATAACAGAGATTTGCAGACTTTCACCTCATTTGTGGCACATATATTAAAGAATGAGCTCAGTGCTTAACAGAGATTACACGGGGATTATGAAATGTAGAAACTGTAGTTGCAAAAAGCACTTTTATTCAACAACAGGTTACTGTCATTTTACTGCATGCTTATGAAAAACTGGAGTTTCTAGTGAAAACCAGACTCTATTAGCATGTAAATATTAGCCTATATAGAAATAGGGCATGTCAGTTAAAAAAAAGTGGAAAAACATTTATCAATTAATTTGAAATTCATATAATCTACACAGTTTCATGAAGCTGTCTGCAGTCTCTTCAGAAATACTTAATTTATAGAGGCCCCTGCACTTGGCAAACTATCCAATGAATAAGATAAAACAATCAAGATAATGAATAGCTGATGTATGGACAGTGCAAATGTGCTATTCTATCCATGATGGAAAAAGAAACATGTTATTTAAGGCAGAGATGTATCAAATGAATAAACAAAAGAACATAACATACTCATAGACACACATATGAATGAGGACATTTAAAGACTTATGTCTTTACCTGTTGATGCTGTTCTGCAAAAATC
This sequence comes from Neopelma chrysocephalum, assembly GCF_003984885.1. Taxonomy (NCBI): domain Eukaryota; kingdom Metazoa; phylum Chordata; class Aves; order Passeriformes; family Pipridae; genus Neopelma; species Neopelma chrysocephalum. The sequence continues at coordinate 14,083,835 of NW_020897700.1, read as the reverse complement.
TGCTGCAGTCTATTGATTAGTTCATCCTGCACCAACCTGTAAGTTGTACATCTGCATAATTAAAATTTAATTATACAGGTGCATGTGAGTAATCCTGCCTCAAAACAGGGAACTGAAAAAACTGTAGGGTCCTCTGATTTATTTTAAAACGTGAAGACTTTTAGGGCAAACAAAACAAGATCTAAGCAATAAAACAAAACACAAAATAAGGTATTGGAGTGGGAAAGGAATCAAGAAGATAAATCTTCAATAGAATATTGATTTTTATCCACAAAAAAAGAGATTACCCAGGGTAGAGAATATTTAACCAAGAAGACAGCAGAAAATAAATGCACTTCCACCAATCCCATAAAGAAGGTGCAGTCATCTAAGCAGAACTATGAAAAGGACTAAAAATATCTTCCTGATAAAAGGTATCCTGAGAGAAGGACTGGAAATATATTTCATAGTTTTGTGATAATTTACTTTGACAATGGGAGTGAAAATTTCATTGTTTTTAGGAATCTCCTTTTGCTTCACTTGAGTATGTTTATGGCTAAACAAGTTAAAATTTAGTCTACTTTGAAGATGAATCACCTCTGGATGCTTTGAGTGAGGAAAAAAAAATTTCATTTTGATCTGCTGAAGTTTACTCTGCACACATTAGAGAGAGGGGTAACAAAGGGAGCGTCTTTTTCTTGATGATATTTTTTTTTTAAAATCATGTTTTCTGACTAAGGTAGTGTTCATCTGAAGAAAGGAGTTAAACAATACCCAAACAGCTCAGGAGCTGTCTGTCAGTCAGGGCTAATCTTGAGGCAGAAGCCATAAGAGGCTTCAGAAAGAGGGAAGTAGTGCTGGCATTTATTTTGCTTCTCTCTGTTTATCAATTGAGAATGACTGGGCCTGAGTCATTAATGAATACGAGTGGTTCATTGTGTGGATAATCAAAACCTGTGCAAGAAAAGACAAATACATTTCAGAAAGCCCAGATTGTGCATCTTCAATGTGAGCTCCCAAACTCTGTGGTTGCACAACACAGGGTGACAGTCTACGGTTGGCATTTGATGCATAGCTAAATAGTCCTGAAAATAATTTAAAAAATGGCAGATAAGGGAGACATGGCTCTTTTTGATAACTCTGGTACTATTTCCATGCCTAAGACGCTTATCCACCTAGGAAAGGTCTGGTTAGAGCAGATACAACAGGAATCTGTTCTCAAAATAGAAACTGGCGATAGAATAGCAAAATGATTTGATAGTGATGCTGAATTTCTACTCAATCATAAGCAAGGTTTTACATGTATTCTCCATGCTATGCAAGGCTGTTGGTTAATTTTTTCTCGGTTTTGCCTTGTCTTGTTGTGGTATGAAATAGCATCTCATTACATAACTTGAGTGTTCTAAGTCTGCCACATTTATCATTTGCTGCCATACATTCTTATTTGGATAAGAAATTGGTACTTTAGCTTCAGTTTATATTACTGCTTTTGCCCATTTTACAGTCTTATACATGATACCATGGACTGACGACTCAGCCTTTACTGTAAGAGTAAAATGACTCAGTTTGGGCCTGGGAGCCAGAGAGCTAAATATAGTACATAGCATTAGAGCCTGGTACAGCTGGGGGAAAAAAATCCATCTGAGGACTTACGAAAGGTCAGTTCGGAACAGAGGTGCCTGAGGTGCAGAAACACTTGCCCTGACAACTAACTTCACTCTGTTACCATTTGAGAAGTAGCACAACAGAGCTGCTGGAAACAGAAGAAAGTGTAGGAAGGTAAGACAGGGAGAGGAAGAAACGGACACAGAAAAGGTCTCAGCTGGTTATTCCAAGCACTACTGCAGGATGTGGGCTATTAAATATCCAGTTCTGTGGGAAAGTGGTGTTAGGGCACTGCAAATATCTGAGGTACCAGCCCTGAGCTGTGCACCAGCTTTCCCAGCTCTGGAGAGAAGAGATCCCCCAACTGTCCCCATCTTTGTCTCTGTGGAGATAGTACCCGCCCAGCAGCTTTTAGTTTGGAGTGCCTTTGTAGAACTGATGTAATGCAGTCTCCTCCACATGATAAACATTGTCATAAGTACTAGGACCGGGGGCAGCCTGTCTCACTGTCTTCAGGAGCAACAGTTTGGTGGTAGCCTGCCTTCCCAAGAAATGCTCCAACAGACTTGTTGGAGGAGTTCAGAATGCCGGGAGGGAGCATCCTGAAAAGGTGTGCTCTCTCTCTAAAAAAAAAAAGAAAAGGCATAGCATATCAAACCGCTCCAGTTGCACGACTGGGTCCCGTGCTGAGACAATAAAACAGCATATGGCTCTAGCCCTGTGTTCCATCTTTGATCAGTTTGCAACCCCTTCCTTAATGTTCATTGATATTTGTAAATAAATTGTGAACATCTCAGCTCCATTATCTCAACTGAAACTGTTGAATAAAAATGCTTCTGAAAATATTTTTCAAAATTGGAACACTCTTTTGAATAGCAGAGTTAAATCATGAAATAGGTGTCATTTTCGTGAAATAGCTGCCGTTTTCCTGCTATAGGCTATCTTTTCAGCCTAAAACAGGCAGCTGGCAAGAGCTAATCCTTCATGTGTGAACGGGCAAATCCCCCCCTACACTCCATCTCTCTCAGTGACCGACTGGCTGCTAGTTGTGTAGCACCAGCAGAGCCTGGAAAAGGTGTTAAGAGTGTCTGCTTCAACTGAGTCCTGCTGAAGACTGTTAGGGAGTGATACAGCCCAACTGCTGTGGGACAGGAAACTCATTACACCCCATCCTTTTTGGGTGGGTGAAGAAATGGGAGCAGGTATGGCAACCCACACTTCTCTTTTGTCTTGGTACTACGGTGCCTTTGGGAGAAAAGACTTCTATTTTGTTGGCCCCAACTGTAAAAACTGCAGCAAGACTTTTTGCAAGGCCCCATGACACAGCTCAGAGAGGAAACAGCAGACAAAAGAGTCCTTTGAATTACATGTGGAAGTGCTGTACTGCTTCCAAAGAGAAGATACTACATACATGAGCCATCTAGGCTATTAATAACAGCACCAATTCTATATTCTGAAAATGACAACAGGTCCCTTTAAGAGCTTTATTAAAACTTCCTTTCTAGGTAAATAACTGTTTCTCCTGACCAAAGTTTCTGGAACATTAGCAGATGTACAATGAAAGACATTTTTACTTCCATTTGAACTGGAGCCATGGCATACACTTACTAGGAAACTATCGTCTTGTTGAATGTGTACAAACTCAGCATACTCTGTGCAAATTCTTTATTGAAACAATGATCAATGCACAAGCTACATCACATTTCATTTCGCCACTTCAGCATGAATTGGTCTCTTTGTGGTTTACGGCCATGAGCTATAAAATCATAACAGTTATTTAAATCAAAATACAGTAACTGCTTCTCAAAAGAACACATTCATATTTGTCTTACATTTCTTTTAAAATCAAAAAGGATTTCATAATAAATGAAATATAACTTAAGATACTTTAGTGCAAGCATTTCCTTTGCATCTAAGAAGCTTTCAGTTGTCCCAATAAGTATGGTATACTTAAGGCCAACTCTTAAAATAGCATGCTGCCAAGATATTCCATGAGAACTTTTAAAATTCGACACTGTTAACACTTTCCAGAATTAGTTCATCTGACCAAACTGAAAGTCAGAAAGCCCTGGTTATATGTTACAGTACTTTTGTCAAAAGGAAACTGCAAATCAAGGAAGTAACGTACTATGTACATTAGAATAAAACAGGCACTGATTTAAAAAAAAATCAACATCTGCCCACATATGCCATTTCACAAGTCTCATGATTATACAGCAGTTTTTAAGCACAGGAACAAACTGCTGTGCCTTATCCAATACCAATAAACCTGCATAAAAATGCTGATCTATGGGTTCTTTTAGATTTTTTTAAATGACAGACTCATAAAATGACTGAAGGGTAGGTTTCATCACAAACATGCTCAAATCAGAGAATAAAAAAGGATACCAGTAAACAAATGCTGCTCAAAAAGAAAATGCTGAGCAAGTAGATAGTGAATATTATGTTTAAGTGATCAGATTAATATGGTCTTACATTTACTGAAAAAAGAATAGTAAGTGTAAAATTCAAATTCAACACTGATTTCTTGTACTGCAGAAATCTAGTCATCTTTCATGAAATTTTGGCAAAAATATTTGAAAATGGTGTAAATATATCATGCAAATCTCTTTTCCTTTCTCAGCCTGGCTTAGTGTTCCTTATGTTTTTTAGAACACAATTTCAGTTGGACTGGGTTTTCCAGATTCTGAGTGTTTTAAGAACCATTAGTGTTTGGTGATACAAGAAATAGAACAATGTAACAAAAGGTGTGCATAGCCCAATGATGGGAACAGATTAATGTCCCTGAAGTGCTTAAGGTGCTGAAAATACTTAACAATGCAAATGTTAATGTTTTCTTAGAGCCTTCATTAATTTTATATTTGTTAATTGTGTTCTCGCATCATAAAATAGCCATTCACTAAGAAATACTGCAAGACACAATTGTTTACCTCATAATAGAGCACAGCTAGAGAGTTTGGAACAGAAAAGATGGGTTTGGATCTGGTTTCCCATCTGTCTCCCACAAAGGAAGTGCCTCAAAGCATATAAAAAGCTTTAGGCTTAGAGGTGTCATAGAATGGCTGCATAAAGATATTGAGCAGCATACATGAAAACACAAAAAAAATACATAAACCAAAACCCTTGGTTACAATCTCTATTTTCTTCAGCTACAGTGCTGTTCGGCTTTTATTCCAATAATACCACAAAGTTAAATGTCCAAAGAATTTATAGCTGACTGGTTATACCTGTGAACTCTCAGCTTGAAGTGAGTCCAGCTCCAGCTCCAGCTCCAACTCCAGCTCAGGGTTCCCTTTGACCCTGCAACTGCACGAATCCAGCACTACACGAATTGCATGTATCTAATCCAAGTGCCTGTTGCTCGTACGTGGTTTGCAATGTGCGTTTGTGGGTACTTCAAATATATGCCCCTTGTGGGAAAACTTTAGAAAAAATCATCATCAGTATATTCAAGGAAGTTGACATCAAGATACTGAAGAAAACCATGGCGATTGTTTGCTCTCAAATGTTTCTCAATAAATACATACTAAACAGGCTGAAGGACAGCCTGAGGGAAGCAGTCAGGGTCAGAACTGCCTGGTAACAAACACCATAGGAATACATGATTTCTACTGTAAAAATTTCATAGTTAAAAAACAACGAAAATTAAAATACTCCAGTTTAATAAATATTTTTATAACTTTTTTTTTAAAGTATGCTTTAAGGAGAACATCCTTGCTTATCTGTGCAATCGTAGTTGGGCACCAGGTAGGTAACTTCAGAATGCATGAGCATGTCTGTAAATGCTGGGTAGGCAGAAAAATCAAGATGCCTCTTTTCAGGAGGTTAAAGTGAATTAAAAGAATTTAGTGCAAGTTCCTGCTTTTGTTTCTGCCCTTGTCCTTTTTCATACCAGAAGCAAATTAAGTAACTCGAAAAACTGATGTGAACACTAAACAGAAATGTACTTTGGAGTCAGACAAGAAGTTAACAGTTTGCATCAACAGTATTTTCAATCAGACTGGTCAGAAGTGAGGTTCTTTATGGTATTCTCTTAATCTACTTTGTGTTCTAGATTTATATTGCTTTGCTGAAACTAAAATATTTCCAGCCACATTCCTAAAGGGACTTTGCCCTTGCATGTTTCCTTTAGGGCATGTGCAAATTATTTTGTATAGAAACCTGCCACTGTGGTGAGCACAAACATGAGGCAACTGAATGATGCAATTTTTCAGAAGTTGGTTGTAAAATCTGAAGTCCATTATTAAACATGTAATATTTTTTTAGTAACCATAGATAGGTAAATATGGAGCCTTCTCTGCATCACCTACATAAGTCATGGAATATTCCTATGTTACACTGCTAGTGAGGCTCTGCACTTTAACATGAGGAAGCTGACATAAAACCTCAGTTCATTATCAAGGGTTCTTTTAGATAGCTGCAACATTGACTTTGCCTGGTCTTGATTACCAGTTAATATAACTGATTGCCTCCAACAGGCACCTTATGTAGATGTGGCTACTTCACTAAAATGTCCAGAGAGCCATCCACACATCGTCTCCCCAGAGACCTAAGAGACTTCTTTTTCTGCACTATACTTGATTCTGGATTTATTTTAAGTATCTATACTTACATTAAAACCCTTCTTAAAAACTATAGGGTGAGAGTTTGTTCATTAGTTCCAAACAAAATGTGTCAGGTAATTAAGTAATATTAACCCTACACAAACTCCTCCTGGTAAGAGCTTGCTTTCCAGACTCACTGCAGAGGAGGTCCTTTTTATTGTCTGTCTGCAACAGAAATTATCACTTCCCTTCCACTCCTGGCATTTCCTGGCATAAATGTTGATCCTTTTTAACGCCACGATTGCTATGATCATTAAAGCTTTACTGGGGTAGAGTCACATGTACTCAAGCAGTGAACATTCTACATAGGTAGGAGGTTCTTAAAATACCAAAGCAATTGTATCACAGTAAACAGTTTGCATGACTGTCATTGTAATTTCACAGGACACTTGATTATATTTTTTTTTTCGAGTTTGGATACAACACTCTCAAACTGATGCTTATATACGAATTTAGGCTTGATCTTCAGAATATGAATTTGCACAAAATTAAGAATATTTTAAATTAAGGGTATTTTGCCATTTGAGCCTTGTCATCAACTGATTACTGCCATTTGCAGGACTGTTAAAGAATCTGCATATCTTCTGGTAAAGTAGTACATACTTACTCCTTCCAAATTACTTCAAAACAAGACATCTTGCATATTTGCAGCTGTTTGGCATATAAAATTCTGGCAATGTAAAAAAAGGTCAAATATATGCAAAAACATCTTGCAGAGATGTTGGACTGCTACTTTCTGTAAGATGTTTATGGGCTTTCCCATCTGTAAAATGCACCTCAAAGTTCTTTCTCCATGCAAAACAAACAATTGTTGGCATCTTTGTTCCCTGTGCCTAAGCAGTGTGGTCACAAATGAAATGGAAACATTTTAACTTTCTTTAATAGCCCTCTAAATCACAATGTAGCTGAGCAAACAGGCTTTGTAAATGGGATCTATTAGGATTTTATTTGGCTATTGGAGTGCTGCCTCTTGGGCAATATTTCAAATTCACAAGTTAATATCTGCAAAAATGCAATAGAAGGAAATAACAAGAGTGAAGGAGGAAGATGGAAACCAGTTTTATATTTAGTAAGTTCAAGTGTCCTTCATCAAAGACTATCAGTGACTTCCAGGAGGCCACTACAGGTGACTCCAACCTAGAAAATGCTGAGGTAAATGTTTCTTGGAAATACTCCTAATCAAAGAGAGCAATTAATATTAATGTAATAGCAATTACTCTGCCATACATGGTGGTAAACAAAACTCAAACTGAGAAGAAAGTGCCAAATAATCCACTTACATGCTTTTGCTATGATAGTCTCCAGGTAAGGCTTAGCGGCAAGTACAATATGTATTTTTAAAAGAGCTCCACCTGATTTTCCTGCTATGCATAGATTCAGGAGTAACTATCATACATGGCTTTCATATATAACACATGTATTTGTGTCATTTGCCAATGCTGTGTCATCAGAACTGAGTTCAGCAGAAGTCTCAGGAGGCGGCTCTGCAGGAAGTGCTGGTGTTTGAAGAGTGTCTTCTTCCTTGGTGTCCAACTGCATGCTTTCCTGTGACTGACCATCCATGCAGTCCTTTTTGGACAATGGGTGAACTGACACTTTTATTGCAATCTGTTGAGGTGGCTCATGCAGTGACGATGCGTCTGAGTCAGCTGTGGGAGAGTCACTGCGCGTCAAAGCATTTGGGATCATATATAGCTCATCTGTTTCAGTGGTTTCCTGGCCTTCTGCTGCCTGACGTACAAAATTCTGTCCTTGCTCCTCCAGACCAACAACCTCCATAATTTCTTCCATTATAGTCCTGCAGTTCATGATGAGAGGTGGCAAAGGTACGCTCCGAGCAAGCTCTTCAATATAGCGAGCAAATTCCATGGTCTTGAACTGGGTTACTTTGGCAAGCTCAAGCGTTTTGGCTGATGTGATAATTGGGATACGCTTCGCAATCTCAAAGGCTTTCTGAAGTTTCTCTGCCCCTTCTGTTCTAAAGAATTCATTGATTGCTTTCTCAGTTTTTTTCAGATGACTGCTCATCATACATAACCGAGTAATGTTCAGTATCATAACAATGGTAAAAGCTACAAGGCAGACAATCATGTAATAGATTCCCATATCTCCAGAGGTAAAAACAACCCTCAGTGTCACAGTATTGTTAACGCTGCCATATGTATTAGATGCGACACATGTGTATTTACCTCTGTCTTCAAAAGACACCCTGGTAATGTTTAGTAGCCCGTTGTCAAGAAACCACCATTTTCCTGTCAGAGAGGAGACAGAGTAACTTAGTTAGAGGTATTTTGTTCACATGATCAGCATAGTCTTAAACATCAGCTTTGTCAAACTGGCTTCGGATTTTGGAAGAAGGAAATAATGTTCACAAGAAGACAAACCATCACAAAGACATTTACCATCACAAAGACCTGTCTGTCCCTGAGACCCTAACTGCGTTGCTATCAAATCCCTGACAGCAACTGTGAATAGTCAGAGCACACCCTAAAAGGGTTTCATAAAAAATGTTAATATGCATGACAACTATCTCAATCTTATGGTCAGCTAAGTTACAAAGATAGGACTATTTACCCCAGAAAGCCTCCCAAACACAGGTCACACTTCTTCAAAGAACACCAACAATGGGATTGTGAGGCAGAAAAACCTAGTAAGTCCTCCTTGTTTTGTTCCCTGGCAATGCATTTGCTTACAATTGGGCTATTTTTGGTGTTTTCTTACAGTATCTCATATAATTCTGCTAATGTAAACTTTCAAAACCCTAAAATTTCAGACATCGTATACTAGACTGCTTGCTCTCTGAGGAGTTGAGAATCTGATTTTGAAGTATGATTTTAAAGAAAGGGAAATAGGATAGGAGGAGTAAGATAGATGGGAAAGAGAAGAGCCATGATAGGGAACATCTTGTTTGTCAGAATAAACGTCTATGCACCAGAATGGAATTTCTTTTACTTTTACGAGTCATTTCTATCAGTGTAATATCGATAACTTTGTCCATTGCATGTACATGTACATTTCATATACGCATACATTTCCACTTCATATTCTTTGAATATGAACAGTTTAGCTATGAAACTGAGTTTGAAACATTAAAATCCATCGCTCCTATCACTGCTAAAGTTATTCAAGATTCAGCTAGTTACTGTATTTGCCGTCATATACTGGTAATGAATTAAGATTTTTAGTTTCAGTGAACTTCATTTTTATTCAACTATCACTACACTATTTAAGGCTGAGGACATATACCTTTTGCTTTATTTGGTGTGATATGACTTCTTAAATTGTAACATTGCTATAAAACCCCATGATTCACTCCAACAGGAAAGTCTGGTGTCGATGCTTTCCTTCATGTAAACCCAACCTTGACACAGGCTGATGGAAGCCAACTCAACTGTTTTCAATCTCTGTAACACAATCCAAAGACATTTCTGACAGATATCTGCTGAAGGTAGAAATGGAATTTCAATAACCTTCCACAGGAAGGAATATCCGGTGTTCACCTGTCTTTACCATCAGGAAGTTGTTTTTCCTTAAACCTAACCTAACCAGCTGCCTATTTATTCAGGCAGCTGAACGAAGACACAGAACATGTGATCAGAGGACTAAACTAGTGCAAAATCCCTGTGCAATGCCTGTAAATCACAAGGCAAGGATTGCAATCCTGCCACAGGTTGGTGTATACCTTGCTTCTACATTTATTTTATCCTTGTCATATACATTCTTTCATTGTTAAAAAGATTGTTCTATTTTTATTTAATTTTATTTCTTTCAAGGAAGAAACTGTGGGCAATTCTGAAACTCATTAGTCAAAAAAAGCCTTTAATTCAGAGTAGTTGTGAGTTTTTACCATGTTAAAAGTTCTTCTAATTAAACATGGCTTATCCAAATAGGTTTTTTTTACTTTATCTCCAGTAGAAGCCTATTTAGAAAGTACTCCCACAATGCCCCTGCCTCAGTTCATGTGTACAGACAGCTCTTAATTACATCTTTTTATCCTCTTAGAAGCTTTAACTTAACTGAAGCAGTGTTTTTTTTTTAACCCTAGCATAATTCTTGAAAACAGTTGAATCACTTTTCCTGAAATTAAAAAATACAGAATAAATAAAAAGCCTTCTAAATTAGACTTCCACACACACAAAAAACACCCCAATCTGGTAAAGTAAGGCAAATTCAGAGGAAAAGTCCCTTACAGAGGAAATGTCAGCATCTGTAACAGATGACACTTTTTCTCCACCTCTAGAATAACAAAAAATACAGAGTATTCCTGATTGGTATTTCTCTGAATTGCAATGTTGGTCCTTCTTGCAAAGTAGGTTTTTATTAATTGTGAGACAATAAGATGCCTTGCTGATGTACCCTGGCTCCAGCTGTTATAAATGACATAATGGCATTGAACTGCGACTCAATGACTGGGTCTGTGCCAGTGGAACCTGGCAGACAGTATAAGCCAAATAAGAAAACAATGATTAGAAAAGGTATCATTGCTGGGTTTTGATAACAATTCAATGCCATACTTAACATCGTAAAGAAAGGTCTCATGCTAGGAAACATTTCTTACAGAAAAATTACAGTTTCTTAAAGGAGATAGTATACTGTTGAAATTCTAACTTATAAAGTGATGTTGTCTTAATTTTATTGATTTGGTCAAAGTTTTTGCTCATCTACTCTCTCTAAATGGTTGTTTTAGTAGCTGCCTCTCTCAGTTGACTACACAAAGACCTAAATTTAAATGCTGCACTAAAGGGGAAATTTTCTTTTAGCAAGCCTTAGGAAAACACACCAGCACACTTATCGCCGTATGTTGCCACAACCACAAAATATTCGCAAGTCTGCTTACTAGCTCAAGTATTTCCTTTCACTAGCTGTACTCAGAAAATTATAACATGCCATAATGTAAAATATAACCAGTTATGCAGTAAGCTTTTACAGGTACACTATGCCGTTGCACATTCAGCTGGGTAAATCGTTACTCCCATCATAACAGAGTTCTCTGTCAGGTCAGCTATTGGTTAGGCACGCTATCTTGCATTTAGTGTGAATAAATAAGTGTTTATTTCATCATGCTGTGAACGAAGCAGTCAGTATGGAAGGATTACATGAGAAAAACACCTTTCATATAGCCACACTGCCCTCAAACACTCCCTAGAAGTATAACTAGGATGATCACCCAAACCTTCCATTTTAAGGAAAGTAAGCAAATGTGTAATCAAGGTCTCTGGCAAATGCCAGTGAAGAGTTTTAACTAAAGGCAGGAAGGCTCAGACTTGGTGTGTCCTTCTGACTGCTGCCCTATATAGATTTTTCACTTGGTCGTTCAGGGCATCTCCTGTTTCTCACACTCCCATGGCACTCTGCATAAAGACAGCAGGCGTCTCAGGGAGTTAGCTATGTTGAGTGCATGCCAACAAACTATTCTCATATGTCATGAAAATCCTCCTTTGAGCTGGAAAATAGCTTTTTAATCTTTCTTTTTGTGCCAGAGAAGAACAAAAGATGACAGAATAAGAAATAGGAACAAACCCGAAGTCTTCCAATGAAAAGAAGCCTATCTACACCTTCTGTTAAGTGCTTCAGCTTTGTGTTATGTGTTGCTATAAATAACATATAAAAAAGTTACTCTTTTCTTCTAAGGTGCACATAAAAAATTTATAACTGCCACCAGGCTTTCATTTATTTTCACACAGGGAAATACCACAGTCAGGCCATTAAATTTGGGTTATTTGTCAACTTGCTGAAATCAGAAGTGTCTCCGGACAGTCTACATCAGTGATATTACTAAGATCTTACCTTTATTCTCCTCCTCTTGGAGCAGGCGACCATTGGAATTGTACCACCTGTAACGTGGACTAGGACTACCTTGGACATTGCAGTCGATCAAGGCACTACTGCCCTCCTTGACTATAATATGGTCGATGCGGGAGATCACCACAGGCACGGATCCTGTATTTATGTCAGTGCGGTTGAAAGTGCTGTTAGTCACATCCTCAGCAGTTGTCAAAGCTGCTAATAAGATGACAAGGCGTGTGGTAGGCAGAAAGTACAAAAAGTGGTGGCTGTTCAGTATGTCCATTTTCCTTCAGTGGTGTACACGACTGCTGGGAACTGGGACCGGTTCTGTTGAATGCAGGTCCTTGGGGTGAGCAGGTCGCAGTAGAGTTTTACTTTGATCTGTGCGATTTTATGTTTAAAGTATCCTATAAAATAAATAAATAAGTACAATGAGATGGCATATATCAACAATCCATTAGATGTGCTCTTTTAAAATAGTGACACGTCCATTAATGCATTTCACAATCATCAGCTCAGTGTCTTGTCTAAATGCTAATGTTATCACAGTCCTTATTCTTACTGGAAAAAGATACATATATTTTCCTGACGGTAGTGTTGTTCAGAGTGGCAGATGCGGGAGAAGGCTTTTATCATCTAGACACTTAGCAGCAATTTAGCTACAGTAGCAGCTACAGTTTTATGCCAAAAGTTCAACAGATTTTTCTTTCTTTTTTTTTTCTTTTTAACATTTGCAAAATCAACAGGAGAAACAAAGGTACAGCACATTAAAGCTGTCACTACCAGCTCAGTGCTGCAACTCTGTCACGTGCTTGGTCTTAGATGAATTGTGAAACAGTGTAAGAAAGAACTACTCCATGAAAGGTTTTTGAAACTAATGTTGGAATACTTGATACACACAATTTTGCCCAAACACAATAGCACGTACAGCAAAACATCTCAGATCATTCCCTTTTTTTAAGCTACAGCTAAGTTAAAACATAGCATGGAAGAATATTCTTAAAAGAGGATATTTCATACTTGATAAAGTAATTTCAGTGTTATTTTTAGAGCAAATTTAGAAAGAAGAATACTTGCTAGTGACATAATTATAGGTAAGGTTCCTTTGAGATACAAATGAAGTTAGGACTTTTCTGTTCCTTATGTGGCATTAAGCATTTTGCCTGTAGGACTTTTTGCACACTCTCATTACAGTATTTTCCCTCAACTAATCACTGACAATGAGCCCTTTCTAAACAGTGATTTCAGTTTCTGGACAGAGGCGGGAGGGAGAGTTACAAATGTGCTCTCTATTGGCCTCATTATGCTCCCAGTGAACACAATTGGCATTCAGTGCTGACTGAGGGCAGAATGTTGGCCTCAAAATGAGCACCTTGGAAAATTTCACTCAAGAGTCTAAAGGCCACAAATGATGTTAAAATCATGTCATAGTATCCAACTATATTGGTTTTACTCACATATTTCTAAGGTAAATAAGTGAAACAGTGAAACTTATTAATTAGAGGAATCTATTTGGAATCCAAATATAGGAAACTATCTAATGAACTTTCCCCAAATGAACATTTCCATTTTGAAACTGTTTAAATTTTTTTAAAGATATGGTTGACATCATGGTCACTCATCTACCTTAGCATGGCAAATGACTGCTGACAAGGTTAGGTCAGTTCCATATATAAAGGAAACACTAAAATAAAAAGAAACAAACAAGCAAACAATCCCCTTCCCTATTTTATTCTTTATTCAAAAAGGAAAGAAAGCAACATTACTATCTTTCACGGTAATATTTAACTTAGGTTGTTTTCTTTTCCATCCCCTGTTCTCTGTAAAGCAATGAACTTTCTTTCATACAAATAGATACAGCTGTTATTTAAAGAGCAAAATAGTTCTTCCATTTTGCAGGATGAATCATTACTAGAAATGACAAACTATGTTTTTTTAGATAAGCTGCATGCATGGTGTACATGGCTGTCCCAGCTCTAATCCTGCCCTTGTTTTATTGTTTTTCTATTTATCGAATGTGGAAGTATTTGTCTTGAAGAGACAGAATAATTTTAAAATTAATATGCAAATCTCATGTTTCATATAAAGCTATATAAACAATGCCTTCAGAAATCCATTTCCAATTATTCAAAGCATGTAGAGCCTGTGCTTTTGAAGATCTGTATAGGTACAGTCTGTCTGAGTCAGCAATTTGGAAAAAAACCCTTCAATTCTGCCTATTCACTTCAGTAACTCTTTACATCTCATTTCTACTACTCCATTAACCTTGGAGACTGCCATTCTTCATGGTTACACATATTAACTCTATAAAATGTTTCTGTACAGTGTTTTAGATCTGCATTGCGCCATACAGAAAAGCCCAAATCACACTTCCTGGCAAGGGAACAGGAACAGAGACTGGCTGGATTAATACAATGGAAAGGGCAAAAGAACAACATAAACTGATTAAGCTTTGTGTTGCTAATTACTGGCTGTGGCTTGTTATTGCTGTATTTGAGCCTATCATATTTTTTGATGGCAGAAACATCAGTAGCAACCAAAAAATGGTGTTTAATGTTTCATTTTCAGAAGGAAATGAAATAGAATCTCTCCAACGGGTAAACAGAAAACCTGTAAGGAAGGCTCCACAGTGTACTGGGAAGTTCAAGGCAGCTGATGGCCCACTGATTCCCTATAGCACAGGGATGCTGTGGGTGGATGTTTAGAAAGTGTGTGATGGCAGTAAGGCGTGCCTATTCTGCACGTTTACCTGTGTTTAACACAGAGCATAAGAAAGCAAAAACTATACCTTTGTGTGCTGATAACAAATGTGACTGACCCTTAATATGGTCAAAGGGTTGATTACTTGTCTGAACCTAACAGTGACTCCCCCATTCTGGCACAGAATCATAAATAGCTGCAGTAATTTTAAGAAATAGAGATGAATAATTTATGTCTACCGTGTGAGATTCTTACCTACTCCTGTTGCTCCTGGGAATGTACTTTCTCATGCATGTTCCTGGAATGAAGAATATTAAGAAAACACTAAATACCTCTGTAGATACATTTCTGTTTGAAATATATACAGTTTGATGGAAGAGGAATAACCAGGCAACAAGTTTAAAGCAGAATGTTTGGAAATGGAGGCTACTGCTTTCATGTACCATCCAAGGAGGTGCTTTTGATGGATGCCTTAGTATGTTTGAGGAGACCGGGAGAGATGTCTCCAAAGAACGGTGTTTTTAAGATGCAAGTTTAGACAAACGTTCCCAGGGCAACTAGGAAGTTGGTAGGCAATCTTTTCTTTGGTGTGCATCCTCTCCACTGTTACCGGGGAACAAAAAAAAAGGAAGAAACCAAAGAAGGTTTTCTCAGCATCACCTGACACAAGAAAATTACAGGGTGGCCATGCAGGGACCTGCATGTCCAAGACCCTCTGCTAACCTGTTGGGCATGACCAAAAATGCTGGAGTCAGGTTAGGAAAGCAGGAAGAAGCAGAGAGAGACAGAGAACTGAAAGGGTAGAAAATGTGCTTACACCAGAGTCTGGTGCAAAGGAAGATTTGCTGAGAGTTCCCGTCCTCCTACCTTGCCATAGGCACAATAGCAGCCTGAGGATATCAGGGAACACAAATCTGGGAGCCAGCTGCTTTGTTAACCATAAATGATGTAAGGAGTTATAATTTAATCATGCAACTAAATGGGGAGAAGACTGAGACCAAAATAGGACTGCTAGCAATGTCTGCCCACGCCTGGCAAAACAGTGAGAGAATAAAGAATATTGGAGAAGTGCATACAGTGCTGTCACCCAGGATCTTGGCCACGAGAGGCAGCAATTAGCTGTGACCCATGGTAAACCTGATGAAGGCAGCCAAAACTATAACCTTTTTATCTGACTTGAAGTCAGAGAAAGCTGGATTGACTAGTGTAAAATAAAGATTCCTGTAATAACTCCTTGAGACTGAAAGTGAATGAAGGAGGACATCTGCCATACTGAAAATCACTCTGTAGGAACAGATTGAGTCTCTGGGAGCATTTTTGCCACAAAAGGGTCACTATAAGCAAAAAGCTAATTTCTGGTTATGGAAAGAATGTAAGCATTCCTTTCTCCCATCTCCAAAGCACATGAGCTACCTGTAAAAGACTTCAAACGTAAAAGACTATATAATATACTTAATGTAGTTATGTATGCTTTTTTCCTTTTATTTTTTTTAAATTTTAAATTCGTAGTGCATGAAATGGAAAACGAATACCTCTGGCTATTCTGACTACCTTTTCCACTCAAAGCTGTAGTCAGGGACAGGCTTACCTGCCAAGATGGAATCAGAGGAATCCCCAAACCCTCCTTCCAGCTATATTGTATCTGGAGCAACATTTACCACGGAAAGATGTTTGCCAGTGGTCTGTACATTAAATAGCTTTGTTTTTTTCTTCCCCAACCCAAATGGTATATACTGAAAATATGAAATTAACAGATTTACTGCTCGTGGGATTAACTTCCTAGGAAAGCTGCATGAGACTCGAGCCACATGAAAGCACATGACAAGCTTTTCTTCTAACTAACATGATAAGCAGCTCTAGCATGCTTTCTATGCATTTCTATCCAAAAAGTCCCCTGGAATGTGCTCCAGAACAAGCAGAGCTGCAGCATGGTGGTATTACTCCTAACTATGTGAAACAGGGACAAAAAGTAAGATTACAACTTCTTTGTCCAAAATCAAGCATCAGTCTAAACAACAGACATGGCTAGGACTGGCTAGGAATATGTTCTGACTGACCATTTATTTATTCATGTCATAGCTGTGTTTGCCTCTCACATTACTGCCACTAAAGAAAATGACTTTGGGTGAGGGGCCACGTTTGTAAGTACTGCATTTGTGCAGAACAACACGATGACAGAGCACAAAAGAACAGAAAAGGAGGCCAATGATGTATACCTTTTCCTGTCTCACTCACTTCTGTAAGACTGGCTTGTTCTTGGAATAATGTGTAATCCTATTAACTGTGAGGTTATTCAATTCAGAAGTGAAGCACAAGAAGCCAGCTTATTGTGTAATGCATAAATTGTGTTCCTATATCTTTAATATCCCAATGCTATCTTGCTTGGCTTGTAAGTAACCAAGAAAATTAAATTATTTTCATTCTAGTTCTCATTTGTCTAAAATAAATATCAAGGTTGATGATACAAAACAAAATTAAGGCTAATTTTTAATTATTTAAAAACTACTTACCACCCTTCCTAGTTTCCAGGGGCAATGCTTTTACAGAGAGGGCAAAAGTAAAAGTTAACAGGATTTACTGGAACAGGAATGCAAAAGAAAGAACTTATGCCACACAGAAGGTGAGAAGCTCACTGCCAGTTCACAGGCTTAAGAGTGAGAACCACCTACTGAAAAGCTTAGGTTATTAGGGTCCAGACAGGCAGATGAAGAGAAATGTCACTCATTTACAATTAACATAAACTTTCTAACTTATTTTTCTACTCATTTGCTAGTTGATAAAATAGTAACGCTTGGTTCTGAAAGAGCTGCTCTATTCATTCTCTTTGAGGGGGGGAGTTTCAGTCCTTCATATCTTTGTGACTTTCCGCTCCCCTGGCTATGTTGAGTAGGCAGCACTCTGGTGATGTTTGTAAGATAAAGAGCTCCCTTCTGCACGTCTAGACTGGGGCTTCCCAACTGGGCAGCAGCTTCCAGCTATACACATTTAGTCTCTTCAGCTGCTTTCAGCTGCCTGGGAATCTTTAATAAACTTTTCATCAGGGCTGAACCCTGGCCATGTGTGCTTAGCCACCTGCTGTCAAACTTGCTGCCTTCAGCCACCTGATGGGAGGGTATAGAGAAGACAGACATGGGCTCCTCTCAGAGATGTGCTGTGAAATGACATGAGAAAAGGGACACAAGCTGCAACAATGGAAATTATGATTATTTAAGCATGAGGTCAGTCAAACCCTACAGTAGGTTACCCAGATGGGCTGTGGAATCTTCATCCTTTGAGATGTTCAAAACTTGACTGAGCTGGTGTACGCTGGCTCTGCTTTGAGCAGGATGTTGGATCAGATGGCCTCCAGAGGCCATCCCCCTGTCCAAACTAAAGAAACTCTAATACTCCAGAAACACAAATCCAAATATTGCCTTGAAGAAGTCAATGTTAAAAAATATGGCTGATCTTAAAAATTGCTATATGAGATGCTAGGAAATTGCCTTCATGATCCCTACATAATTTTTGAGTATCAACATTTTAGAATAACAAGACAGACTGAGAGTGTTGACTACAGCCTGAAAAAAAAAAGTGCTTAAGTAAATAGAATGGTAAGTCCTTTTTACCATATAGAGAAGACTTATTTCCAGCCAAAGTAACTAATGAAATATCACTCATTTGGGGTGTCTGCAATAGTGAATGTTGGGGTTTTTTTTCCCACATGTAGATAGTCAGACTCAAAAGTTCATGGTTATTATCTGCTTATATATATGGTTTCTTGATGCTAGAGAGTTGTCAGTTGTGGTGAATCTAATATTGAAATAGAATAAAGCAGAAATAACTCAGACTCAAAGAGACTAAGATGACTTTTTCAGACTACTGATTTCAGATAGAAGATAAGTAAGAAGAAATGTCGTCAAAAATATGCACTATGTTGAATGGTGTAAAGAAGACAGCTGAGACATGCATATTTACTGCTTCATATAATACTAAAATGAGGCAAATTTCAGTGAAACTGAAGTGCAAGATGGGACAGTGGGAGGAAAGAAAATAAGGGTTTTTTGTAACAATGATAACACTGCAATTTCACAGAATCACAGAATGGTTTGGGTTGGAAGGCACCTGGTTCCAATCATCTCTATGGGCAAGGGCACCTTCCACTAGACCAGGTCAGTCAAAGCCACATCCAACCTGTCCTGGAACACTTACAGGGATGAGACAGCCACAACTTCACTGGGCAACCTGTTCCAGTGCTTCTCCACACTCACAATAGAGAAGTGCTTCCTAATATCTAACCTAATCCTACCTTCTGCCAGTTTAAAGCCATTCCCCCTTGTCCTATATCTACATGCCCTTGTAAAAAGACCTTCTCTAGCTCTCTTGCAAGCCCCTTAGGTATTGGAAGGCTGCTGTAAGCTCTCCCTGGAGCCTTCTCTTCTCCAGGCTGAAAAACCCCAACTCTCTGAGCCTATTTTCATAAAAGAGGTGCTCCAGCCCTCTGGGCATCTTTGTTGCCCTCCTTTGGACTTGCTTCCTCCCATCCACATCTTGTGCTGAGGGCTCCAGACCCAGATGCAGTGCTCCAGGTGAGGTTTCATGAGGGTAGAGTAGCGGGGAGAATTGCTTCCCTCAAGGTGATTGTCTCAATTTCTTGACACAGGATAAAATAAGGGCTAGGAATCTAGGAAGATTCAAGGGAGACTGTATATCATTTACAAGTACAGATTGATAGATTATGACAGCTTATGATGAATGTGGGGACTTAACTGTCTTCTGCGTATTCATTGTCCTCTGAGTGTAGAGCCCTGGGCAGTGAACAGGAAGAGTGGTCAGTACAGCACCTTGGAGCCCTTTTCTAGGACTCCTGTCTTAAATAAAATATAACAAAGAAGCCTATAAATTAATTGTATGTTTTGCAAGCACTGCTAAGCTCTTACAGGCAAACACTTGTCAATTTGCTTTGTAAGGTGAAAAATGATACTTAACAGAAGAAAATGGAAAAATCAAGGACTGTAGCTTATTCTGCCATTGATGGCAGAACCTGAGCAAAACTTAGTCATTATAAGTTTCTATCTTCTAAAATTATTTTGTTCTGAACACACACAACACTGTAGCTGGTAATAAAGTAAAGTTAATGACCACAGAGATACGGTTGTCTTAGTTTCAGCAAGCACCAAGCTTGTTTTATATGTGTGATTGAAAATTATTATAACCAGACTTTTCATACAGGGAAAGAAGCATATGCCATTTTATTCAGCAGGAGTTGTCATGTTGCCTTTGTGAGAGTGTAAATATTTTAGAATTTTTGTACTGTAAATTTCTCCTCAGTTTTTTTCCTCTTCACCCTACTTCATGTCTCAGTATTGCAAAACTATCGAGCATATGGTATCCTAAAGACTTTAAGACCCTCCTCACTTTAAATATTTTAATGGATACATTGATTTACACCATATGTTTGAATAGTCTGATGTGCACTTCCCGCCTGTCAATGAACACCCAGGGACGCTAATCCATTAACCTAAAAAAGAATGAAGGAAGACTAGTGGCAGGTAATTATTGGAGAGATTATTTAAAAGTACCTCAAGAATGCCAAACCTCTGAAAATTTCCCTTTGATGTCACAGCTCCTGTAATTCCAGCATCTGTGCTGTATATATATGAAATACACTGAAGGAACAAAAGCAGTCAGGCAGCTTGGATGCTTAACTTCTCATTAAAAAGCTGTAGCTCAATTGTGCATTCCGATATGGACTGAGCAATTTAAGTGTTCTTTCTACATAGTATTTTAATGACTGCAGCAAAAGCAAAGTTCTATATTTAGTGGAGAAGCTTGCTGGTTTTAATCAGGGGAGGTACTGTGGTGGAAATGTCCTACTGAGTTGTGGGCTACCCAGATCATAAAGCAAATTCAACACTATCGATAGTGGAGACTTTTCAAGGCCCAGCTTATGCTTGATTAGTATACACACTTTAAGGAATTTTATTCTTCGAAATAAATACTCCACTTATATAGATTACCTAGATTTATTTGGTGTTTGTGTTTATTTGGAGGCTGCACAATTAGCATTCAATATAATTTTGTATCCAAAGCTGTTATTCCAGACACTTTTTTATGGCTTTAAGGGGCCCTTGCTTAACTCCTTGCGAGCTTTCACTGTAGGTGCTAGTTTGCTGTTGCAGTAAATGCAAGTGGATCAATGCTTAAAAGTCCCCTTTGTTGAGAAAGGACCGTTAAGATGCACAGAGAATCTCTTGCACACTTCCACATACATCTGTGTGCTGCCTGGCTTCACCAAGTTCTACATATCTTTCATTTTCTTTACTCACCTGTTATATTTTGTTTATTCCTGCACTCTGTAAGCATTATTCTGCCAACAGGTTAAATAATCAAAGCAAATGCAACAGATCTCATATTCTCTCAACAAGGTTTATGAGACTCTGCTAAGAACATAGCAATGCAGAATGTGGTCCAGTTCACCTCCTTCCGCTTTCTCTTTCGAGCTGTGCTTGTCAAAGCTAGCCATCCTTTAAGCACATCTAATGGTTTTCTTTTTCCAAAAGAAGAAGAAAAATTCCAGATATAGGACATTCAAATAAGATGCAAAATTAAAAATTAAGTTTTGCTTAAACAAAGATATGAAGGAATTTGCAGGGCTAAAAAATCTACTATTTAAACTCTAAATTTTGAAAAAGTGAGTATGTTCAATGCACTGATGCAGTTTTTATTTCGCTATTTTAACAAAAGGCTCCCATTTTAGTTGGAATATAAAAGAGACAAAAGAATAGAAGAAAATAGATTTGAGGATTTGAGTATAGCTAATTCTCCTCTATCCCTATAGAACTGTAAGATGGATACGATTTTTAATAACTGGCTTTCACATCTATTGGTTGCCGAGGTACAGGACAAAGAGGTTACACGTGGATGCTGTGATTAGAACAGGATTAACCTTGTCAGAGGGGGAATTTAAAGGAATGTAACTATTCATGACTGATTGCAATTGAAAAGGATCATTTCAGGTCAGAAGTGTGTGCACCTCTTTCCTCCACAAGTAACAAAGGGGACAGCAGATGGATTCAAATAAGTTTGCCCTGCACCACACCAGAGCTCAACTCTTGCTTGTACACAAACGTGATCAATTCAGCCCTCTCCAAGCATGACTATATGAGGCCATGAATATGCAATAATTTAGTTGGAGGCCCTCAAGAGCTTACTAAAGAACATTTCAGGCTTGTGTGCTGGTTATTTCTACATCATATTGAAAAATGTAACGGTAAAGTTACATAACTTTCTCAGCATCCAGTATTGTTGTTAGGACCGTGCCAGCTCCATCCTTGTCCTCCATAGTAGAGCAGAACCTGTCTATTTGCAAGGAGGCAAGAGGGACAGGTAAGGTCAAGGGCAGGGAGGCAACTGGAGTTATACTATACAGATCACTTCAGAATTCACTACCATGCTCCCGCCATGTGTTAAATGTCTTAAAAGTGACTGATTTTATATCTAAACTTTCAGGATGGGAAATATACACTGGACACATAACATATATGTATGTTATATATATAACTGTATTAAAGTAGAAAGAAAACCTTTTTTTGTTTGTTTGTTTTGGATGTTCTGCTCTTTGTCTAGGCCTCTGAAAACTTCCAATTCTTCAGAAAAAAAACAGGTGTACAATGTGCACTCCAGCTGTGTAAGCTGCACTCAGCATCAACTGATGTTGACATACTACAGTCTAAATGAGAAGGCTTTCTAACAAAAAAAGATTCCTACTACAGCAACCACAAGTATATCAATGGTGCTGTTGCTAACTGTACACACTAAGCCAGACAGACAAAGGATTTCTGCCATGCAAAACATCATCTCCACTGAAAAAAAGATGTGCTGTATTTTGTCCTGCTGCAGTGAAGAGAGAAACTCTTCCACAATGTAATGTCTCTAAACAACTAAAATGCTACATTTCCCCCCCTTTAACTCCTTTGTGTTCTTCCTTTTGAACTACTCTTACAGTCTTGCAGACAAACACGTACCAAATGAGGTTTCATTTAGGATTTTGCCTTGCTTACACAGTTGATACTTCTATTTCCCTGAGCGGGGTTATCAGGGTGGCTCCATCTGACATGCTTCGATTTAACAAATGAAAGAGAGCTGTTAGGAAGTGTAGTCTCTTACAAGACTCTCCAGATAAATGCACTAGAAAAGTGCCTGCTCAGTAGTGCTCTCTGTTCTTTTAAGGTCT
The DNA here is from genome assembly GCF_003984885.1 of Neopelma chrysocephalum. NCBI lineage: Eukaryota > Metazoa > Chordata > Aves > Passeriformes > Pipridae > Neopelma > Neopelma chrysocephalum. The sequence continues at coordinate 14,060,948 of NW_020897700.1, read as the reverse complement.
CTTGTCCGATACTGCTTGAATTTGCACTTTAAGAAACAGTATTTGAGAGATCATTGCACGACTGCTCTGAATTTTTAGATTCTAGTTCCCTCAGGGCACTTCTGAAAATGAGTTTTATCGTATGAGGCTATCCTGTGAAGTAAAAGAGTGATTAAAACAAACTATCAGGTGGCAGCCTTTATTTTAAATTTAAGGCAGCACAGCTTAAGCTCTCTTAGAAGTCAGTTCTATGGAAGAGGTCTCAGCACTGAGGTGTGACCTCCCATTCTCCTTCCCAGGTCGGGACAGCAGCGAGCATCCTGCGCGCAGGAGCTGGAGGGTTCCAGTAAAAGCTTTGGGCTCCTTAGCTTTTTTGCCTAACGAAACCCATTTTCCTGCAAGCCCCAGTGCCGATCTGACATAATCTCTTGAACTTCACTGTTGAACACAGCATTGCTCCGCTCCCGTTGCGCGAGTACTACCGGGCTGCACGGCGGGCTCTCCGCGACCGCCAGCCGCCGCGGGAGGAGCGCCGCGCCGGGCTCGCCTGGCTGCAGCGCTCCCGGCACGGCCACCGGGCCCTTCCGACTCCCCGGGGCCGCCGCCAGGACAGCGCGCCCGCCCTGGGGCTCACGGCGGAGCTCCGCGGCCGCCGCGGCCCCGGGGCCGGCACGCAGGTCTCCGGCAGCCGCGGCAGGTGCCGGCGACGGCAGCGCCTCCCCGGGACCGCCGCCTGCCCGCCCGCCCACGGGGGAACCGCGGCTCTCGCCCCGCCGCTCACCTGCCCGCCCGCTGCTCCCGCTCGCACGGTGCTGCTGCTGCTGCTGCTGCTGCTGCTGCTGCCGCTGCCGCTGCCCCCCGGCAGCGCCCGCCGCCGCCGCGCCCCTCAGCGCGCCCCGCGCAGCACCATG